>NC_079516.1:18678867-19026497 GCF_000801105.2 Raphanus sativus
TCGACCGCGGCCTAGCCGGCCGGGTTCGGGTCTTACAAAGTTGGTATCAGAGCTGCTTGATTCTAGGATCGTTGGGTTGTGGTTGTTCACCCATGCATCCGGACAAGTAGATGCTGATGTGATTAATCCACCAGTTTTATTGTTTGACATCAGCTGGAGGAAGTTAACAATGAAGCTGGATTGACTGTAAGTCAGCTCAACCTACTGAGGTTCTAGTGGGGAGAGCTGAGCTGCAGCTGGAAGGGGAAGTTGAATCCTCTTGTGATGTGAACCGGGCTGATCCAAACAATTGTTGCAAACAATGAGAGGACTAACCGGTTGATGGGCAGCTGTTTTGGCAGCTAATGATCAAGCTGGGCCAGTAGCTGAGGTGGTCTAGATTGATCCACCAGCTAGGGCAGCTTGGATAGTGGACTACCTGGGGTGCTGGAGCACATAGCTCAGATGAGAAAAAGTATTTCTCAGGTAGTGTGGATCCTTTTGAGGCAGATGAGTGGAGTTTTCTGATTGGGTTGTAACTTCAGCTCAACTCACTGCTCAAAGGTATTGTGTTCCAAACCGAAATTATTTCTGGAAACTGAGATGACCATGGAACCTTACTAGGTGAGCCAAAGGGAGCTGAGGCAAGATAGGGGATCATGCTTGTGAACGGGAAAGTTCCAAGGTGAACCAGCTTGGCCAAGATGCACTCCCCAAGGGCAAGATCCTGAAACAGAAGGTTGGTTGATCTAGTTATCTGGAAAAAAGACGGGTGGACGGATCGATGCAGTGCAAGATCTTGTATGGATGACTGGACCAGGGAAGTAACATGAACCTGAGAGTGGCTTAGGTTGAAAGAAACGTGCAGCACTCTTTGGGGGTAAGTGTATCCTTGGTGGCCGTTCAAAACAAGTGAGCATTTGCGAGGTTCAAGTTGGTTTAAGGGAGACACTACAGGGCTAGTATACTGGGACTCGGTATAAGCCAAGGTAGGATTCCTTAGATCAATTTGAATGGATTGGGTATACGATGTTAAGTGGCTTAGTATGATGGGGATTGAGGTATATTATAAACACTCTTGTGAATGGTATGGGACATTCACATAAGTGTGACACTTTGGAGAATGGTATGGGACGTTTTTCAAATGTGTGATCAAACCGATATCTTGCTCATCTAGGTACTTAATGATCGGTGGTGTGGAAACAACGTACCTTTCGATACTGGAGCTACACACCGTTTGTGAGTCCAGATATGATCGGAAAGGGTTGTTTGTATTGTATAGGGGATGATCCCGGGATAGTGAGTGCGGCCGGAGGCCAAAGGATGCATTCACTAGGCCTTGTTAGGGACATCCCAGTGATGATCCATTGAAGGGCGATGCCCGTGGATCTGATTGTGGTTAGCCTTAAGAATCATAAAGTGATCTTAGGGATGGATTGGTCTTGGAAAGAATCGGGCCACCTTAGACTGTCACCGGGGAAGGGTGCTGTTTGAGAGTGGGTGTGGACCCCCGATCAAGATTCCAAGGATCCGACCAACCTCTGGATGCTTAGTGATCTCAGCGGTCCAGGTGGAAAATATGCTGAGAGGTGGTCATGAGGCCTGGTTGGCGACCATTAACACTAAGGAGGTTGTAGGGGGTGGTAGCCCGGACGAGGATTCGGTTGGTTCAAGAGTTCAAGGATGTGTTTCGGGCGCTGCAGGGTGTGCCTCCTGCAGGGGCTGACCCGAGCATGATCGAACTAGAACCGGGAACGGTCCCAATGTCCAAAAGTCCGTATCGTTTGGCACCAGCCGAGATGGCTGAGATGAGGTCGACTAAGTCCAGTGAGGGACGAGGGTCGCAGCACAACCAAGTCGGAGATTGACCTATGGTTGGATTGAGACGGTGGAGTCCCGGAGTGGACAGGACCGGAATGTGATCGAGTTCTTTAAGACTTGACTGATACATTGAGTAGCTTGGAGATTGGGTAAATCTACTAAGACGTATGCAGTATGTTCTTAAGGACTGAAAATGATCTAGTCATGGACTAGGATCAAAGTATGACTATGTCTGGTGATGGACAGAAGTCAAGTATGAGGCGGTTAGTCTAGTAGGGACTAAGATCGCATAGGGCCAAGCTGGGATAAGCTGTGGTCAGTTAAGGAATGATCCAGTAAGTTGTGACTGGGGTCATGAACCTTAGCGGATGTGCAGGAAGCAAAGAGTTCAGTTGGAACCTTTGTCATGATATGGGATGTAAGCACCACAGGATTCGAGGACGAATCCATTCTAAGTGGGGGAGACTTGTCATGTCCCCGATCCTGGATATGATCCTTAGGATCGACCATGGTGCAAGGAGACGCACCAGTCAGCTCATGTGACCTAAACACAAGGGTATCATTGCCTGGAAGTAAGGTTAAGGGCATCAGGAAGCTAAGATATAGCTAAACCAAGAAGGAGACAAGTATAAAGGAGCTGTACAAAGTGTATGGCAGCTGGGCGATGCAGTGAGCAAGCTCGGCCAGCTAAATGAAGTGTAGTGCAGCTCAGTGTAGCTCAGTGAAGAGTGTGTCAGCTCCCTGAGCTGGATGAACTAGCTCACTCAGCTGGGTCAGCTGGGGATCAGCTCAACTCAGCTAGACTGAGTGTTCAAGTCTTGGGCAGTTGGGCCAGGTCCGGACAGTGGTCGGACCATGTGGACCACCAGGGTGTGCCGGTGAGCCGGTGGGCACTTGTGGTTGAACCAGGGGCTTGGGCAACCAGCCTAGGCTTGTGTGTGACGTGTCTAGAGGCAGTTAGGGCTGTCAGGGACGTCTGGTAACTGCCATAGGCGAACAGGTGTGATCTGGACCATTGATTAAATCAATGGCCAGAAATGATACCGAAAAGGTGCAACTCTTGGAAAGGCAACTGCCCATTCTTCTATAAAAGGAGGGCAAATCCGTGCCTTTGCAGGCACGTCAGGGCTTCATTCTTCTTCCTGAAACACAAAGAAAAACAGAGAAAAACAGAGAGATGGTCGGATTACACAATCCAAGACCAAAGAGGCTTGAAGGCAGCAAAGAGGCAGTTTTGATGGCAATCAAGAGGGGAGTGAGAACGACCTCTGGTGTGTTTTGATTGTGGTTTGCCACGCCATAGGCTTCATATACATCCTTACTACACATCCAAATAGCCAGGGAAGAAGGGAGATGACCGGATTCACTCTCAAAGTCCAAGAGCAGCCTTAAGGGCAGTGGTGTGTAGAAAGGCAGTTTCATGGGTACTGAAGTGGGAAGTGATGCACGACCCTTGGGTGGTGTTTGATCATGGATTAACACACCCTAGGCTTCCTCTACATCATGGTAACACACGCAAATGGTCAGAAGAGAATGGAGAAGGCCGGACTCCACTCCCAAAGGCATGTACAGCCTTGAAGGTGGATGCAGTGCAGAAACTGGTTTCATGGAAGTTCCATGAAATGGATGATGGGTGCGACCCATGGTTGGATCTTATCAATACTGGAAGTATATGATAAGGCATGATAGAGGCGTTCAATGGAGGAGCATGGCCGGACATGATACATGAAGCACAAGATCTAGTAAGATCAAGTATAAGGTAACATGTACATATGATTACTTTGTGGTTTATGTTGGTGTCTCTTGAGGTGCATATGAGGCCAAGTATGGCACGCCCTTGGAGACCATATATTGTGATGTATTGTAGGGATACATGACCCTGGAGAAAGGGGCGGATCATAGTTGAACTAATTCATCCATATGGGATGGTAATTAGATGCTATACAGCAACTAGTGATTCATGGTGGTTCATGAGTGAACCTGATCTATGGTTTTGCATTACCTATGGCTTCAGGCCGTGGCAATGAGGTAATGGAATCATATGGTATGATAGGTATCAACCTTGGGTTGGTACAGGATTGGCTGAGAGCCATGAAGAAGAGCAAGACTAATCAGGTTCAGTGGGACATAGTTCCATGGCCGGTTAGGTATGTGTGAAGACTCATCAGTTCTGAGTCATGTGGGGTGGTTGGTTGATTGACTCAGGAACTGGTGGGCATTATTAATCCTATTATATGTTGATCAGACGTGGAGGTACTGAACCATGGAGTGGCCGGTTCAGAGAAATCTCTCCATGGCCTTGGTTGGGCAGGTAAGTGGAGATCTGATAGTTCCTGAGGGAATTGTTAGGATCCGACTTCAAATATCTCTTAATGGGTATTTATCATGAATTATCATGGTGAAAGATTAGTTTTATCTCATTGATTTAGAGGTGGTCAGTTATGGCCATATGGGCTGTTCATGGGCGAGATCAGTATGATCGAGGCCGGTTCAGAGAAATCTGACTTGACCATTCTCTTAGTTATGAATTATCATGAATTATCATGAATTTTAATTAGTTTTTGGAGCATGTTTGCTTGAGGTTGTTTTTGTAGCTGAAGACTTCCCAAAGATACTTGGTCAGTGGGGATGGCTGGTTGAATGACTAAGTAACTAAGGGAGAGTTTATACAGGTATAATGAGGAGTTGGACGAGTGGATGGGGAGCTAGGCAAAGCTACCTCGCAGCTCGATCAGCTGGAAGAGAGTTGGGAACCTCAAGTGAAGTGGTTCAGTTCAGCTAGCTGGATGAGCTAGCTAGACAGCTAAGGCAGCTGAGACAAAGAGCTATCAAGCTCCGTGGATGTGGCAAAGGTATGATCTAGCAATATTGCATAGATCTAGATAGAATGGTTAGGGGAATGGAACCTCAGTTATTGTATGACTTGGATTAGGTTCAGGATCAACCTTGGAGCTGGTAGTAGTTGTGTCTACTGATCATGGCTAAGGTGATTCGACCTGACAAGTATTAGATTGGTTTTAGACCAATGGTTGATAGATAATATTCCGCTGTGCATAAGTTGAAAGGATCTAAGCTAGGGAATGACTAAGGTAGTCTTAAGCTAAGGTCCAAGATAGACTTCGCCTTTAGGCGAAAGTACAGATAAAGATCGAAAAATTGAGTGGTTCGGTCAGGGTATGGACCGAGCGACGTGAGGCATCGACCGCGGCCTAGCCGGCCGGGTTCGGGTCTTACAGATATACCAAAATATTTTCATTAAATTCAATAAAATAAATTAACATATTAGTTTAATTGTGTTTTCATATATGTGAAGCACATTCATTTAGACAACATAATTTTTCATATAAAATTTAAGATTGTTTAGAAATGAAATGTTGAAATAAATAAGTGAAATACATCTTATAATAAAAAACTAAACAATTAAATATTTTTTATAATAAAAAGCTAAACAATTAAAAAACTAAACAATTAAAGATTAAACAATAAATAATTGACATTAAAGACATCTAAAATGAAATATAATGAAAGATTTCTTTAAAAAAAATACATCATTTTTTATTATGAAATATATAATACAGTTACAAAAAAAATCAATAAAATCGAAATAAAATCTAGATAATTTTTCAATAGAAAAAGACATTTTCTATTAATTGTTTAGTTTTTATCAATAAAATCGCAGCCATGAAAACTAGAATTTTAGATGGATATAAGATGTTTTAATAGAAAATAGACATTATATTATCTTGTATTATTCAAGATTTTTTAAAAACTAAATTATTAAAAGATAATGAAATATAATTTAAACAATTAAAAGATAATGAAATATAATGAAATATTTTTTTAAAAAACCAAACAATTAAGAGAATGTAATATGTAATACAGTCACAATAAATTTCAATAAAATCGAAATCTAACCTAGATAATTTTTCTCATTAGATTACTTTTAAGAAATCAATTTTTAAATTTTAATAAAAAATTTTAGTATTTATACTTTTAATAATTAATAAATGATATATAGTATTTTTGTATGATATTAAGCATTCATTTTAATCATTTTTAGTGTATAAATATTACATTTAGGTGTCATATGTATAAATTTCATAAACAGGGGCTTGGAGTGTATATGAGCGTAATGGTTTCTTATTCTTCAGTTAAAGAAAAAATGATTTTTCTTCTTCAGTTAATTTAACTGTAAAGGTGGTGGTGTAGAAAAGAATGAGAGAGAAAAAGAAGATGAGAGGAAAAGAAGGAGAGGGAGATGATTTTCGTAGATGATGGTTGGTGGTGTGGAAAAGAAGGAGAGAGAAAAAGAAGAAAAGAGAAAAAGAATGAGAGAGGTGGTGTGACAAATTAAAGAATGAGAGAGGTGATGTGACAAATTTTATTTTAGATATATTTTAATTGAAATGGCAAAGATGTAAATAATGAATCTGACAAAGGTCCCAAAGGATATTTAGACATAAGTTTACATGGGCAAATACAAAAAGTTGCCCAATTGGCTAATTTAAACTTGAGATCGCCCAATTCCCTAATTTCAAACTTGCGATTTGCCCAATTTGCCAATTTTTTCTTTACTTTATTTATAGAGTAAATATAGTAGAAAATAGAGTAATGAACAAAAAATAAAAGCATCACTCTATAAATGGAGTAATACTTTTATTTTTTTATTCTCTACTTCATTTTTCATTGCATTTACTCTATCAATGGAGTAAATTACGAAATGGTGATGGAAATGTCTTTACTGCAAAAAAAAACAACCAATTACAGTTAACAACAGTATTTATAAATCCGACAGAGATCCACTGTCCAACCGACAAACCCGTAACACCATATATAATCCCGCTTGAGAGGATCCATTCTAAAAGCAGACGTGAGGATGAACGATTCGTACATGTCTCTTACAGTTTTTTTTTCGGATCAAATGTCTATTACAATTTATGTTTGGAAGAAAGATAAGTAAAGTAATGGTCTTTTGTTTACTTGTTTAGCTTTTTCATCAACTATTTTTTACAATTTTAATATTTTTATTTTCTAAGATTTAAAGTTATTCATTATTCAGATTAGATATACTGTATAAATATTTATTGGTTTTGATCTTGTTATTTTTTTTTCTGTTCTATTCCAGATTTGTTACGAGAAATCATTAAATTGTTTAAATTATTATTGTGATATTTTGTATGTAAAATGTTAATAAAAATAAAATAAAATATGCAATACTTTACTATATTTTCTAATATGAATTTTTCTTGTATTAATATATACAACTATATATTAAACTGATTTATGGTTTGTTTGTGGTTGATCCAATGACCCAATGACTCATAAAATAGTTTAGTTTGTGTGCTGGTATGGTTTTCAGTTAATAATGAATTAACTGAAAACGCGTAGGTGAAGGAGAGAGAGATGAACACGGCAAAAAGGAAGCTTCGTAAACATGTAAGACACGGGTACCACGAGTCTTTTGTTTTTCCATTATATATATATATAAATAATTCTTCTATCATCGTGTCATCACATAAGCGACTTTAAAACAGAACTCAAGAAGTCTTTCATTATTAAAGAAAAAGTCTTAAGGTCTCTCTCTCTCTCAAGCTTCCAGACACAGGCGATTTGATGCAGACAACGATGGGAAAAAAACATGGCAGATTGATCAACATCTCCGGGCCGTCACCGTTCGATTCATTGCCGGTGGACTGCATCTCCAGCATTATCTCCTTCACGTGTCCACGAGACGCATGCGTCGCTGCTTCTGTTTCGAAAACGTTTGAGTCGGCTGTTAAGTCCGATACCGTGTGGGAGAAGTTTCTTCCTTCCGAATATGCATCCCTGATTCCACAGTCGAGAGTTTTCTCTTCCAAGAAGGAGCTTTATTTCTCTCTCTGCGATGATCCTTTTCTCATCGAAGCTGGCAAAAAGGTATACATGTCTGTGACTATGAATTCGTTATATAGGATCTGAGAGAGAGTATCTGTGATTCAGTCGGATTTCAGATATAGATGAGAGTAATATGGATTATATAAATCATTGACTTTTTTTTTGCTTTTAATGTGTAGAGTTGTATTAAACTAAAATGGAGAGTTACATTGCTGTCAATGAAATAGACAATTAAGTTGACTAAAAGTACTTTGTTAGATAATACTTCCACGTGAACTTATTTGTTATGTGTTTTATCTGTCATCATTCTCAGTATGTTAGAGAATAATTGTGATTAAACCTCTGCAGTTAAATAATTTGGGTGTGCTTTCTGAATGTTTCTAAGATTTTTTTTTTTCCTATCTCCGAAATTGATAGAGCTTCTGGTTAGAGAAAACGACTGGGAAAAGATGTATCATGCTATCCCCCACGGAAGTGACGATCATATGGGGTACTAGTCCCCAATATTGGCGATGGATTTCAATTCCTGAATCTAGGTACTTGACTCCGTTTACAATTCCATTGTAGTCACTCATTTTTATGATGATGATGATTAATGAAGATAAGAAAATAAAATATTGGTGCAATGCATGCAGGTTTGAAAAAATAGCAGAGCTACTAGCTGTATGTTGGTTTGAGATTCGTGGCGGGATGCATACTCGTTACCTCTCTCCTGGGACTCGTTACTCCGTTTACATCGTGTTCAAGACAAAGAAAGGATGTCCTAATTTGGGAGATTCGCCGGTAGATGCAGGAGTTGGGTTGGTTGGACAAGAATCTTCTCAAAAGTTGATATATTTTGTTGGTCCTCGTGGTCGTGGTCGAAGAAGAGATGTAACGCGACCAAAGGCCAGGGAAGATGGGTGGATGGAAGCTGAACTTGGTGAGTTCTACAATGATTCTTGTTGTGATGATATTTCGTTAAGTGTTGTTAAGACCAACACTCCTCATTGGAAAAGTGGTTTGATCATTCAAGGATTTGAATTCCGCCCTACGAAACCCCGGTAAATTGTTATATCATGTTTCTTGTGATGGAAGAAGACCGTTTGTCTGGTTCAATGTTTGTTTCATCTTTTTTTTTTTTGGTCAACATGTTTGTTTCATCTTCATGTTTACAGAAAGTGAAAAGCTTTGTTGTATGTAATGTTTCCGAATCTTCAGGTTTTTGGATTGTAGTGTTTGATTTGTTAATTCTCACATGAACAAATTTCAATAAAGCAATCGTGTTTTCTTCTAATCAAATATAATATTTATGTGTAGCATTGTAATGGTGTGCTTCTGTTAAGTAAAATTTATTCTAAAAGTACTTTTACAATGAAAATTAAAAGATCAATAACTTTTTTACATAATATTAGCTATCAGAAATGAATAGCTAATCGCACTTGCGGGAAAATTCATATTTATTAATTTAAATTTGATGTTTGTTTATATTTTATATATATTCACCCTGTTTTAATTTTATTTTGATAAAATAATTTGAATACATAATTTAATATTATATTTTATCAGTCTTGTAAATGCACTACTAATTTTACCAAGGTATTTTAGGAAAAATTTGCATCCAAAATATGTGAATATTTTAATTTAATTTCACCTTTTTACTTTGATTTTGGGATGTTTGACAAAATACGAAAACTTAAATCTATTCATAATTAATATGAGTCATTTACAAAAGAATGTTTTGAAACCTGTTATATTAGCGGATTTTTATTTTTATTTATTTTGATACGGAAAAAAAAAATTGGTTTCTCCTCCCTAGCTGAATATCTAGCCATTCTTAAGGTGATGTTGCTCGCCTACTCTCTTAATCTCAAGCACAAGTATCTTAGTGGCAGCTAAGTTTCTTCTCCTTTCCTTTCACTGTTGGTTTTTAATTTTTCAGGAAGTGGTGGGAATCTCACGCACTATTAGAGGGAGATCGTGTTTTTTTTAGAGTTATTTAGAGCATCATTATTGTGGGCTCTTATACCTGGTCCTTATGTATTTTGGGCTAAAAATAAATGAAAAAGGTTGAATTAACTAAGAGACATTGATGAAAGTCCTTGGTTTGGATACATTTTGGGCTGGTCCTTGGGAGCACGTGTCAGAAGCTGATAGGGAAATCGAAGGGGAAGACCTTTGGTCTTGATTCATTCTCTTCGGCTCCTTCTCTCTCTCTCTCGACAAAGCAATTTCGTGAGGGAAGCAAGATCGTCGCAATCCACACCGATTTCGCGTTTACTCGAAAGCCTGACCGCCGAATCAAATCTACACCAGTTCCTTCTCGAGCCTCGGCCTCGTTTCTCATCATCTCCGTTTTCTCCGTTGAAGTCACGGCGGTTCCCATGGTACTCATAATACTCTGTTTTCTTTGTGTGGGAGCTTTCTCTTCTTTGTTTCTGAAATTGAATTAGGATTCATATTAAGTTTAATTAGAATCTGAATATGATCATACTGTCTTTAGAAAAAAAAAACATTTGTCTTTTTTTGTGTGTGTGTGCAGAGGACTGAGATCAGATACAGTACCAGCTTCTGGAATTTGTTGGTCGCCGTACTGTTCCACAAGTTTTTGTAAACGGCAATCATATTGCAGGGATGGGGAACTTCGGTTATAGTTGGTGTTGCAGCATCAGGACAAGAGGTATCAACCCGACCGTTTCAACTCGTGACTGGCCATGTATGGAAAGGAACAGCTTTTGGTGGTTTCAAGAGTCGAACCCAAGTTCCTTGGCTTGTGGAGAAGTATATGAACAAGGTTGGAAAAAAATATTCTCTGTGATCTTAACCTTCAAACACTTTTGGAATTTTTCGTGACAATTTCCAACAAAATGCAGGAGATAAAAGTGGATGAGTACATAACGCACAACAGGACCTTGGGAGAGATCAACAAGGCTTTTGACCTGTTGCATAAAGGTACTTGCCTTCATTCTGTCCTCAGTACCAGCGACTGATAAACCAATGGTTTTTATCTTGTTCTTGGTCCTTTACTTGGTCTGCTCTCTGATCTCATTTGTCTACTGTATTGCGTCTTGGTCTGCTCTCTGATCTCATTTGTCTACTGTATTGCGTCTTGGTCTGCTCTCTGATCTCATTTGTCTACCCTAGTTGTGAGCTCTTCATGGTGGTTTTGTTTATTATATGGCAGAGATGTATAACAACATGGGACCTCAGCCTGGGATGCCAATGTTTATAATCCGATCATAGTTTATAATCTGTCCCTGTTTGGTCTTGGATTGTAGATCATAGGATCATTGTAATAAACAACTTGTTGGATCTTGAACCAACTTGGTTCTTTTTACTTGTTTCCTGTTTGTAAAGAATCAACTTGTTTGTTTTGTTTGATTGGAACATATCACAAACTACTTTGATCTGTTATGTTTTGAATGAAAGATTTATTACTAAGAGCCAACAAATGTATCTACCAATAATCTACACTTTTACTCATGTATCTTAACTTTATCTCTTAATCTTCAAATATTAATAAAATATGCTAAGAGACTTGATTTTTGGTCCTTGCAATAAGGATGCTCTTAGCTCAATATCCCAACTAGAACTCTATATTAGCAAAGTATCCATGATGGGAAAGAAACAACATGTGAGATGCACTTTGTTACTAGAATTTTCCAAAATGTCCTTCTTTCTCACATATATATACTGACGCAGCAGAACAGAAATCACTGACGTTGCAGAGTTCACTGATGCACAGCAGAGTTCACTGACGCACAGCAGAGTCCACTTTCCCTTTAGCAGCCTTTATGCAGTTTTTCTAATGGTAATAATATTTTCTTTTTGTTTTTTTAACACCTACCTCATTTTTTGTTCAATGCTTTCATATTCATTAATATATCAATTTATGTGTAATATTGACTATTAAATTTTATACAATTATATATAAATGCAAAAATATATTTTTATATAGGTTTATGTTCAAAAAAATATGATATATAATATTTAAAATATAATTATCGCTACATAGTTGGTTAGTCGTTAATAACAAATATGATACATAGTTTGTTAGTTGTTAAGTTTTGTGTTAGCGGGATATATCGATTGGTAATGACCATTGAAACCATTAACGGCGACCTAATTGCTACATAAAAATGAATAATAAGCAAATTGTATGAAGGAAATATAGATCTAATTGTTAATAATAAGTTTGTTAGTGGTTAACAAACACATTAGTTGAAACCATTAATGGCGACTTAATTGCTATATCTATCTTATTAAAACAGAAACATTACAACTTCTTCTAGGTGGATTTTAAAGTTGGACCTTATGTAATTAATGTTATATTAATCTACTTATTATTAGACATGTCTTTTTATAAATAATTAATATCAACTATTACCATAGTTTTTCACTTCTTACCTTATTATTATATCCACTACGCATGTTTCCTTATATTGCATATATTTTACTATAAGCTAGATACATCTACTAGCATATTATACTATAAGATAGATTATTAATAATACATCTACTAACATATAATACTATACGACAAATTACTAATAATACAATATATTATCTGTATTCATTAACTTGCATCTATCAGTATTAGCAATACAATGAAGACGACTAACTCTATACACTTTGAACCTATAAGCCATGATATACTAATTTATAACACAAATGATATTACTGTTACAAATTAGTTTTTATAAAAATTATTTATAGCAGCAAGTTGTTATATAAGATAAATTTAATCAAGACCCAAATCTTTTTTTTTTCTGTTCAGAAAAAAAAAAAACCTACGAATATATACCATTAAGTTAGCCAAAAATCTTCCGAATAAATAGTAAATCTCACCAAACCAAAAAATGAATTAAAAATATAACAAAAGATATTATGTTTGAAATTTAGCTCACTGGGTCGGGTATAAATATGTTCATTTTAGGTATGAGTTCTTCGAGTTCTCAACATTTGGATCTAAGTAGGTATTTGATTTTTTTTTGTACGGGTCAATTTTTTTTGGTTCTGGATCATTCTAACTTTTTATATTATAAATCTTAAATAATATACAACATGTATATAAATTATGTAAATCAAAAGATAAACCCGCGCGCATGCGCGGGTCATGATCTAGTAATATTTAAGATATAATCATTGTTACATAGTTGGTTGGTCGTTAATAACAAATATGATACATAGTTTGTTAGTCGTTAAGTTTTGTGTTAGCGGAATATATCGATTGGTAACGACCATTGAAACCATTAACGGCGACTTAATTGTTTCATAAAAAATGAATAATAAGGAAATTGTATGAAGAAAATATATATCTAATTGTTAATAAAAGGTTAGTTAGTGGTTAATAAACACATTAGTTGATATACATTTTAGCACATAACTATGTATTCAATGACCAATTGAACTTGAACATATTAGGTAATAGACATATTAGGTAATGGACGTGTTAGCAGCTAAGTATGAACTTATCAGCTAATGTATGTCTTAATGGGTAAGTTATATTGATGTATTGGAGACAAGGATATACGGTAAATTTTTTTTTTTTTTTTTTTTTTTTTTAAATTTAAATTTTATTCGATCCGATAAATCGGGAATTCATATTCGGTTACAAACCTGCTTTGAACAAAAGTTCCAAAGTCAAACTATTACAAAACTAGCTTCGCCCGCCCACTAAACCCGGCACAATCCACTAGCTTGTTTTTTGAAATTCTTCGGAAATCAGTTGCCGTTCTCAACCTTTGACAAAACCCACAGGAATGTGAGGTTCTCCGTGTTGCCACGGATGCCGGAAATTCCCATGTTATCTCAGGAGTAGCTGGTAACCGATGGACTCCACAAAGCTCATAACCGTCAATGTCCATGAAGCGTTAGACGACTAATAGGGAATGATTTCAGGTACTTACCACAAGAGGCTTTGTAAACGCCACCAAAGCCGGGCTCGTACGCAACACACACAGCGCTCGAAACCAAGTCCCAAACCGGGCAAGTGCCCGCTACTGCCGCCACCGAACCAACCTGCAAGAAAACGGGCCGATTTTGCTGCCACCACCAAACAAGAACTCCTCCACAACCTGCAAAGAAAGCCACGAACACCACACCGGGAAGTGAACATGACCAAGTGTTGACACCGAGCCAGTCAATGACTCCCGAGAACCGGCTCGACACTTGTGGACTTCGAGAACCGAAGACCCATAACTCAGATGTGAAACCCTCTAACCGGTGTCGCCAGCAGAAGTACAACAAACCAAACAAGGAGGCTAAAATCCAGACAGGGCGCTTCCACACGGATGAACTTGTAAGGGAGCCGCGAGAGGAGAGGACGAGGTGACGTTGCTCGACAAGCAGCCTACCATCCGGCCATAGACGACCGCTGGAGCCACTACTTATCTAGCCACACGAGCCTTAGCAGAAGCCCAGAACCAAACCCTCCTGCGAACCGGACCTCAAGACTCGTCTCGCCATTGGGTCAACGACCCACGAAGCTCACCTAACAACAGAGCGAGAGAGGCTTGACTTCTCCGACACCGAAGAGAACCAAGAACCAAACCGCAGTTGAAGGATGCTTCCTCCACCGGATTCGCCGCACAACAGACGCAGCACCAGTAAGAAAGAAACATTCCGCCTCACTCGTCAACGACAACAAAATCAGAGCAGATCTGAGGAGAAAATAGATCTGTCCAATGACCCAAAAGCCGACCACTTCCTAGGCCACCACCTTCACAACCTCAACTAGAATCCAAAAGTTGCAGAGACCACACCGGAGACACCCACCTCGCGAGCAGTGGAGACGCCGACAAGAAACCCAACCCCAGATCCGCGTTATGTCGGCAGAGAGACAGAGGAATCGGAGAGTAGCAAAGGGAAAACAAGAGCAGGGGACAGAGGGGCGCCTCCGACGCCGGCCGCGGCGCTCACGCGCTCGCCGGACGTCAGAGCCGATGAACCACGCGCTTTGAAGAAGAGGGCAAGAGGGGAGAGACTTACGGGGAGAGAGAGTTTCGCTGTTTTCACAAATTTTGAATTATACGGTAAAATTTAGTTGAACATTTGTTGCTAGATTGATAATACACACTTACGGCGAAACAGATGTAAAATTATATATATATATTAATTTAATACAAATAAACTGATATCTACCATCTCAAAATTATCCACAGATTTATAATAATATGTTTCATAAATTCGTTGTTACGAAGTTGGTTAATCGATAGTAAGAGCATCTTTATAGGTGTAATTCTAAAAATGATTCTTAAACTTTTTTTCTTCTTAATTAAAAACAAAAAAGAAAATTTAACCAATCAGAAAGAAGAATAGAAAAGTAGAACCTGCAAAAAGCTTAAAACTTGCCTCTTGCATAAGAGGAGAAAAGGAAAGATTTTAACAAAAATGTGGGTCCATATGGTTAAAACTATCTCAAGAGTTACACTTATAAAGATGCTCTTACAAAGATGCTAAGTTGCATTTATTAGTGGGATGTGTCTATTAGTAACGGCCACTGTAATGTTAAAGAAGACTAAACTATTATCTGAAAAATGAAAGAGTGGCTATGTTTAAAGCACTACACAGCTATAGGAAGATTTTAATATATTAATTGCATGACAGTGTATCAGTATTATTCTGTCATGCAACATGGTCTAGATGTCATAGGAACATGTAGCTCAGAGGATTAAAACGGTCATAAAAATATGGACTCAACACTAAAGGTATAAGACTAATATATGGTCCATTTGGGTGCATCTACACTAATTTCTGTTTTTTTTTAATCTGTTTTGTAAGTATCACTTGACAATATACCAGAGATCAATTTATTTATAAACAAAGAGACTCGCTCAACCAAAGTCTTCTCTCTGCATCAACACTTTTCAAAACCGAGAACATATGTCTTCACGAACCCCTACTCCTGTTATGACGTTAAAACTGTACAACAACAAACAGAAGATTTTCTTTTTATCAGAACAAATGGAAGCACGTTATCAAGACATGATCAACAAAAACCAAAATCGATTGCAGACAATATATGGCCAAAGATGGAGAAACATATGGCAAATAGAAAGCCTTTATATCTACACTACAATACCTCTTTCTTCTTGTTTGCCATTGGAACCCAACATGAGACCTCCTCCAACATTTTCTCTCATAGATGCTTCATTCTTATAGTTACAGCCACCACTCCTGACATGCTATTTTTAGGATGATTTTTCGACATTTTTATGTTTAAAGAATTGGTGCAACAATCTGTGAACGTCTCCATAGCCTTTGGTGGAATAAATAAGATGATCTTTGATCCACTTTGGGAGCTTGCTGGACGGATGAGATGTTCTTTTGGAAGGATCATTGGCGTATCGAGCATCTACCAGCAAAATGGCTGAATAGTCCTTTGCATGCCTGATTGCCCTACCTGAAAAAAGCAAACAGGTAAGAACATTTCTAACATTTTGTTCTGAGTCCAATCATGAATAACTAACAAAACTCACCGATTGATTGGTTAACTGCTTTCATACACAGATTCTCATAGTACTCTTTCCCTCTCCGTCTGCAGCTCTTCAACACTCCAAACCCTGCTTGAACATCTCCACTGTAGTAAGAGTCGTCAACCAAAGTCAGACTAGGTTTCGACGATGATTCCGAATCTCCAAGACCTTCTATATGCTTTATTCTCTCTAAAAGCTCAATGTCAGAAGGGCTGGGGTAAGGCAGACCAACCATCACAACGCAACGACACATCCCATCGCTGAAGTTGATTCCTTCTGACACCTTCCCACCAACCACAGCTAGCATTATTGCCCCTCTTCCGCTTTCTATCGCTTCCTTGTAATCTCTGAGAACAGCTTCGACTTCAGTGTTTCTTCTGGGCTCTCTAAACACACGCTTCTTCTTCATTATTCTTCTGAGTATCCCCGAGTTACTCCACGCTGTGTGCACCTGTGTTTCATACTCGAAGGAGGAAAAGAAGACGATAACTCCTTCAGGAACCATTGCCACCAGGTTACTCATCAATAATCCTAACTCCTGTATCTGCCAACCATTCCCAAAAAAGTCAAAAAAATATCAGTATCTTTCTCAAATCTAATTAATGCTGGAGGAATAAATCAAGTTAGGATCAATAACCATTTTTGTTGAGCTTCTTGAACTGTGACTAAAGTCAAAAGAATGACCAGACGGACCATGTGAAACTGAGATTGGCATTATACTCTCAGGGGGAACAATGTGACTACATGAGAAGAACTGCAGCTGATTTGATGGTAGCCACGGAAAGAGTCGTTCCCTTGTTTCTTCTATAGGTTGAAGAGTCCCACCGGCCAATATGACAGCATGAGCTTCATCAACCACCTACAAACTTTTACATTGATGAATTCAAGAAACACTACGGACTCTGGGAAGAAAGGAAGAGATGTATGAAAGGGCCAACCTCCGAGAATAACTTTGCTCCAGTGAGCATGACGTATTTAATGTACCCTCCTTGTTGGCCAGAGACTATGATCCGCCCATCACCATTGTTATGAGTGAGTGCCACCAACATATCAGAAAAAGCTCTAAAACTTGATAGCTTGCTCGTTTCCTCATGGGCCGCTGCTGGGTCCTTTTGCAACATAGCAACTCTCTCTCCGTATCCACTCACCTGAGCAGGGCAGACAGTTGAATATCAAAGGTGAGAAAAGGGAAATGTACAGGAGAATATTAAGGACCATTTTACCTTATGAATGATATTGCTTTGCTTTATATAGGCAAGTAACTTGACCAAGTTTATATTGTCTATATTCAGAGAGAACAAAAAGTCATATATTGCCATCGAACAACCACCACAAGGCTTGCTGCTTTTAGAGGTATCAAGCCCACTATTTCCACCGTTGAGATTCCTGTCACTGGTGGTGGCAAGAGGTTTGAGGAGAGCTCGGATGAGAATCAACATAGTTTGGATATATCTACGGTTTCCAGCTCCCAAGAGATTCTGGAATCTTCCAAGATAACTCTCTATGCTGCTGTGTACATCTTCCAACTACAATATGAATCGATTAAGTATCAGCAAAGCAGCTACAACAAACTCGTACTTACACAGTAAAAAGTGCAGTGCCCTCTAAAAAGTAGATGGAAACGACAGTTTTACCTGTGACATTGTTACTTTAGCGTCATGCATACTGAGGAGAGTGTCAGCCAAATTGTGAGCCTCGTCTATAATGACAACATTGTTTTTCAATTTTAAGCCAAGAGATTCTCGTGAAGACTTTGAGAGAAGAGACTGATAGGGAAGAATAACAAGATCAGCAGCAGGGGCCAGTCTTCTAGAACCGTAGTAAGGACACGTTCTCATTTCTCGTCCAACCTGGACAAGATCCTCAATGTCCATGGCTTCTCGCTGGAGAATCTCGGCCTTGAACTCTCTCTGCAGTGACTGTTTCCTAAGCATTGGGCATCTGCAAGATGATGCTTTGGTTCGTCCTCCCCTTACGTTTGTACCTAAATTCTGAAATGTTTAAGCTTCACATTAGTTAAACCCAAGAACTTAGATGCTAACAAGATGATAATGTGTTACCTTCTTTTTAGAGACTTGAGAAGACTTCTTCTTTTGCAAATCCAAACACCTCTCGTTGATTCTGCCCACATTCCCAAGCTTAAGAACATCTGCAATTGTGAGTATCAGACACACACACACACACACACAATGGATAAAAAAAAAAAAAAAAGAATGATATAATGGTAACCTTCATTAATGCACATGTTCTTTCGAGAGCCTAAACAAACAACTCTGATGTTTTGGGCAAAGACAGTCTTCTTCAGCTCCTTGACGAATTGGGAAAGCTGAGAATGAGTTCGGCTGCAATAGAAAACCTTGAGTCCTCCTTCTTCGTCCTTGTCATCTTCTTCCTCATCATCCTCTGAAGAGGTGTAAAAACCACCTCCTCCAACAGGTGGTTTTCTCTTTGAAGATGAAGAAGAAGAATCCTCTTCGCTTTCGTATTCTTCCAAACAAAACTCTTGCTCGTTCACCTCATCATCACCACCAGAAGCAGCCTCGTGCTTCCTTACAGAAACCTCCCCTCCTTGGAAGGGTCTTTTTTCCTTGGCGTGTTTCCTGTTGTTTCTGATGGTCTCCTTGTCATCATTGACTACAGTGAAATTCCGAATCCAATCGGGCTCGGATTCATCTTCTTCACCACCATCAACAACAACCTTGTCGTCGGATGATGATCCAGAGTTGACTTTCTTCTGCTTACGGTCAACGAGCCACTGTAGAGCACTGCAGATAATGCTTAGAGATTTTCCAGTCCCTGAGAGTATTAAGAGTATTGATAAAAACAAAAATAAATAAATAAATCAGAAAATTAAGGGTGTGTAGCTACCAGTGGGGCTTTCGAGCATGGAAACGCCACCCTTGTCGAGAAAACGAAAGAGGGCATTCATGAAATCGGTTTGGATGGAGTAGGGCGTGTACGGGAACGCCGCGAACTCTTGTTTCTTCTCATCCTTAACCGAACCATCATCATCTCTCAAGATTCGGTTCAATTCCTCGGGGTCACTCTCATTCTCCGCCTCCTCTTCTACCGCCATTACCAAACCTTTAATCTGAGGAAGCAGCAAAACTAAAGTCGAAACCTAAACCCTTTAATTTTGGTTTCTTCCATGTCTTGGGGTTTAGAGAAATGCTTATAAACCTTTTTGTTGGAGTAGAGTGGGTCTCTTCTTTTCCAACCCAATTTTTTGGGTTACGGACAATTGGACCTGATTGCTAGTGGTTAATAAAAAAAACAAATCAAACCAACCCAACCCAATCTATACGGAACAAAAAAAAAACTGAACTGTTTTTAACTAAATACTAGAGGTATATTTTTTTTGTTTTACATTTTTTTTAAAAATTATTTTTATATATTTTTAATTATATTCATGTTTTTATTTGTATAATATTTTTCTTAAATGATTAATAAGATATTATAATAACTATATTAAAATAATTAAATTACACTTATACCAATATGTCATGTTCCTATTTTAATAGTATTGATACTAATAATATTAAAATTTAAAATATTTAACCGTTGACAAAATTTCAAGGATAACATTAAAACTTTTATGATAAATATAGCACACAAAGATTAAAAATAACCAAAATATTTTATTAAATTAAATATGTAAATAGATATTTATACTTCTACTATTAACTAGTCTATATAGGGTAGACTTTAGGATTTTAAAGGTAAGTAAATTAAAATAAAAATTAAAATAACATTTAGTTTCAAAAAGAATTTTTGGAAAATAAAAATTTGAAAAATCGAAAAAAGAAGAAAAAAGTTTGAACTAAAAACCATATTATTCATAATAATAATAAAAATTATATTTAATTTTATTAATTATTTAAATAGTTATTTTATTACTCCTTGTGTGCTCTTTTGATGAATTTTTTTTATGATCTTTTGAAATAATTGCCCTTAATCATTTAACCTAAGCAAATAAACGTAATTTCTACATTTTACTTCTAAATAACGAGAAGAAATGCAACTAAAAATATAAAAAATATAAATCTCATAAAAAATTATCTATGATGTATTAAGTTTCAATATAATAATATAAACTTATTAAATTATATCTTCTATATTTTTATTGTGATGTTTTTTTACGTTTAAATATGAAGAAAATATAATCTAGTGTCAAATAATGATTTTTATGTTTTTATAAATTATATTTTTGTAATGCACTAAAACAAAACTAAAAATTAACTATAGATTGAATTGAGTGCACAAACAAAACTAAACTAAACCGAACAAAACCAAAGTAATTTCAGTTTTTGATTAAAGTTTTGTTAGACCTAAATAAACCGAATCCAAACTAATTTTGATTTTAAACTGAAACGTCCACCTCTACTAATTACATACTTTAGAAATTTTGGGGTTGAATTTTTAAATGTTAGAAAATATTAAAATATAAATCTTTTCATAGTTAATATATGATTCATTCACATAAGAGTATTTTGCAACCTTTTTATATTATTTGTTGTTACAGTTTTTATTTTTATTTATTTATAATTATTTTGATAACAATAAATAAATAATTGGTGTGCTTTTAACATATTTTTAATCATATTTTATAAATATAAGATCAATTCCATGATATCTTTAGAATACAAAATATCAAAATATATTAATTTATTTATTTCTCGTTATGCATCATTGATTATCAAAGTTTTGAAATGTAAGTTAAATATAAATATGTTCATATATAATATTTTAGCTTTTAATAGAAGAGTTTTAGAAAACTTTTGTATTGACGGTTTCTCTAATATTATTTGGATACAATAATTTAAAAACATAGTTTATCTATTAAAAATTATTTTAATGCGATTTTAATTGTAAATACATTTTCTCTGGAAAATATTAGAAATAAATTATTTATCAAAAATGTAAAGATATGTTAACTTTTTTCTCTTCATGATGTATCATTAATTTTATTTTTGAAATATGAATTCACTAGATTTCTAGAGGTCAGATTTACATTTGACCAAAACTTTAACTGTTTTTAGTAGACGTCGCATTAAGTATACTCTACAAAGAGATGATAGTTTTGTGTGACTAAAATGTTAAAAAAATCGATTATAAATTAATCTTTTTATGTATACTTCTCTTAAAGTTTCATGTAAAATCACATTTTTAAAATAATTTTTTTTTTGTAATTGCAAAAACTATCCCAACTTGTTCCTTAGTGTAATCGTTTTTTCTTGGTGTAAGTGTACTAAGAACGCTGAACGACACTCTTACCATGATGTCTAAGACCCAGTTGGAAATGATTTCAACTATTTAAAAGTTTTGTCCGCGAGAGATAAAAGAAATATCATGCACTTGATAAAATCTGGAACTCCATTGGCAAGAGTGGTGCTACAGATCTCTTCAAAGCTATCAATGTGATCCATTAGAAATCTTCTGCACCAGTGCGATCATAAAAGGTTCGACTATGTGAATGCCAAAACAGAATCCTCACTGACCCAAGTCCTTAGAACATCGCACAAGCATCTGCAGCTTCAGACAAGTGGAATAAACTAGCGCGAATCAAGGAGAAGTTCTATAGGCAGAAGTCTTATATAAGATGGCTCCAAGCTGGGGATCAGAACACCACATTCTTCCACCGTTTTGCGCAGACCAGGGCAGCTCGTAACTCGATTTGACGTCTGGTCAATGAAAGAGGAGAAATCCTAACTACTAGCACCGACATTAAAAGAGAGATTGTTTCCCACTTCAAGAAATTCCTTCAGATTCAGGATTGGGATACGGATAAGATTTCTATCGGAGAACTTCAGGATCTGCTGACTTATAGATGTACAAGTGAGGCAGCATGCAGTTCTGGTTGGGCCCATCTCTCCACAGGAGATTTATGCTGTCCTTCTTTCACTGCTAAATGACAAAGTTTCCGGGCCGGATGGCTATACCAAGGAATTCTATGTCGCAGCTTGGAGAATCATAGGTAAGGACTTCATCACAGCGGTTCAGTCCTTTTTCCTTTATGGTTTCCTTCCCACCGGAGTGAATGCTACCAATCTCACTCTAATACCAAAGATAAATGACCCTCAGACGATGAAAGACTACATGTCAATAGCATGTTGTAACCTCCTGTACAAAGTCATTTCTAAGGTACTTGCCAACCGTCTCAAAGTCATATTTCCTTATGCTATCAAACCAAATCAGAGTGCATTTCTCAAGGGGAGGTTACTGTTGAAAAATGTCTTATTGGCATCTGAGCTGGTTACTGGGAACCACCGCACGACCAATAAAGAGAAGTGTGCAATCAAATTTGATATTTCTAAAGCGTTCGATACTGTGAAATGGTCCTTCATTGTGGCAGTTCTCCAAGCTATGGGTCTTCCTCTACAGTTCATTCATCGGGTACGGATCTGCATTTCAACTGCAGCTTTCTCTGTTTCAGTTAATGGCAGCCTTGAAGGTTTCTTTACGAGCGCTAGGGGTATTAGACATGGTTGTTCACTCTCTCCTTACCTATATGTTATTCTTAATAACGTGCTCTCCAAGCTTCTAAATCGTGCATCAGAAACCGGGAAGTTTGGATATCACCCCAAGTGTCGAGAAGTAAATCTTACCCATATGTGCTTTGCAGATGACATCTTGGTCTTCACGGTTGGTACTGCTGCCTCGCTTCATGGGGTTATTGAGGTTATGCATCACTTTGTGAGGATCTCAAGGCTGCGTATAAACGCTACTAAATCTACTCTCTTTACATCTTGAGGAGTACATCTGCACTAGTAACTGCTGCTAGAGAAATGGGCATTGGGACTGGAACACTGCCCATTCGCTATCTTGGACTGCCCCTGACAACAAGGTCATTCACCAGTCTCGACTACGAGCCGCTGATAGACAAGATAAGGAGCAGGATGCTCTGTTGGTCCAATAAAGGCCTTTGTTTTGCAGGAAGACTCCAGCTGATAAAATCGGTAATCGCGGGCATAGTTAATTTTTGGAGTGCTGCCTTCATCCTCCCAGCAAAGTGCATGGATGCAATTGAAAGTATGTGTAGTGTGTTCCTTTGGTCGGGTTCGCCTACTCAAACTCACAAAGCTAAAGTTAGCTGGGAAGATCTTTGTT
This sequence comes from Raphanus sativus, assembly GCF_000801105.2. NCBI lineage: Eukaryota > Viridiplantae > Streptophyta > Magnoliopsida > Brassicales > Brassicaceae > Raphanus > Raphanus sativus. Next base: position 18,702,105 of record NC_079516.1, read on the forward strand.
ATCCAAAAGAGGAGGGAGGACTGGATGTTAGGAGGTTTCGGGATTCTTCTAAAGTTTTTGCGCTAAACTTAATTTGGAGGCTCTTTACGCAAGACTCCTCCTTGTGGGTGATTTGGACTAGGCGGTATCTACTTCGTTTCAGTTCTTTTTGGGATGTTAGGGATGACACAAAGGGTTCATGGATTTGGAGGAAGCTCCTGAAACTCCATAACATGGCCTACCAGTTTTGGCGGGTTCAAGTTAGGAATGGTAAATCAGTGCACTTTCGGTTTGATAACTAGAAGGAAGCTGGCCGTTTGATTGACATTACCGGGCAGTTGGTACCACCTACCTGGGTATTTCTCGTCATGCTAAAGTTTGTGATGCTGTAAGCAACGGGGAGTGGAACATCCTGGGGAGGAGAAGCCGACGTTTCCACACTCTCTACGCAAGAATCATGTGCAAAGCCGTTCCGGATCCTGAACTCGGGAAGGATTCTGTACTCTGGAAGCATGGAGAAAATGAATATAGAGCATGCTTCTCGGCTGCTAGAACATGGGAACAACCGAGACCTAAGAGGGATAAAGTTGATTGGAGGAATGTGGTTTGGTTCCCGCAAGGAATCTCCCGATGCGCATTCATCACTTGGCTGGCAGTTAAGAACATGCTCGCTACTGGTGATAGGATGCGGACATGCGGGGTGACCCAGGGATGTGTGTTTTGTGGAGAAAGGGATGAGACAAGGAACTACCTGTTCTTTGGTTGTCCTTTTTCATTCACAATTTGGGACAGCGTAGCCCACCCGCTACTAAGATCTCACACTAATCCGAGCTGACAAACAACTTTGAATCAGCTGCAATGATCTTTCCTTCAGAGACTTGATGTGGTATTGTTGAAACTCCTATTTCAGCTAGTAGTGTACACTCCATGGAGAGAGTGAAATGCAAGAAGACATGGCACAACCGGGACTGCGGTTGAGCAAATGAAGAGAGCTATAGACAAGATGATGAGAAACAGAATTGTTTCACTGAAATACAAGCCAGAGAGTAAATATGCAGGGCTTCTCCAGCGATGGTTCCATCATACGAGATAAAATTCTATAGGCTCCAGATTATTTTTTTACATGTAAATAACATTTTTTGCTCTGTTCAATAAATTTGAAATTTCATAAAAAAACTGTAAAAATTTAAAAAAAAATTGAAAAGGAGATTTTATATTTCATTATTTTAGATTTTGAATTTATTATACTTTACGCAAACACATATTAATATGTAATAACAGCTTAACAAAGTGAAATGTATAAAACAAATCATTATGTATTACTACTGTCCAATAAAACCTAAAATATAATATTATGGAATTACATAATATACAAAACTAAAATGTAAATCATATATTTTAAATTTTTATGATAATCTTAAGATTATACAACAATAAAATAAATAAAAAATATTTGGATGGACATGCGGATCAAACTCTATTATAACATCAAGGAAGTGTATTTGTATGCTAGTTAATGTATGACATTCTAACATGGCAAAATATGTAGTTGGTGAGAATAGATACGTAAATAATGGGTAGCGAAATATGTAGGAGCGTAAGATGATTAATATAAAGGAAATTGGGCTGTATAACCTTCAAACAAATTATAATTCATTAGATAACTAAAACCCGTAATTCACCTATACACAATTATCACATTATAAATAATAGCCATATTACCCCTCAATTGTGACCAATGTGACCTGCTAAGAGTTTATTTATTAAAATAAATATTAAATAAACAATATAATAAATTGTGGCTATTATAGATACACATCTCTTCTCTCCTTCTTCCTCTTTTTACCAAATCTGTGTTTCTTCTTCAGTTGTAAAAACACACGTAAATTCATCCCAAAACAAGGAAGAAACAAAGATTATGGGCTTACAAAATTGAGTTTGGAGGAGAAGATGGTACCGTAGAGAATGAGGTGACATCGCGCTTTTATACTATGTTTCTGTTTTTGTTTTATACTCTGTTTTTGTTTTTTTACTCTGTTTATGTTTTTGTTTTATACTCTGTTTATGTGTTTATATTATATTTTTGTTTCTGTTTTTATACTACGTTTCTCTTTTTTTTAGTGATCAGAAAAAGAAGAGGAGATAAAGATGATCTTTATATGGTGGTGAAGAATAACGACGGTGAATGAAGTGAAGGTGTATCATAACGTTTGAAAAAAAAAAGAATTGAAGAAGATGAAATCGTTGTCTATACTATATTCGATGAACGGAATAGTATAGTATATATTATTTAGTGTAGCTATTTATGTAAGGTCACCATACTATTTGAGACATATTTCTATACTATTTCTTAAAACGGGGGAAATTGTTTATATCTCGGATGTGGGTTGGCATTTCCAGATTAGGGTTTAGTTTTATCATATGTGTTGAGTTTCACTAACTCACCTTGATACTTTGTTACTTATATTAGTGATACGACCCCATTTATGTCATAATGTCAATATATTCTATTCTATTCTATTCAATATACCCCATCCCTATAATCTTGCTACTAAAGTCCTCTGAATTATTAAACGAGAACTAAAGTTTAGTTCCACGTACACTATAAAAGTACTATATTATATCCACCATGTAGTATAGTATTATGAACTTGGTGAATATCATTATTTGAAGATGGGGAAAATGTTTATATCTCGGATGTGGGTTGACATTTCCCGATTAGGGTATAGTTTTATCATCTGAGTTGAATTTCACTTACTCACCCTCGTTACTCTGTTTATTAGTGATATGATCTCATCTATGTCGTAATGTCATTTTATTCTATTTAATAATATAGAAGTACGACATCTCTATAACATTGCTACTAAAGTCCCCTGAATTATTGAACGAGAACTAAAGTTTAGTTCCTCGTCCACTCTAAAAGTATTATACTATATCCACCATGTAGTATAGTATTATGAACTTGGTGAATGTCATTAATTGATGGGTGAAACTGTTTATATCTCGGATGTGGGTTGATATTTCCGGGTTAGGGTTTAGTGATAACCATTTTGGGTTTGGTATTTAAAAGTTGGTTTTGGGTTTAGATTTTTATTTCATGTTTATGATTTATAATTAGGTTTATGGTTTATTGATTAAAGTTTAGGATTTAGTATTTAGGGATTAATGTGGGATTGAAATAAGTTTCAGTATCTAGATTTAAGTGTTAAGATATAATTGATTCTAAATATTTTGATGATATGAAATATAATTAGTGAAATGTTTGTGGTTATTATGTATGTGATGTGGATATATTATTTTCTCTCTTTTGGTGTGATGTGGCTGTATTTTATTCTCTCTTTTGGTAACACACTCTCTTTTTCTGTGACTTGGTAATTGTTGTTGTTGAAGGTACTACCAGAGCAAAAGGGAGCAAAATGTTAGTTTCTTAATAATGTCAAAATTAGTGGCATGCACTTAATTTCATTCATGTTTTAGGTTATTCAGCAAATAAGCCTTTAATATAATTACCATAGTGGTTTAACAGGATCGTACACCACTTTTTAAAAATTAAGATATTATCCTTTAGAATGCAAATTTTCTAAATTATATTTAACAATTTTATTTATAAGACAGCAAAAGAAAACAAAATATCTAGGCATGGGCATTCGGGGTCCCAATTGGGTTTCGGTTTTATTCAATCGAGTTTTGGTTTTTTGGGTTTATCAAACTTCATTGGATTATTTGAAAGTTCGGTTCCGGACCGTTTCAGATTCTATCGGGTTCGATTTAGGATTAGTAAATCTTCAAAGAACCGGTACAAACCAATGTACTTTTGGGTCGGGGTCCCAATCGGTTATTTGGTTTAAAAATATATGATTTGTACCTACATTGTAACCAAAACAAAAACAAGTAAAATTAGTTTGTTTTGATTTCAAATACCCAATTTGTACCTTTTTGTAACCAAAACATAAGTAAAATCGATTTAAAAATAAGAAATGAATATCAACCATGATCATTCAAAATTAAATGAAAGGGAAACATATTTATTAATAAAAAGAAAACCAAATAAATGAGATCATAAAACAAAAACCACGACTTCATGAAATAAACAACATTGTTTAATGGAAAAAAAATCTAAATCTAAATATTTCAAAATTTAACAGCCAGTTTTAACTATTAACCTTCATATAATAGAACGACCAACCTTTACGTAATAGATAAGTATTTTATAAGGAATTGAGATCATGTTTGGTATAAGATCTTTCTGAGGTTTTGAAAATTTCAGGTTCTATCAGATATCCATTTAGATTCGGGTCGATTCGGATAATACTCATAACCCGATTTCCGAAAAACAAGATCCATTCGATATTTATGTCGGATTCAGATCGGTTCGGATTCATTTTTACTGGATCAGATTCGATTCAAATTTTTGGGTTCGAATCGAATCCGATCTGCCCAGCCCTACCATACTGTTCTGCCCGAATTAAATTTTGGATTCCATAAATTTTGCCAAGTCTAAAAGAAATGCTACTTTGCTCGTTGCTATACTAATTTTTGGTCAATACAGTACTATTACTTTACTTAAAAAAATCCAGTTTCATGATTAACTCCAATCTCTTAAATGAGATTTTTAGCTTCGGATAAAAGACGGTTCTTAATTTTTTAGATTTTAACTAAGAAAAGTTAAGAACAATTTCTTAAATAAAAGATATAAGAACCGTTTATTAGCCAAAAATATAAAAATAAAAGAAAATATCAAATTATGAGTTAAGAACTCCGACTAGATGACCGGGATTAATCATGTAGCTTTTACAAAAAGTCTTCTTAGCCAACTTGTTCATGTAGCTTTTACAAAAAAAGTCTCCTTAGCCAACTTGTATATGCGAAATATATACCCATTTCTCACGTCATCTGAAAGGTTTAGACTTTAGACAAAAGAAAAGTCCAAAGCCTCATTTACTAAAATTAGACTTATGTGAGCTACGTTGCATGGAAACGTGTCATGAGCACTGCTTCCTGGTTCCGAAGCGGAAACGGAGTCGGAAGCGTGCGGAAACGGTTTGAAGCGCCTTGGAATCGCGGTTCCAGAAAACCAGATTTTGGAAGCGTGATGGAATCAATGATTCTTGTGTAGGAAGCGTTTAAATCCAATATTGGAATCGTTTAAAAAGTGGAAACTGAAAAGACTATCATCGTTCTCATCTCTTCAGTCTTCTATACTTCACAGCTGCTCTCTTTTTTTTCCTCTGTACTAAGACTAAACAATCGATAGGGTAAGTCTGTTTAGATTTTTTTTCGTCTCTTTTACAAAAGCATGAGACTCTGTAGCTTATTATATATGGTTTGATGATTCGATGGTTGGTAGTGACTGAAAGCAAAACTGAATTTGGATTGTGAAACAAAAGTCAAAACTTTATGTAAACATTATGTAAGTGCAGCGATTTTTTTTTTTTGTGTTTCATCGCCTAGTGTCTTATGTTTTGTGTTTACTAAAGTAAAAGTCTTATGTTTAATTATCAGAATTTTCTTTTACATTATATATATATATAATATTATATATTTACATACGCTTCCAACACGAATCGCTTCCTAATTTTTTTTAAAAAATCGCTTCTACGCTTCCATACGATTCCGCTTCCGCGTTTCCGCTTCCGTTTTCATGTAACATAGATGTGAGTCAGTCGAAGATTCTTCTGTAACGTGTCAATCAATCACCGTTTCAATCAACTTGTAACCCTTATTTCGGCTTATTGTCCTATTTTGTGCGACCATTAAGTGTTATTTTGAAAAGATCAAAATATTTGTTTACTGACTGCATAATTTTTAGGACTTATTTTTGGGTTCACCCCTAGAGTGAACCTAGAAGTTCACCCAACCAATAGAAATCACTTATTTCACAATTGATATCTTTTAAAAAAGGAAACACAATATTATCAAATTATATTATATTTTTACAATAAAAAATGTTAAAAATAAATAAAAATAGTAATATATGCAAAAAAAAAATTTAAAAATATTTTAACTCCGTCATCAAAACACTAAACCTTAAACTCTAAACTCTAAACTAAAAACATTAAACACTAAATCTTAAAAATACCAAATCCTTAATCCTAAAAAGAGTTTAATTAGGGATTAAGATTAATGGTTTAGTATTTTTAAGATTTATTGTTTTAATGTTTAGTGTTTTTGATTTAAAATTTAGGATTATCCAAGTGTTTATAATTTACCCAAGGGTTTAAGGTTTAGAGTTTAAGATTTAGGGTTTAGTATTTCGATGATGGCGTTAAAATATCTAATTTTTTGCATATACTAGAGTTTAGAGTTTAGAGTTTAAGATTATCCAAGGGTTTAGCGTATACCCAAGGGTTTAGGGTATACTCAAGGGTTTAGGGTTTTTTTTAATGAAGTTAAAAATATTTTTTTTAAAATCATTTTTGTCACTACTATTATTTTTATTTTTTTTTATTTTATTTATTTTAAAAACATAATATAACTTGACAATATTTTGTTTCTTTTTTTAAAAGATACCAATTGTGAAATAAGTGATTCATATTGGCTAAGGTGAACCTCTAGGTTCACTCTAGGGGTGAACCCAAAAATAACTCAATTTTTAGTATGTGATTCTTCTCTTTTTCTTATTGTTTTGTCCTCATTTATACCGTATCATACATTCTTAAAAATCTTCAGTTCCGCCACAAACTTTTCACTTCCCTCCAAATAAATAATTAGAAAAATAAATAGACTTAATGATATAAATAGTTAAATCAATTTTAATTTTTTTTCATAGACACCAACGTGTATATATATATATATCAGACCCAAGATATTAAATCTTAAATTATTACAGCATAATCAGAATTAGTTATTTCTTAAACATGCATCACTGTCTTTTCAAAATTATGCTTCACATAAACGTAAGAGCTACCTAATCAGTGAAGTCAAAATAGAAAACCTTTTTATATAACTAACTGAATTTACTGTTACTGAATGTGTGTTTTAATTTATTTGTAAATACTTCCACATTGGGTGGGCATTTCTTCGAAAATCAACCAATACGTATATGGTCAGTCTTGGAAGTAACGCAATACTTTTCTCATCTCACATATATAAATAGTATAACATAACGAAGTAGTACAAGTAAAAGAAAAATATCTATCTAAAAATGGGGAAATGCTTTGCTTTGATGATTTTCCTGGCTTCTTTTCTTCTTCTTGTCCTTCTAAACCTTGAACTCGTTCGTGCCGTCGGGTGTGACGGAAACATATTCAACAGTAACAGCACCTACGCTCAGAATCGTAACAATCTCTTCTCTACTCTTGCTTCAAAAGTCGTTGCCAACGGTGGACTCTACAACGATTCACTCGGCCAAAGTCCCAACAGAGTTCAAGCTCTTGTCTTCTGTGCCAGAGGCGTCGAGGAAGCTTGTATTAGTTGTGTCCAAAAAGTGATACATGACATACAAACAAAGTGTCAAGATCGCATGAATACGTTCCAGTGGGACAAAGACGATGTAGACGACCATGTTTCTTGTCTTGTACGTTCCTCAAACCAAGCAGATTTCAAGAAACTCGAGCTTCGACCTACTGAAATTCACCCAAATCCAAACAGTATCGAACCATCCAAGAACATGACCCTTTTCACTGAACAGTGGGAAGCAACGGTTAATCGGACTATCAAGGTTGCCACGGAATCTAATACTTCCTCGCTACTTCAGTACTTTGGTGCTGTAAAAGCTGAGTTCACGGAGTTTCCAAATGTATACATGTTGATGCAATGTATGCCCGACATAACTTCTCGAGAGTGCATGATATGTTTGGAAAACTGCGTGACATATTTTAAAGCAATGTATTGGGGAAGCCAAGGAGGCGGGGTTAGTCGTCCGAGTTGTGTTTTCAGGTGGGATCTATATTCTTTCCATAGTGCTTTTGATAATATAACAATATTTCATGCACCTCCTCGAGTTAAGGCACATGAAAAGAAAGGTAAAAACAAATGCGTTAAGAGTATTGTTTCAATTTGTAAAATGATAAAGAGGGATTAAAAAATTGTTAATAATTTGCAGGAAGAAGCATTAGGTATGGTGGAATTATCGCGATAGTTGTGCCTTGTTTCATTAATCTTTTGGTGTTTATTGGTCTTATCAAATGTTATGGTCCGAGGAGAAAATTCAAGAACGGAATCAATGGTAAGTGATGTACCCATGTTTCTTATTTTCAAAAAAAAAGAAAGACTTATTTCGTTTTTTTAGGTGGTAGTGCAGAGTACTCTGATGCGGATGGTCAATTTATGTTGCGGTTTGATCTTGGTATTATCATAATGGCAACCAATGACTTCTCATCTGAAAACAAGCTTGGCCAAGGTGGATTTGGTACCGTCCATAAGGTATTTGTAACATTTTCCAAATAATTAATTAGTTAGATCTTGGTCTTGGATGAGTAACAAATCTTCAAAACCGGTTTCAGGGGACATTACTAAACGGGAGAGAGATAGCGGTGAAACGATTAATAAGAGGTTTAGAAGGAGGTACGGAGTTTAAGAATGAGGTTTCACTCTTGACAAGACTCCAACATAAGAATCTGGTTAAGCTTCTTGGTTTCTGTAATGAAAAAGATGAAGAGATTCTTGTCTATGAGTTTGTCCCCAACTCAAGTCTTGACCACTTCATATTCGGTGGGACTTCGAAACACAGCTGCATTTTTTTATATGTTTTACAAATTCTAAATTTAGCAATATATATGCTTCATTGAAATCTGTAGATGAAGAGAAGCGATCACTTCTTACATGGGAGGTGAGATTCAAAATTATAGAAGGTGTTGCTCGAGGTCTTGTTTATCTCCATGAAGATTCTCAGCTAAAGATTATTCACCGAGATTTGAAGGCAAGCAACATCCTTTTAGATGCAGAGATGAACCCTAAAGTTGCAGACTTTAGGACAGCAAGGCTGTTCGACACTGATGAGACAAGAGCTGAAACAAAGCGAATAGCTGGAACTCGGTAAGAACATATCAATAAACTTTGAAGACACATAGATATGAATTTATGATCACAATCAATTTAGGCTATTGGTTATATATATGCAGTGGATATATGGCTCCCGAATACATGAATTGCGGGGAAATCTCGGCTAAATCTGATGTATTTAGCTTCGGTGTTGTGCTTCTAGAGATAATAAGTGGTAAAAGAAACAATAGCTTTGAAGGAGAAGGAATTGCATCTTTTGTAAGTTTCTTTACAAATCAGTCTTCTTGGTTATTAGAAAATTTATAAATTAATACTCAACAAAGTAGTAAATACAGTAAACTATGTGTTTTCCTGCACCATGTGCAATAAGAATTTTTTTCAAAATTTAATGTATATTTAAAATAAATTTTATTAAATATTATAGATTTTATTATTTTTATTAATATTTAAATATATATATATTTTATTTAGTTAAATATTAAATTAAGATCAAATGATTTTGTTTATTTTAAAATATATTGAAGAATATAAATGTATATATTTAAATTATAATATTAGATAGTGTTTTCTCTCTATTTATATTAGTTAAATATATCAAATCAATTTGTATAAAACCAAGAAAATGATATAATATTATATAATTATCAAAATTTTAAAATAAATAATATTTATAAAATTTGTAGATATATAAGAAACTAATGATTTTACGATTAGTAATCTAAACTTTTTAAAAAATTGTAGCAATTTTTGAAAGCTTTAGTAAAACAAATTGTACAATTATAGAAATAAAATAAAATAATATTTTGAAATTTGTAATGTTATATATGAATATATTTATTTTATAGATGATATATGAGATATTACTATATTTAAAAAAGTATACCAAAAATAAATATAAATATTAAATGTAATGTATTAGTTATTACCATATTATAAAAAAATTACCAGAAATAAATCAATATTAAATAAAATTATCCATGTCATATTTTTCTAAAAGCCATGTCATCAATTTTAGTAGGTATATCTTATTTCTTTTGTGAAACTGATTGTAGAGAGTACATGTGGCAAAATCACATTTCAAATAATGTATAAAGGGATTAATAAATTTATTTAGTGATGATATGGGTTTGTGCAAAATATAACACCAATTTATAAGATAAATATTAAAAGATCATACATAAATAAATAATCCCATTAGTATCAAAAACTATAAATTTTCAAAGAAAACTTATATTTATTTATATAAACAAAAATAAAATGTTATATTATTATTTTATCTATAAAAATAAATTTATCTATATTTTTGTTATATCTATAATATTATTCGAGAAGTTAGTTTACTCTGTATCGTGCTAATGTTAAATTTCATAATATTCAGTTATAATAAACAATTAATAAATTAAAATTTATACCCAGTGCTCATCACTAAAAAACTCTTTTGAATTTTACAAAAATATAAATATATTTGCAAATCTAAGATAGTGAACCAAACTTAATGAAATTAATATGAAAAATATATGGAGATCAACATACCATATATAAACCGGTCCAAGTTGTCTATATCATGTTGAATTGTCATGCTGTTCATAATTTTAGATTTAGTTATATTTTATGTTCAATCATTAATATTAATAAAAAAAATTAGTGATTTAGCTGATAATTTATCATTATCTTGAGATTATTAAATAATTATAACTGTAATTTCATATTTAAATTTATAATATATTTACTTTAATAATATTAAAATATTATATTTTGTTTAGTAATTTTAAACCGCTTCTATTTTAAAATATATATGTCACATAAGACATAATGATCATCTATCTTTTATGATAAATTTCTTAAGACAGTCAAAACCATTTTGTTGTAATAATTTCTGAAACAAGTTGGCAAAGAATTCAAAAATATTTATACTATTATTTGTAAAGTAATTTTTTCGCTCTCACACCAAAAGTTAGAGCGTTTAAAATATTTATTACATTTAATAAATAATTATATTAGATTTGTTAATTATATTTACCCCGTAAATTGAAAATGGATTTCAGTAATTTAGTAACCATCATTATCTAATAAGATTTTATATTTTCTTATCCAAAAATATTTAACATCATAAATTCATGTATATAGTTTTATGTATATATATGAATGTTCAAATTTATTTTACATAATAAAATATATCTTACTAAAGTAAAAAGCTTTATTTTATATAAATTTTAATATTTAATTAGTTATTAAATATTTAAAAATCATGAAAATAATTTATTCTAATGGTTTTTGAATTAAAAATAGGTCAATTCTCTCAAATAGTATTTTAAATTTTTTATCACCAAAAGAGTTTTCAAAAAGAAAAATTACCAAAAAGTTTCATTAAAGAGAAAAAGACAATTCTACACATACTTTATAGATCTATAAATAATAATTATAAAAATTAAAACAATAAAAAAATTATAGTTTCGTATTTTATGCTTCAAATTCAAAAAATGTATTAAAACAAATGTTTTTTGAACCTTTTCAAATTATTTTTAGTTTTTCGAGATTTTCTTTTCTAAATTTGAAAATGCTTTTCCAACTATTGTTAAAAAAATTAATTTATTTTTTATTTTTACAATTTTAAGTCTAACCTCCCCAAACTTATAAACCCTAAGCGTAAATTAATTAATCGTATGGATATAAATGTATATTTACCTCTTTAGTGAAATATTTTGGTCGTTTTAACCCTTAGAAGCTATATTTGTGATAAAAAAAAAATTAGGACTATCACGGAGAATTGCTCTTGGTAATATATCTTTTTACAAATTTTGGAAAATTGTTAAACCCGTAAGTACATGCAAAACACTTAATTATACATGAAATCACATATCTAATTAAAATGAAACCATAATGATATTTAAAACAATTTTTTCATAATATAAATTAAAATGACTTAAAACTTATAAATAAACATATAAATCTTTATATCCCTAAAGGAGAGCATAATGATAACCAATATGATTTTATTTATTTATCATAGACATAAAGTATAACTTTTCTTCAAATTATAAACAGCAAAATCAGATATTTAATAATTATTATAATTTAATTATTTTATAAATATTTATTTATGTACTGCACCGGAGAATCACCTAGTTATTATAAAACATGTTAGTGTTATTTGTAGAGTTGGATTAAAAATTCGTATATTTTCTAAGATATATATCTCCAATGTGCCAAAACACTAAATAGTTTAAGAACAAAGAGACAAAACAATTTTATAAAGTTTAATCAATGAGTATAATGTTGTGTAAAGATATGTTTCCTTTTTCAAAATAATCAATATGTATATAATAAAATTTTCTTTAAATTAATTAGTCTATAAGCTAATTAAAATTCAGTGTTTCAATATTATTAATTTATAGTTTTACCATATATATATTATATATATATATATTTATTTTTTATTTGATTTTAGACATGGAAGAGATGGGCTGAAGGAAGGCCAGAGATTATAATTGATCCTTTCTTGGTTGATAATTCGAGTAATGAGATCGTTAAGTTGATCCAAATTGGTTTGTTGTGTGTTCAAGAGAATGCAGCAAAGAGACCAACCATGAGCTCTGTAATGGTTGGCTTGGCAGTGAGAATATAACTATTGATTTACCTAGGGCTCCTGCTTTCACAATGAATAAATCACAATCTGAAGATTGTACGATGTCAATGAGCAATTTCTTCACGGAGTTGAGTTCTCGTTGAGTTATAAATAGTGAATCAAAAATGTTGTTTTAAGATTCATATACTGTATATGTAAAATGGATACTCCCTGCCTTTTGTGTTCACTCATTTATGAGATGTTTTGATTGAACTACAAATATTCGACATTTCATACCACTCTTTTCCCTAGAAAGGGAAGCTTTTGATTACTACGAACGATTCATGTATGACGTATGTGATTTAGAAACTAAAAGACAATTGGTTCAAATATCAATAAAATTTAGAAACTAAAATAAATATATAAAATACTTTATCATCAAAAAGGCCTAATCCAATTTTTGTATCGGAAAATTTTCAATTTTACCACATTATTGATACCATTATTTATCACCAATAAAAAAACTTTTTTCAAAAATACCTTCATCATTAAAAGACAAAAAAAATTATATTTTTGTTCTTTATATATATAATAATATATATTAAAATAAATTAAAAAAATTAAAAGATAATTTTTTATGTTTTCGAATTATAATTTTTCGAAATAAAACTCTAAAACCTAAACCATAAGCATTAAAACTGTTTAGCAAACAAATAATTACATCTTTCAACATTTGCAACTAAACCATAAGCATTATACAGACTACTAAAAATACATACATTTTTCAATTTTTTCAGTTGTATTAAATTTTAATTTACATATCTCATATTGATTTATTTATAGATGATTTATAATAAATTTTACACAGATTTGTTTTTATATTTTAAAAATTAAATTATTGTACCAATTTATGAAATAGATTTATTGAGAATCTTCAGAAAAATCTTTCATTCCATATATAATTTCTTGAATAAAAATAAATGTTAATATAACTAACCATTTATGTTAATTTTCCCTTCAATATATAATTTATTATATTTTAATAGAATTTTCGATTAATATTTGGCAAATCCTTCTTGTATTAATAACCTTTTTTGTGGATATGGCAACGATAGTGCTTTATATTTTACATCCTAACCTCCAATAAATCAGCAAACCAGACGATACCGCGTAGCCTGAAGGAGCGAGCGACGCACACGGCACGAAGGGTAGTTACCGCTAGTCTTTATTTTTCATTTATAAATCACCGTTTCATCACAGATGCCATTTCAGAAAAGTCTCACAGAACTCAAGGATTCTATTATTTATCTTTAAATAAACAATCGTAAGGTATCTCTCTCAATGCAGGCAACGATGGGGCAAACACATGGTAGAGGAATCATCATCACCGGGCCGTCACCGTTCGATTCATTGCCGGTGGACTGCATCTCCAGCATTATCTCCTTGACGAGTCCACGAGACGCGTGCGTCGCCGCTTCTCTTTCGAAAACGTTTGAATGGGCTGTTAAATCCGATACCGTGTGGGAGAAGTTTCTTCCTTCCGAATATTCCTCTCTGATTCCACAGTCGCGGGCTTTCTCTTCCAAGAAGGAGCTCTATTTCTCTCTCTGCGATGATCCTTTTCTCATCGAAGATGGCAAAAAGGTATACATGTCTATTAATTATAGGATCTGCCTAGGGCTCAAAAATTAATATAAAAGTGCGTAGAATCATAAAAAGACTTGAGACGATATATGTTTCTTTCTTTGTTAGATCAGACTGTAAAAAAAAAAACAAATGATCATACTTGCTATGTGATTCATCTCAGTCATTATTCTTGGTATGTTAGAATAATATTATGTGATTAAACCTCTGGATTAATTAATTTAGTGTGGTTTCTTAGTGTTTCGATTTTTTTTCTTCTTTTTTTCCGGAAATGATAGAGCTTCTGGTTAGAGAAAGCGAGTGGGAAAAGATGTATCATGTTATCTCCAAAGGAGGTGTCGATCACATGGGGAAGTAGTCCCGAATATTGGAAATGGATTTCGATTCCTGAATCTAGGTACATAACTCCTTTTATTCATGTTCCATTGTAATCACTAATCACTCATTCTTATGATGAAGATGGGAAAAATGATTGCAATGCAGGTTTGAAAAAATAGCAGAGCTAATCGATGTATGTTGGTTTGAGATTCGTGGAGGGATGCACACTCGTTACCTATCTCCTGGAACTCGTTACTCGGTTTACATCGTGTTCAAGACAAAGAACGGATGTCCTGGACTGGGATATTCTCCGGTAGATGCTGAAGTTGGATTGGTTGGACAAGGATCTTCTCAAAAGTTGATATACTTTGTTGGGCCTCATGGTCGTGGTGGAAGGAGAGATGTAACTAAACCAGAGGCGAGGGAAGATGGGTGGATGGAAGTTGAACTTGGTCAGTTCTACAGTGATTCTTGTTGTGATGATATTTCGTTAAGTGTTGTTAAGTCCGACACTCCTGATTGGAAAAGTGGTTTGATCATTCAAGGATTTGAGTTTCGCCCTGCCAAAACCAGGTGAACTGTTATATCATGTTTCTTGTGATGGAAGACCGGTTCCTAGTTCATTGATGTATATCATGTCTAAGCAAGTGACAAGCTTTGGTGTATTGGAATTTTTTTGGATTCTTCAGGTTTTTGGATTGTAATGTTTATATTCTTTGATCTTACCATCCTAACTTGAACAAACTTCAATAAAGAAATCGTGGTTTATCATCTAAATATTCTTGTCTAGCAGCGGAATGGTGCTTTGATGTTTTAGTAAAATCTTCTCTATTAGTACTTTTACAATTTCTGTACAGCAGTGTACTTGAGATATATTCTCTAATATATATATTTTTAGATATCAGCTATTAGAAATGAATAGTATTCTTTTCTTGGTCAAAGAATAGTATTCTTTAGTATATCATGCTTTTTCTTGTCATCTATAATGGTGTTTTCGTTTCTAAGTAAAATCTTCTCCAATTATGCTTCATTTACAATTTTAAAATGATTAATAAATTCTTTCAAAACAAATTGTTAAAATGTATGTTTTCAAACCTTACAAGTCTGGGTTCTTGATACTGAGTGTCCACCATGCATCCTCACATGAACAAATTCGATAAAGAAGCTTTCATTCCCCCCTATCATCTACAATGCTTTAGTTTTTCTACACCTTTACTTAGCCGAGAATAATAGAGATAGATTAAGAAATAAGACGAACATGATCCGCCCTTTAACAAAGATTCATGAGAATTATTGACTTTCTCTGTAATAATACAATTTATTATTATAAATGGTCTCTCGTACCACAAAGACTTCATAGGTAAGATAAACCCGAAACAAAAAGTTAGTTGCTTTGGCTGATTAGATAAAGGCAAAAACTTTTATTTTAATTTTCTCAAAAAAAACTTTATCGACATACTTCAAGAGACGTTACACACTTGTAAGGGTATTTTCGGAAACACGTATTAAATCTTAACAAGTAAGTCTTTCCCGAATCACGATAACGGTATAAATACAACACTTATCCGACACAACACAACCACATCGTGTCTTAACTCTGAACATTACTCTCTCACTTCAAAAAGGAAACACACCAGATTCCCAAGTTTTAGATTCGAAAGCTATGGAGCAAATTCAAGTCGGAGATTCGAAATGCGGCGGAGGCATTTCTGTCGGAACGACAACGTCGCGGTTCGATGCGTTGCCGGAAGACTGTATCTCGATGGTGATCAACCATACCACACCACGCGATGCTTGCGTCGTGGCATCGGTTTCGAAAACCGTTAGGTCGGCGGCTGAGTCCGATTTGGTCTGGGAGAAGTTTCTTCCGCCGGAGTACTCGTCTCTTGCTCTTCCTCCTCCGTCGCTGGATCGCTCGTCGAAGAAGAAGATGTATCTCTCTCTCGCTGATGATCCCGTCCTAATCGATGAGGGCAAAAAGGTAAATAGTAAGAAAATAATGTAAAATTAGGGCTTTGTTTAAATTAGGGTTTCATTCAAAGTTACTAATTTTGGTTACTTGGGGAACAATTCAGAGCTTTTGGTTGGAGAAATCTACTGGGAAGAAGTGTTACATGTTGTCTGCGATGGATTTGAATATCACGTGGAGTGATTCTCCTGCGTATTGGCAATGGGTTACAGTTCCTGAATCTAAGTAACGTCTCTGTTCTTCTCTCTGTTTTTTTTTTTTGGAGGTTGTGTAATAAGGAGCTTACTTGTTGTACACGTGTGGGAATGAATCAGGTTTGAGAAAGTAGCGGAGCTTTGTAACGTGTGTTGGTTCGAGATTCGAGGCAAGATAAGTGTTAGAATGCTGTCTAAGGGGACACATTACTCTGTTTACTTAGTGTTCAAGAGAGCGAGCAGTAGATCATACGGTTTCGACCACACACCCATTGAAACTGAAGTTGGGTTTGCTGGGAAGGAGGCTAGGAAGACGTTTGTGTTTCTCGAACCGAGCGATACGGATCCTCGTAGCGGGTATGGTTACTCGGGTGTTTCGTTAGCGGCGGTGTCTAGAGCGTTTAGGACGAGGCGTCCGTGGATGAGGTTTCCGAGGGAAGAAGTTGAAGGAGAGAGGGAGAGCGGTGGGAACGTGGAGGAGCCCAAGGAGAGAGGTGATAAGTGGAGTGAAGTGAAGCTTGGGAGTTTTTACATTAACGATGGAGGTTGTGAGGATGGTGATGAGGTTGAGATTGCTATCATGGAGACTCAGATGGGACAATGGAAGAGTGGTCTGGTTTTCCAGGGGATTGAGATAAGGCCTGTGAAAGAAGAAGTAACTAAATGATCAAAATCAAGATAATGCTGTGTTCTTTGGAAGTATGAACAGAGTTTAAAGCTTGTGTACTACTACTAGTACTACAGCTTCTGGTATTCCATGTCTCGAGTTTAACAGTTTGAGTTTTTGAAATGAAAAAGCAAAGATGTTTTGATGATTTTGTTTCTCGTCTGCCAATGATTGAATGACAATAATTTAATTTGACAGAAGCTAGCTAACCAATTTTTTCGTCTTTTTGTCTCTTTTGGGGCCACCTTTGTGGAAAGGTTTAGCCACGAGGCCCACGACAATGTTTTTATAGTAGAGATAAGGAAGAGGATCAGATAAAGAACCATTAAGACATGAGGCTTAAGACATTTTCACATGTGTGCGAATGTACAAATGCTTTCTTTAATCGTTGATACTGGTTCTCGAACAAACATGTGGCTATAATGTAAGCTAAAAAAAGTTGGGGTTTGAGGAAGTTCGAAGCTTGGATGCCAAGATGGACGGCTTAATAACAGTCACTACTAGACAATTGGCCACTTTAACAGCTCTATTAACATAATTTAAGTGAGCAATGGGTGAGGCTTAATCAAGCTGTGAAAGTTATATGATGAATATATGCACAATTTGGAGCTTTTGTGATATGGAAATAACAAAAGAACGTACAGGGGGTCTATAGATGTAAAGGGGGTCTATAGAGATCTCAACATTCTATGGGCTGGGCTCTAATTTACAACATTCTATATGCTATGAGCTTAGTTGGTCACACTACTTATTACGAAGAGAATCTTGAAGCTTTTATTAATAAAGAATAATGTTGAGTTTCAGGATGTGAAAGAATGCAAGTGTTGTTGAACTCCTACACATTGATTTATCAAAAACTTATGAACATTAACACAAGATACTAGATAGAGGTCTCTAGCTAAAACATTAATCTCTGACTAAAGTTTCATTGAATTATATCAAAATTCAAACATAACTTACAATTGTAGAAATTTACAATACAAGTGCACTTAATTTTTAAAAAGGTTTCAAAATCTGTTTTTTTTTTTTGCTAAAAAGGGCTAAACACGGGCTATTAAAGACACATACCTAATCATCGGGTGGAGGTACAGCCCACAGATAGACCCTCTCTTGGGATTCAAATGAGCCGAAAGCAATAGTTCATATCCGTGTGGCCGGTGGGATTTGAACCCGAGTTCACCGTATTGGGTTTTTTAATTCCCTCAAGCGCCACTAGACCACCACCACCGGTTAAATCTGTTTTCCTTCTTGCTCTAAATCTCATGTTAGATTCTTTTTTATCAGCCATGTGTTTTTACTTCCGAGACAGCAATGATGTTACAGTGATCTCTGAACATCGTTATGATCTGGCTTCACAATCTAAATTTGTGGAATCTCTTGCTCATATATTGCTCCAATTCTTCTTCAGCTATTTCTCTTGAATCTATAGTAGTTTACAATTCTTTCGGTCTAGGCACCTGGCGGTAAAGTTTCTTAAGAAGAAAACATGACATATGTGAAAATGTAGATGTAGTTTTGGGTTTTAATCTGAATTACCGGTTTTTATCTATCAGTTTGCATTATGCTCTGAAAAATTTAGATGGAGCTCAAGATGTAGTTTATATGTGGCAGTAGAAGCGAACTGGTTGTGGAATTGTATCTTAGGTTTGTTCACAAGTCAGATATGTATTATTTTCTTCTTTTCCATGCGCTTTTTCTATTTTACTATTTATCTCGTGTTTCTTTAATCTGGGGTATTTCTTTGCACCATTTGGTGGTGGTTAGATATCTAATTGTGATTAGTTGGGTTTAATTTTTCTTTTTTAATTCATGTAAGTTCTTGACTTTTGGCGATGGCTGCAGTTGGGTGGTTGTTTCTTCGGTGGTATGTTCCGATGGAATTTTTTATGCTATTAACCATTTTATTCCCGTTTCATGAATTAGCCCGCCTCGTTAAATCAATTTATGGATTTTTTAAAAATTCGGCGAACCCATGGTGAATCATCGCCGCTAGGAAGCTCTGGCGTCCTCTCTTCTCCTCTCCACCAAGCTCTCTCTTGTTCTCTCCATGGAGTATGGGATTGATGCTCATCTGCCTTCATCAACGAACATCGACTTGGAGCCTGTCGTTGAATTTCTATCTCTGCCTTTATTGTCGGCCATGTCGTCTCCGGCTCTGCTGATCACATCCTCACCGAGTTTGACAGATTCGGTCAGTGAAAGCTCTCTGTCTCTGGCTTCAATGACTTCGCAGTCATCGTTTTCCTTATCTATAAAGTCGTCGGTTTTGTTGAACTCAACCACCAGAATATCTCAAGTCATGTCCATTGACCTTCCTCTATGATCAGATACCACTTCTGTTCAAGCTTCTGATTCTCTTTCTCTGTTGACTGTAAATCCAGAATGTGATGCCAATACTTCCTTATCCGACAGTAACACTTTGTCCATCAGCATGAATGCTCTACTCCCATCAGCTCAGTCGCAGCAGCAGGACACAACAATTCAGGATGTCAACAACTCAAAAACAATGCCATCTGAAACTGTTCAGGATACAACTAAGTTTTTCCCTACTTTATGAGCTTGGGCAAAGCCTCTCTTCTTCAAGTCTCATGCCACTCCTGCTGAACTAAGTACCCCTCGAGATTATGATCCTGCTCTGTTGGAACTCAGTTAGCTGTTCTCTGGCCGTCTTTAAATTATGAGATCTTGAATAAGAAGCCAAAGAGAAAATATCCATCTCATACTCTCCAGTTTCCGATTGAAAAGTTTTCACCGCCAGAGTTAAAGCTGAAGGTATCCTTCGTTTTCCGTGGACTGCGAGATTGAGTCCTCAGTCACATAATCTATATCGGGCAGCCATTCCGACCTACAGGTTTGATGGTACTCCTGAGATATCTATTCCCTCTAAAGATTTTAAGTTAGGCCTTGAAAATAAGGATTACTATTCCATAGGCAAGTTTCATAAGTGTTTTCTACCGCCAGGTGGTCTTATTCATGCGATGGTTAATAAAATTTGGGGAAGAAGCTGTAAGATTAGTTGTAAGAAAATTGGTGAATCATCCTCCATGTTTCATATCTCGCACGAACCTACTCGTTATTGGGTATAATTCAGCGAGGGGTTTGGCATATTGATGTTGGCTTACTATTTGTTCTCCTGTAGACTCCAGAAGGCTCTTTCAAAATACCTAAAATCTTCACGCTTCCAGCATGGGTCACTTTGAAGAATATTCCTGATTGTTGCTACTCTAGATTATGTATAAGTCATGTTGCTTCAGAACTTGGTGAACCGATTCTTACACATAAACCTCGACTTGATCCTACCAGCATGAGTAAAGCAAAGGTTTTAGTTGTGATGAAGCTGGATAGAAATTTCCCAAATCTCATTGCATTTGATGATAAATAAGGCAGCATATCCTTTGTGAATGTTGAGTATACATGGATTCCATCTACGTGTGAGAGGTGTGGTAATCTTGGCCATAAAGCTAAGAGGTACCTCTTGCCTTCAAAGCCGGATAGTAATCCAACCTTGCAGCATGTTGTGGATATTTATCTTATCCTGCAGCAAAAGGATTCCCTGACCTCTTCAGAAGTGTTTCAAAGTACTATCACCGAGTTAAAAGGACAATGAGTTACTGTCCCCATTCCCGCTTTATCCAGTGTGGAGGTTGTGCATGTCATTCCTTCAGGTACTTCAGATCCTTCAAATGATGTAGGAAATCCGATACTTGGAAATTTACTTTCTTCTTCTCACTCATAACAAGAGAAGCCAGTTAATCCGCTTAACTCAGTTACCGCTTTATCCACATTAATAGATTCATTGTTTACTCCCATTGATACACCAATTATGGAATTTCCTCCATCAAACAATATCAACACTAATGTCCTTGGATCTTCAGTTGTTCTTCCCTTAACCACAACTCCTAACCATTGTGCATTTGAGAGTCGATTTTCGTGATACAGTGATAGGAGATGGGGATGAAGTTGAGATTGAACTAGGCATGGACATATTTTCCGGATCCGAAGTTCCGAACCGCTACTGATCCGATCAAATCAGGTTTCGGATCAGATCCGGATATGATGAAATACCCGATTGGGTATGCTTTCATTTATGTTTTGGGTATCTGGTCGGATCGGGTATTACCCGAGATCCGAATGACTACCTGACATATCCGATTTTTACTTGATAGACTCATTAAATAAATGTAGGTTTTAGTTTATTAAAGACTGGTTTTATTTTCTTGTGAGATTTATTCAAATCAACTTTTATTTAGTTTCAGAGTTCTGATATTTATATGTCTTATTCTCTTATAATTGATTCGGATAAGTCGGGTAAAAGCATCCACTTTGGATCTGTTCGGATAAAAACAGCTAAACCCAAACCGAAACAGATTTTTCTACAGTTACTTTGGATATATCCGAAATTATCCTGATCCGATAAGTAACCAAATCGAATCTGAGTCGATTTTTATAAATACCCGATCAGTACCAATTTTTACATATCTTTAATATCCGAGATCCAAAATATCCGATCTGAACCCGATCCGGTTATCTGAATGCCCAGTCCTAGATTGAACTTTCAAACTCATTCAACTTGACTAGAGGTGAGAGGGAGTCGAAGCTTCCTATCAAATACAAAAACATAGAATGGAAGACAATTTGAAAGAGAGGAAAGTGTGGTCGTGGAGGCCGTGGCTCCTATTATTAGTTATTGTCTTCTATAGCTTTGTTGGTTTATGTAATATCTACTTTGATTGTTTCATGGGTTTGAGATTTTTTCCTTCATGAAACTAGTTTTCATGCAAACTTTTCCAAATTATAAGATCTTTTGGTCTTATTTTGTAATATTTTATATTTTAATTTGAAAGTTTTTAGACAAAAGAAATTATGGATTTTTAAGTTATCTTTCAGGTTTTTTAGTAATAAAAAACTCTCCATATAAAGATGAATTAACAACTCCTGAATTAAAAATTCAATGAAAGAAAGCTTAAATTTAATTTGATGGTTTGTAAATTGGGGATTTATAGTGTTGAAAATTCCATTAAAAACTTTCTTCCGATTCAAAATTAATTGAAAGATTTTATTACTAAAAGTTATTAAATGTTTTAAAAGATTTATTATCATTTATGCATTTTTAAACTCTTATAGTCAACTTATAAGTCTTTAAAATTAATTTATAAATCTTCATACAGTATTAGTTTATAAGCATTTTTCCATTAGCGTCTGTCACACTCTTATAATTTTTAGATATAAAGTGACAAACGTTAACGAAATTACAACGTTCTTGATATTTTAGTTGAAGAGTTGTTTTCTAATCCATCTTAATATTAATCGGTATGTATTTTCTTGCACTTGTAATGTCAAAACAAAAAATTACAATATTAAAAACTTCTTTAAGGAAAGATAGAAGTCTGCAAAGAAAACGATATCTAACAATTGCAACCCACATGTAAAAGTAGATTAATTATAGAGTTGAATAGTTGATGTCACATGCTTCGACTGTCTCCTTCGTTACAGATATCGACTTCAACATATTTTATTGTTAACTTGGAAGCGTATCTTACCTTTCTACGTAAAACAATATTTAATCTCTTTATGAAAGATCATGCACACACCAGAAATTTTTCTTTTTTTTGTCGTGCACACACCAGAAATACATAGTGGAAAACCAACTTTGGATGTAGGCTAATTAGTTTATTAAACAATATAGTATTTCATGTCTATGTTTTCTTGTTGCTAAAAGTCTTCCATGTCTATGTTCATTTCACCCTTCACCTACGTTGTTTTCGATTACTTACAAATCAAGTAAAATATTAAAGAAAAGTTGTCTAAACAACCGTCTATGCTTTCTTAATTAGAAACAAAACCGTGGCGGAAAAGTTTTACTTTTTGGTTTTATTGTTTACAAAATGATCTGTTTTCTTTAAAAAATTTACAAACCTTAAATTATTTTTTTTTTGTAAAAAATGCAAACCTTAAATTATTAATTTACACATCTTTGATAACCCAACTATACGCGTATATAATTGAGACTATAATTTTTATTATATTATTCAAATCCAATATAATTTTAAAACTAACAAATGGTAAATTTATCAATGAAAATTTATGCTTTAAATTATCTTTAGATATGAAATATTAAATCAATCACTAATGCACACTAATTTGTAGGTGATGTACAAAAAATATTATACAACTTATGACTTATCCTATTATCAAACACTTTAAATGTTAATGAGATTATATTTAATAAATTTATTTCAAAATATGAGACTTTTTGTTTTTTAACGATATAATTTTCTTTAATTTGAAAATAAAAATTCATTAGTGTATTTTTAGAAGCCGGACCATAACGCATTAGAAGAGAATCCCATCTTTGAATTGCCAAATGTATTTTTAGATTATATTACTTAAATCAAATATAGTTTAAAATTAATAACCAATAAATTCTAAATTAAGCGGTAACATATAAAAATTTATCGGCATCAAACAAAAAGTATTAGTTGACAAATTATGCTCTTTTTAGCAATGAAAATTTATGTAGTTATCAAACATTTTTAATATAAAGTGATTATATGTATATGAAGATTATTTGAAATGCTTTTTTGTTAAAGAAATACATTAACGATTGTCTAGTATTAATGGTTTTAGTGGAAATTAATAGAAGATGTAAATGGAGCATCTATGCATGATCAATGTGCAGGAGGTCGACTCTTTAACTACCAAACAAAAATTAGGTTGAAATTTTTCCTCTTTGGAGTATAGAAATATCTAGTTTATGCTGAAGCTTTTATCGGAAAATAAGAATATCTTTGTAGGACTATTTTCATGCACTGAGAGTTTGGGACCAACTTGCAAAAGAAAAAAAAACAATTAATTGGAAAAACAAAATTGTAGTTGAGAAAGGAGATGCAAGCAAGGTGTTAACGTCCGTGCTTTGACTTCTCTCTGTCTCTTGTCCTCATCTTCATTTCCTCAAGCTGACCTAACCGGTAACGCTTTCCTTCGCCGGTCAATTTAACCTATTAGCCAATTTTTTTTCCTTTTTTTGGTCAAAACCTATTAGTCAATTAAAAATATAACAACGAATGTAAATATCTGACCAAAAAGAGAACGAATGTAAATATATAAATTAACCACTTGCAGAAAGACTAAGATATAAATTAATCTTTGAGATTTTTAAATTATGTAATTAAAAATTGGTAAAATAAAAATAAAAAATATCAAAGGAACAGTCAAAAATCTTAATAGCTATTGTTGACAAAAAGGTCATTTTTGGTTATTTTGCATCCATTATTTTTCTGAACTGGATCATTTTTATTATTTTTAACGCTAAATAATTATGCTATTATAAACTTGAGAAATATTATAGACGATTTTATTTGTTTTGTGAAGATTTACATTTGAATACATCACTTAAACCGTTCTATCAAATCCACGCTTGAAGATACTCATTGTATCATGTTGCAGATCTCTTATAAATTTGTTGTCCACTAATTCCTTAATGAACACTTTAGTCAAATACCGGACTAAGAGCTTTCACACCATTTTCATTATTCAAAGCATGATTCTGAAAAAAAAAAATAACGACTTTGTCAAGTCAAACGTACTGATTAGAATGGATCTTGATAGATTAGGATATATGGATCTTGATAGAAAAGATGATATTTCCATAACTGGCATACATAAATAAACATGCGTATCAACATCCACGAAAATTGTCCTCTTCCCGTTTTAAAATACACTTTCGTTTATATTTTTTAATTACTAATTAAATCCAAGAGATTTTCTCTTGTATATTTTTCTTGGGTTGACTTTTACTGTTTCATAGCACACAGAGGAAACAAACCAAACACCCAACTCACCCCACTCTTTCTCTCTCTAGAAGCCTCATTTAAAGCCCCCACCACTTGCTGTAGCGTGTTGAAGTCAAAAGTTGCCTCTTTTCTTACTTCATTGATCGTCATGGCAAGAACCAGAAACAGAAAACCATATTAGAAGAACCTCTGCTTCTTCGTCATCTCTCTCTCTCTCTCTGCAAAAAAAAAAAACATCTTAAAAATCTCCTTA
This sequence comes from Raphanus sativus, assembly GCF_000801105.2. NCBI lineage: Eukaryota > Viridiplantae > Streptophyta > Magnoliopsida > Brassicales > Brassicaceae > Raphanus > Raphanus sativus. The sequence continues at coordinate 18,727,430 of NC_079516.1, forward strand.
CTCTCTCCTTGAAATGCGTGTTCATCGCTTGTGGGTGATCCTCATCTTCCTCACAGAGCTACTATGCTTCTTCCACTCCTCACAATCTCAAACCCCCCACCTCACTTGCCACGCACGTGACCTCAACGCCTTGCGTGACTTCATAACCAACCTCGAACCGAAACCAGACGACTGGTTCTTCGCCAACGACAACAACTGCTGCAACTGGACCGGAATCACCTGCAACAACAACAATAACAAAACCAGAAGAGTCACCAAACTCGAACTCGTGAACAAAAAACTGTCGGGGACCCTGTCGGAATCTCTAGGAAACCTAGACCAGATCAAAGTCCTCAACCTCTCCCGCAACTCCATCAAAGACTCCATCCCTCTCTCCATCCTCACCTCGCCGACTCTCCAAACCCTCGACTTGAGCTCCAACGATCTCTCCGGACAGATCCCACAAACCCTAAACCTACCTTCTCTGCAAAGCCTCGACCTTTCCTCCAACTCCTTCAACGGGTCCTTCCCTCGTTCCATCGGTGATCTCTCCAGCCTCGTCCGTCTCGATGTCTCGTGGAATCTGTTTACAGGCGACATCCCTGACGTGTTCCACGAGTTGACTCGGTTGAAGTATCTCTCAGCTCAGACGAACAGACTCACCGGAGGGATCCCTATATCGTTAGCGAGTTCACGGACGTTAAATCTGCTTAATTTAAGGAACAACTCGTTAACCGGTCCGTTACTGTTGAACTGCACGGCGTTAGTTGAGTTAACCTCTCTCGATTTAGGTACAAACCGGTTCGACGGCCGGTTACCTGAGAATCTCCCGGTTTGCAAGCGGTTAGAGAACGTTAACCTCGCGCGTAACGGTTTCCACGGACAAGTCCCAGAGAGTTTCAAGAACTTCCACAGCCTCTCTTACTTCTCGTTATCGAACTCCAGCTTGGTTAACATCACATCCGCGCTTAGGATCCTTCAGAGCTGCAAGAACTTAACGGCTCTTGTCCTCACGTTAAACTTTAACGGAGAGGCGTTACCCGATGATGACGCGAGTATCGTTGGGTTCGAGAAGCTTAAGGTGCTAGTAATTGCGAATTGTAGACTTACCGGTTCGGTTCCCAGATGGTTAAGTTTGAGTCGTGATCTTAAGCTGTTGGATCTTTCTTGGAACCGGTTAACCGGAACTATACCGAGCTGGATCGGTGATTTCAATTATCTATTCTACTTGGATTTATCCAACAACTCGTTTACGGGAGAGATCCCAAAAAGTTTAACTCGGTTACAGAGTCTGACAAGTGGAAGCATCTCATTGGACGAGCCATCTCCCGACTTTCCTTTCTTCGTGAAGAGGAACGAGAGCGGGAAAGGTTTACAGTACAATCAGATCGTTGGCTTCCCGCCAACGATCGAGCTTGGTCATAACAACCTCTCGGGACCTATCTGGGAGGAGTTTGGTGATTTAAAGAAGCTTCATGTGTTTGATCTGAAATGGAACGAGTTGTCTGGATCTATCCCTAGCTCGATGTCTGGTATGACTAGCTTGGAGCTTCTCGATCTTTCTAACAACCGTCTCTCCGGATCGATCCCTGGTTCTCTCCAGAACCTCACGTTTCTGTCTAAGTTCAGTGTTGCTGGGAACAATCTGTCGGGAAGGATACCTACCGGTGGTCAGTTTCAGACGTTCCCGAACTCGAGTTTCGAGTTTAACAACCTCTGCGGGGAACGGAGGTTCCCCTGTTCTGAAGATGTGATGGAGGATGCAACGACAAGGCTCAAACATTCAAGAAGAAGAAGAAGAAGCAGAGGTGGTGAGATTGGTATGGCGGTTGGGATCGCGTTTGGTTCGGTCTTCCTTCTCACTCTCTTGGCGTTGATAGTGTTGCGTGCTCGTAGACGGTCAGGGGAAGTTGATCCAGAGATGGAAGAAGAGAGCATGGAGATTTGTTCTAAGAATGTGGTGCTGTTTCAAGACAATGACAATACTAAAGCTCTCTCCTATGATGATCTTTTGGACTCTACAGACAACTTTGACCAAGCCAACATCATCGGCTGCGGCGGGTTCGGTCTGGTTTACAAAGCAGTGTTGCCAGACGGGAGAAAAGTGGCGATCAAACGGTTATCAGGAGACTGCGGTCAGATCGAAAGAGAGTTCAAAGCAGAGGTTGAAACACTCTCGAGAGCGCAGCATCCGAATCTTGTCCTACTCCAAGGGTTCTGTTTCTACGAAACCGACCGGCTTTTGATCTATTCTTACATGGAGAACGGAAGCTTAGACTACTGGCTGCACGAGCGCAATGACGGTCCAGCTTTGTTGGACTGGAGAACTCGGGTTCGAATCGCTCTGGGTGCTGCTAAAGGGTTGTATTACTTGCATCAAGCTTGCGAGCCTCATATATTGCACCGTGACATCAAGTCGAGCAACATTCTTCTTGATGAGAACTTTGATTCTCATTTAGCGGATTTCGGATTGGCTAGGCTTATGAGTCCTTACGAGACGCATGTTAGTACTGATTTGGTTGGGACTTTGGGTTATATTCCTCCTGAGTACGGGCAAGCTTCGGTTGCTACTTATAAAGGTGATGTGTATAGCTTTGGAGTTGTGCTTCTTGAGCTTTTGACTGATAGAAGACCGGTGGATATGTGTAAACCCAAGGGAGGGAGGGATTTGATCTCTTGGGTTGTTAGGATGAAGAGCGAGGGTCGAGCTAGTGAGGTTTTTGATCCGTTCATACATGGTAAAGAGAATGAGAAAGAGATGGTTAGGGTTCTTGAGATTGCTTGTTTGTGTTTGAGTGGAAACCCTAAACAGAGACCAACGACTGAACAGTTAGTCTCTTGGCTTGATCATGTCTAGAAGGAGGGATTTTAATCTTCAAAGAGATAGGGATACATTTTGTAGGGAGTCATTTCTATACTTTTGAGATACAATGTAAATAGTTTTCAGAGAATGATTTGTTCCATTTTAATATTTATATTTGTGATTCAGATTTAATATTGAAGATAAGAGACTGAAACATATAATGTCTGAGAAACTGAAGTTTTTGTTGTTGTAATTTTCAGAAATTATGAGCTCAAGAAACCTGTGTTTATATGAATAACAATTTGTTTATATGCATATTTAGTTTGTGTGATTGTGTTAGCTAAATAAAAATACCTTTTGGCATTCAGTAAAATAAAATACCTTTTGGCCAACTATATTGTCAGTATTCATTGAGAAACAATTTCATTAAATTAATTTATGGGTGTGAAAATGCTGTTCAACTAAAAACGTTCAAAGATTTTGACTTTGTATGGTCAAAATCTAACGTATGCTTCACTGGAGAAGTTTGAATTTTAACAATTCCATTTTTTAATAATTTCTTAAAGACGGAATACAGATTTTGTTAGTCAGTGTGTCCACTTATGTCGTTTCCAACAGTTCATGAAACCTGCCAAAAATATGACAAATGAAGTACAAGAGAGGAGCACTAAAACTCCTAATGCTTATATGATCGATCGTATATCCATCACTATCTCTTTTCAAAATGCATTTCTGTTTTGCAGCACTCAGTATAATTAGTAATTCAATTGTCTTTCTTTAATTTTTTATTTATTTCTCAATTTAATATCTTTTGGTAATACAATTGTCTCCAATTACACCCATAGATTCTTCTCTTTTTCCGCCATGCTAGAAAGTAGAAACCTCTGATATAAGCTCATCAATTCCAATTGAACACGATACATATTGCAATATTGGGACAAAATATCTTAAGTTAAAACTTGGTATAATATAAATATAGAAGCTTTTAAGACGTAACATCATCACTATTTGAAGGGAATTTTTACTGCTACACACTTATAAATGATGAAGTAAAACAACGAATTTGAAATTTATATTAATAATTACTTTCATAGCGACTTTTTAACATTTCTTTACAACATTACCTATATAAAGGGAACAAGCCCTTGGGCCACATCAACCAAAAAGACTGATCACATCCGATAAAGAAACATATATGGTCTTGTCTTCGTCTGATCAGTAGTTTGTCGTGTCTTTACATTTCAGCGAATCTGATGGTACTGTGTGATGCCTCGCTTTGGTGGTAGCTTTCTCAATATGAAGAGGACTAAAGAGGAAGGTAATATCTCTACCAACTGCAATTAAACAAAACATGGATCACGTTACAAAACATAACAAACAAACCAAAAACTGTTTTCTTCATGATGAGATTATATGTTTAAGCCAAGGGAGAACTTACCAGGTAATAGATGAAGTTAAGGATGGGATGATCCAGCACATCAAGGTTTGCCCCCTCGTCGAAAGCAGCAAAACACATCTAAACAATATATACGAAAGGCTAACTTAACTAGTTGTTAATTCTAGAAAACTGACTACTATCGTAGAGAAGAGAAGATGATCCAACCAGGGAGGTAATGATTGACAGATGATGTGTTTGCGTGTGTCCTTACCATGATACATCTGATGAGGAAACACGTAAAGCATATGGTTGTCACGTAACCAACCTACCATACATAAAGAGAGAAAGAGGGTAAATAGTCAAGAAGCAGAAACTACAACTAACGAGTTTGCACAGTTGATGTATCACCTCTTGCAGCTTCTTGCGCCGTCCTTTCGATTCTACCGGAAAACGTTGCAACATCAGGAAAAGCCTGCCATAAGATAGATATACAAAGGACACAAGGTCAATCTTAAATGCAAAATTACATGTACTCGGCTTCAACACCAAGGGAATCTAGTCTATCTAGACATCAAAGCAGAACAAGAATGCTAGTGACTGCAACTGCAAGCAAAGATGGCACAACGGGTAACACAATTCCTAGTAAAAATAATCTGACTGGTAATAATAGAAGCTACGGTGCAAATGTCTAAATATACCTTCCACCGTAAAGTAAAAATCCAAGGGCAGCGAACAACGAAGCACCTGCAATTATGTGTTGGTGAGAACTAGTAGTATTGATTATGTATAACAAGAGAGATCTAACAGTAAACATGCTTGTGAGAAGCTAATAACCTGCAAAGAACATCTTTGATAGGATTACCATAACACGAACAGGCTTCCACCACAAAACCAACCAAAGAGCAATCTAAAAGTAACACACGGAGTAGTTAGTCCACGCGCCATGACCCTACAAAAAAAAAACAAAAATAATACCTGAACAACATAAACAACAGCATTGATTGTGAAGAAGCCTGGTCTCAGTCCATCAGTGGACACAGCACGCGCCTGTCAAAATCAAAGAGAGTCATCAAAACCAAAGAACCAGAAGAAAACAACAACAACAACATACTAATCAGAAACTATACCTGATAGTATATCTCCGCCCAGAAGAGAACAAGAAGAGCATAGGTGGTGAAGAAAGCAAGACTCGGGATATCAAGCAATATATGTTGCAGAATCTACAAATAACAATAATCACAAATTTAGAAATATTCGCCACATAAGACTACAAATGACGATGGAAGGACTCTTAACCTCTGGATGCATGAACTGCACATCTCGTCTGAATACGAAAACCACAGCCCTGACTGCAAACAAAACACACAAGATGAACACAAATCAAACAAATATAATCTAAACCACAAATCCGCAGGCACAAACCTCCATTCACCACGAAATTGAGGAAGTGAAAGACCTTCTGCGTCGTCCACCCGTACTCTGGAACTCTCAATTGGATCCTCACGAGTTGAATCTAACCAAACAAACATTGATTTCATCGTTTACATAATCCTCCTCCACCACGAATCACAAACCTAACGAGGATTAAGAGGCGTACCACAGCGACGATGGAAACGAGGCCGTAGAGAACAGCGAGAGCGTGGAAGATACGATCCTGCCAAACCGGCGACTCGTTCACGTGCGACCACCAACTCGAAGCTTCCTTGAGATTCAACGCTTCCACCGCCGACGAAGACGTCGTCATCATCTCCGACGCGTATTTCATAATCTCCGCGCCGCCGATTCTCATCTCTTCAGAAGAAAAACGATTCAGATTCCTTCTCGATCTTGTTTCTGAGGAATCGTTTTGAATCACTTTTTTTTTTATCTCTTTTGTTTATTTGTAAAGAAATTTAAAAGAAACGGCCGACGTCGGAGGTGAGAGAGAGAGATTACCGAAAAAAGAAATTTAAAATTATTAATTTACACGGGAGAGCACCGGTGATAGCCTGTAAATTTTCTTCGGGATTGGATTTGTTGTCGAATGTTGACTGACACGCTGTTCCACGTGGCACATGTGGATAAAAGAGTAATTCCGAGCTGGGCTGCTGGTCCACAACACATGATGGGATAATGAGATAAAATTCAAATATATCTGTTTGCACGGGAAGGAAAAACAAATATATTTGGTCAAATGGAAACCATTTCCGTTGACCGTGATATAGTTATGGCCTTATGGGCCTTATTAGACAGCATCCTATGGAGCCCGGGCCACTATTTTTTCTTTGTAATCATAACATGGTTTTTGTTTTGCGCCAACTTATGATAATAATTCTAACCCACATGCAATGTTTAGTGATAAAAGAAAACTATACTCCCTCCGTTTCATATTATATGTCGTTTTAACTTTATGCACACAGATTAAGAAAACATTTAATTTTACATATTTCCAAAATAAAAACACTATTACCAATACATCTAACCATGTATCAACCAATAGAAAAATAGAAAATAGAATATTGTCAATAAATTTTGCACTGAAAACCGAAAACGACACTTATTTTAAAACAAAAAAATTCCTCTAGAACGACATATAATTTGAAACGGAGGGAGTATTTATTTAACTTACATTGGATTAGTAAAAAAGCTTTCTAAATTAATATGTTCTTTTTTTATACTGCGTTTTAGTCCTTCAACGTTGGTGTTGTAGTTTTGGTTTCTTTGGTTTAGAAAATATGATTTGAGAAAAAGAAAATATGATTTGAATTCTTTTTATTTACCATTTTTTGCTATAGATTATTTTTTGAAAAACATTCAAAGGAAGAAATAAAAACTGTAGAAAATGATTTTCAGAGATAACATATTTTATTTCTAACTTTTTGGCTGTAAATTTATTTTTTAAAGTTAACACATAATTAGTTTATAAAATATTTTAGAAAGAAAAAACTGAATATCCAAAACTTGTACAACTCTTCCCAATCAACCTCATAATCTTAAAGATATTAGTGGGAATTAGATTTATAAAAATTCTTATAATTTTAAATCTAGTATTACGGGCTTATATATTAATTTTTACATTCTTATTAAAATTTAGTATCATTGATGTGATGATTCTATAATTATATACAAAGTTTTTGTTATTGAAAATAAAATTTTCATGATTTTCTAAATATATCATAGTAAATGTAATTAGAAATATTATTATTAATTATTTAACTTACAAAACAAGATTCTAAAATATTACATATATTTCTTAAATTTTTAAAAATTTTATAAAAATTTATATTCACCGTTCACAATATTTAAAATTTCTCCAATTTTTTAAAAAATTAATGACTATCTCAACTTTTAAAAGTGATAACCTCTATATAAATCTAAATTTTATTAACCTCCGTTTAGTAAAATGGAACCCATTGACCGTCAAATAAGTATGACCTTGTAAGATAGCATCCTATGAGGCCAGACCACCATTTCCTCTTTTTGGAATCATAACATACTTTTTGTTTGTGCCAAATTTAGTCATAAAGTAAAAATCATACTCCCTCTGTTTCTATAAGATCTATGTTTTAGATTTTTCACACTTATTAAGAAAAACATAAAATTTTAGTTACCAATGCATTGTTTTTATTAATTAACAATTCCCCAAAATTTTGAACCAATAAGATTTTAATAAATACAATTATATTTTTGGAAATATACAATTTTTCATTAATTAATGTCTTGAAAATGTAGAAAATGTATCTTTTTGAAACAAATTTTTTTTCTAAAACATGAATCTTTTAAAAACAGAGGGAGTATTTAACTTACAATCTTAGGTTAATAATGATTTTCTTTACATTAATTTTATCGTTATGATATTGCGTGTTTTTTTTTGAACTTTAAGACTAAAGTTATGATATTGTGTTAGTCTGAAACTATTAGTAATAAGTTACTAATAACAGTACTCCCTCTGTTTTTAAAAGATTCATGTTTTAGAAAAAAAAATTGTTTCAAAAAGATACATTTTCTACATTTTCAAGACATTAATTAATGAAAAATTGTATATTTCCAAAAATATAATTGTATTTATTAAAATCTTATTGGTTCAAAATTTTGGGGAATTGTTAATTAATAAAAACAATGCATTGGTAACTAAAATTTTATGTTTTTCTTAATAAGTGTGAAAAATCTAAAACATAGATCTTATAGAAACAGAGGGAGTATATCCGTTTCCATTTCTACATAAATTTTCAGTTTGTTGTTAAATAATTCAACTACTTTTCTTTGACCAAAAGATTGAGTATTGGAGCAAAACAAATGTAGCAGCAAAGAGGAAGGGTACACTGAAATTACTTAACCTACTAATTCCTCTCAGGCGGTCATAACATGATTTAGGCAACTAGGAAAAAGAGAGATATCGATATTCGATTCACTAGGCAAAAAGTTGCCTCTTAATTTTACTACTTCAAATCCAATAAAGTATATTTTTTTCCATCTGTGTACTGGGTTAAACATTGATTAACAGATTATTTTTTTAAAGATGATTAATTTCCGAATTTATGTGGAAGAATACATTTAACAATAAACAATATATGCCATGTAACAGAAGGTTCATTCCGGTAAAAGTTTGATCCAAGTACCAACAAGTCCTTCGTAATTTCAAAAAGCCTAATTTGAATGTGATGTAGGATTCATGAACTCTCAATATTTATTAATGATGCCAATAATACAAAGTTTATTTATTTTTAGGTAAAAAGAGTAGAGTTTGCTCAACTAAAGGCTCTCTATAACCGTGAATGTCCCTTATTTCGATGTCAGCTTAGAAAACAAGAAAAAAGCAGAGAGAGAAAAGGTTAGAGGAGAAGAAACAATATACAGTGTATCAGTCTCTGTACTTTCACAAGCTTCCAAGCTCCCATCACTGTACTCTCTTCCATTCAACTAATGCTTCTGATGATATAAAATCTTTTAGAATATTATTTTTCTTTTCCCATCACTTCTTACACAATCATCATTATCATCAATATCTTCTTGTGATTGAGAGGTCGCTCTCAAGATTTGAGTGAAGCAAAGCCAATCTCTTTCGATGGATTACGAGCGAATCGGAAAGACCCAGGTGAGCTATTCTCCTGAAAAAGAAATGCTTCCGCTTCACGCTTTTACTGGATTCTTGAAATAGGGTTTTGCGTGAGATTAGGGAAAACAGAAAGCAAGATTTGGCGTTTTCCTTCAACTTGGTAGTAGCCACTCTTTTGATTTCGTTTCCATTAATGTCGTTTTCGTGTTTGATTTGGGACTTGATAAAAAAAAGATAACACGAAAACGTCCTTTTCAAAATCACACTTCTTTACTTTAGAAGCTCTATATTAAACTCTTTCTTTCTTTCTCCTATGAGTTAGGTTACTAGCGGCGGCGGCGGCGGCTTATCTCCGGGGAAGTTAAGGAGTATGCTTCTCGGTGTTGATAGAAAGAAGAAACAAGATATGCTTGAAACTGGGTCAAACCAAATCCATGACCTTGGTACACTTTTTCCCCCTTTTTTTTGCTAATCTAGGGTTTATGGTGGAGCCCCTTAATCATTTTCTTAATAACCACTTTTTAAAAACGTTTTTGTCCCCATTTGCTTAATGGAATCTTAAGTCATTTTCTTGTGGGTTATTGTTTCTTTTGTTCTTCTATACAATGCAGCAGCTGCTAGTGGATCAGATGATTGCAAAGACGTTGATGTTGTTGTGACTGAGATCACTGATTCTTCTACTTCTGGTACGGTTGGAGATCTTCAAGTTCAAGATGAGTACCCTGGTCTTGATTACGACAATGTGAACGAGATCAAGAGCCTTTCTTCTACTGCATCATCCCTCTTCGAGTTTCAAAAGACAGACAAGGAGAAGACCACTCCAAGAATGTCCGTTAGATCATTCTCTAAACCGGCTCCATCTAAATGGGATGACGCTCAGAAATGGATCGCTAGTCCGACAGCTAACCGTCCCAAGACAGGACCTGTGTCGAAGAAAGGGCCTCCTAGCTTCGGTCGGCAGTCTTCTATGAAGATCGTTGATGAAGAGCCTGATACAAAGCGAGTAGATGTAAGCCAGGTGAAGAAGAAGGAGACGGGACACAAGTTTGTTAGCTGGGAAGTTGATTCGTATCTCAAACCTGTTCTTATGGTTGAGAACTCAGCAACTGAAGGTGTTGTTTGTTGTTGTCCTAACGAATCATCTTCTTTCAGTTCAATCTGTTTATGTTCTGTTTATATCTTGCTTTTGCAGTGAATCTCAGTCGACATGACTCGTCAATGGCAACTGCGTTTGCTCAACCACCGCCTTCAACAGCGAGATCTGTCTCGATGAGAGACATGGGAACCGAGATGACTCCTATAGCGAGCCAAGAGCCTTCTAGAAACGGGACACCGATCAGGGCAACGACGCCGATCCGAAGCCCTGTGACTTCTGCACCTTCGAGTCCAGGGAGACGAGGGTTGAGTAGTAGCAAGGAGTTGTCTGAGAAAGAGATTCAGATGAAAACTAGGAGAGAGATAATGGTGTTGGGAACACAGCTTGGGAAGTTGAACATTGCTGCTTGGGCTAGCAAAGAGGATGAAGACAAAGACGCTTCTTCTCTCCAAACTTCTAAGAGTGTTTCTGAAGCTCGCGCGTCTGCCTGGGAGGAAGCTGAAAAGGCTAAGCACATGGCTAGGTAACTCTTTGAACACTTGTGTTGTTTTGCTCATAGTACTCTTAGAATGATCTTTGTGTAATCTCCAGGTTTAGACGCGAGGAGATGAAGATACAAGCGTGGGAGAATCATCAGAAGGCGAAATCTGAAGCCGAGATGAGGAAAACAGAGGTAAAGTAGCTTGGAGACCTCTCAAGAAACCTAGTCAAAGCTAATGACTTATATACGTTACAGGTGGAAGTTGAGAGGATAAAGGGACGAGCGCAAGATCGTTTGATGAACAAACTAGCTGAGATTGAGCGGAAAGCAGAGGAGAAACGAGCAGCGGCTGAAGCAAAGAAGAATCGTGAAGCAGCTAAAACAGAGAAACAAGCTGAACAAATCCGAAGAACAGGCAGAGTACCTTCATTGTTGTTCTCTTGTTCTTGCTTTTGTTCTTAGTAACTCCACCAAGAACCATTCATGTCTTTCTGTCAGTTTGTACAATAAAATCTTTGTAAAAGTACCTTTTTATTGTCATCTATATTCACCTACGGTCAAAGTTTACTCAAATTATTCGGTCCAATAATCCTATTTGGTTTAGCAAAATTTGATTTTGGTTTGGGTAATAAACTGCAAGGAAAATATTTTTAAGTGTTTTTGGTTTGGTTAAAAAATGTATTTAATTAGAAATACAAACTTATTTAAAATTGGTTTGTTTGGTTCGGCGTGGTCTGGTTAGATGAAACACGATCTCGGTTAATCCAAAAGATATCTACCAATCGGTTTATAACTTAGTTTGGTTTAAACATCTTATCACCGTCTGTTTCACAACATTCCAAATACGCTGATTCCACTAGAAGTAAAGGAAACATAATTCGGCTAACGTCCCTCCAATAATACATCACCACGTGTCCAAAAATTGATTGATAAAACAATACGAACCGAACTTCATCTATTAATATCTCATCGCACAAGAAAAAAAAAACTTTTAGGCTTAGCTCTCTCTCTGTGGCGGCTCCGTTTCTTCTTCTTCCACGGGACTCTCTGATCGGCGATTTGATCTCTCTCTAGGGTTTCGATCTGAACCCTCCCGATCTACTAGAAGGAAGAGATTAGAATAATGTCTGCGACGGCGACCCAACCTCAACAACATGAGCAGAAGAAGAAGCAATCGGAATCTGCTGGAGAAGAAGCCCTGAAGAAGAACACCGATTGCGTTTACTTTCTCGCGTCTCCTTCTACCTGCAAGAAGGTATTCGGATCTTATCCAGTTTCGGCTTCGATTAGGGTTTTGGATTCGAGATCTCGGCATCTTATCCTCTGTTTGCTTCGATTAGGGTTTTAGATTTGAGATCTGAATATTCTTTCACTCGATTTCGTCTTTTCGTCTCGCATATTTGTTGGTTGCAAAATTTAGATCTGAGCTTCTTGATTCAGATTATGCATATTTGTAACGATCTGATGATCCTCATATGTGTTCACACTTTCGGACTCTAACGATTGAGAAGTTGCTAAATATACTTTATTAGAAAGAGAATCTGATCTTATTAGATAGATCTTGGTCTAGTGTTTTACGCTAATGGTTTCTTTTTTTATTTTTTTATTAACAGGGAGCTGAGTGTGAGTATCGTCACAGTGAGTATGCGCGTGTGAACCCAAGGGATTGCTATTATTGGTTGAGTGGCAACTGCTTGAATCCCAAATGTGGCTTTCGCCATCCTGTGAGTTTTACTGTCTTTCTCTTAAGCCACATGTTTTACTTGAGTATGTGCATGTTTTATCAGATGCTTATGTTGTGGGTTTTGTTTTCTTTTGCAGGCTTTGGGAAATCTAGGAGGTCTTCCTGCTGGTTCTGTACCGCCATCTCAAGCAGCTGCTCATCCCGGGATCGTGAAACAGCCGTTTCCGTGTGTTTTCTTTCAGAAGGGCATGTGTGCGAAAGGGGATATGTGTTCGTACATGCACACCCCGAGTGCTGCTGGTTATAAGAAGCAGCTTCCTGTAGAAGCTAAGCCTGCTGCTACTGCTGCTGCTGTTGATGCTAGTCTCCCAAAGGCAGTCAAAGCCCATGTTGACATGTCGGTTGCGCCCAGAGTCACACCTGCTCTAAGAGATGGCAGAGGTGCAGAGGGGTATATTCCGAAGCATGTGGGATATGAGCCTGTTGTGCAGAAAATGGACGTGGGTGTTCCTTCTCTAACTGAGGGAAACCATCACAAATATGGATCTGATGATAGTAACAGTTTCCACAATGGTAAGGACGCAGATGACGTCTTGAGAGAGTCGTCTCCTGGGTTTGATGTTTTTGTGGATAACGAGGCTAGGGATTCTGAGTATTATCATGTTGGCGATGGATATGGACGGAGGAGCCAGGAGGGACGGAACTCTTTGAATGAGTATGACCCTGATTTTAGTGCAATTGCTGATGGTAATAGGGAAGCGTTTCGTGATCAACGTTTTGATTCATATGAGCGGAGGGAAGACAGGCGCGCATGGGGACACCGTCGAGGTTCTTCTGAGAGAGGAGATCGTTTGGAAAGGAGGGGGGTTTACGGGGAAAATGAAGGATCAGAGAACATACTTACATCGGATCTTAGATATCGCTTGGCTAAGCAGAGGAAAGTTAACGATTATGCTGCTCCCGAGTCTTCAATGGAAAGAGGGTATAGAGACTCTCGTAGGAATACACCGAGGGAAAGCTCCATTAGCAGGAGCCGTCTTCAGGGTAGAATTAAGCTTCGTGAGAGAAGCAATGACGACGAGGCTCACTTTGATAGGAGGGTTGAGAGAGGAAGGGACAGAAGCGACTTATCTCAAAATAGACTCAGAGATAGAATTAATGGTAGGTCAGAGGAAAACCACAGTGGTAATCAGGAAAGAGATCTCCGAGCTCCATGGGTGAGAAGGAGAGAAATGGAAGAGGGCTTTTCAGTTTCTAAAAGCAGCAAAAGAGAGGAAAGTAAGACAGAGACATCTCTTGGGAAGAGAAAAAGCCAGGAGGAGGATCACCATCCTTCTAAGCGATCAGGAGATTCATTTGCAGCTCCATTGCCTTTCAGTGAGATTCTCAAGAGGAAAAGAGCGGCTGCATCTGGTGGTAGCATCACGAACAAGGACCAGACTCCTGAAGAAACGATATCAAAAGAAGAAGCTGGAGATGAGACCAAACTCAGTACAGAAGAGAAAACTGAGGTTGTGTCTGAACCCAATCCAACCCACGAAGCTGGACTAGAAGAAGGAACGATTATGGAGGAAGGAGAAGAAGTGAATGGGGAAGAGGAGGAGCAAGTGTATGAAGAGGAGCAAGTTTATGAAGGCGATGAGCTAAACGGAGAGTACTATTACGAAGAAGATGGAGAATACGCCTATGAAGAAGGCGAAGAAGTTGCTTACGCGGCTGAGGAAGGAGAAGAAGCAACAGAAGGAGTTGAAGCGGAGGGTGAAGAAGACTGCTGGGATGTTGTCGTAGAAAAAGAAGCTTTTGAAGGAGGAAATGATGAATGATTCCGACAAAAAAAGCTTTGCTTCTTCGGGCTTCTGCTACAAATCTTGAGCAAATAGTGCTATGTCGCTTTTATCTTCTTTGGCTTGACAGTGAGTTTTAAGTCGCCATGTTTTTCCGTTATGATTTCTTAAATTGTAACAGTAGAAGAAAAGAAAAGAACAAATAGTATAAGTACAATCCACAAATTCTAAATTTTTTGTTTCCTTTTTTTGTTCTTCTGATTTTATATTACTTCAAGGATGAAATACAAATTCGAATACAGCCAACGGAAAAAAAAATATACCTAAAGCTAAATTCGGGAAACTAAAATCCACACACCTAAACCAATATTTTAAAAACTGGACCGGATGTCGGTTCGGCGTGTTCACTAGTTGACTGATCAGACCGGTTCAATCGGTTGAATCTGGGTTTTTAATAGAAAATCTTTTGACAAAAAAAAACTAGTTTTAAGTATTCTTAATTAATTTTAATATTTCTAGTTTTTGTCTACAATTTTCAGGTTTAAGAAGATAGAAAGATTTTGAGATTGGTTAAAGAAGACTGACTTACTCGAATGGATGGTTTTAATGAGATAACTCCTACTTAGATTAGGATAACTCTATATTTCGAGATAATGATGTATCTAAGTTATCTTTATTTGTCCTTATCGTGTTAGGACTTACGTGTATATATACAGAGCATCTTGCTCAGAGATCAATAAGACTTCTATTCATATTTTACAATCCATTACATGGTATCAGAGCGGAAGATCTTGACCTGCTCTACTTCTTAAATTTTTTTTCTACTAAAACGTGTTTCTGAAGAAACATGGCCGATAATCAAGCATTGGCATCTCAAGGTGCCATCGTAGAGGCTGCCAGAACCTCTCCATACTATCTTCATCCTTCGGATAATCCGGGGGCACTTATCACCTCTGTTCTACTTAAAGGAGATAACTATACTGAGTGGGCAACAGAATTATCAAATTCAATCCAAGCAAAACAGAAGCTAGGGTTTATCAATGGCACCATCACCAAACCGACGACGGAACCAGACCTTACTCGCTGGTTGGCAACGAATTCCATGCTGGTAGGTTGGATTCGAACCTCCATCGATCCAAAGATAAGATCAACCGTGACGTTTGTTCCTGAAGCTCACAAATTATGGGAAAATCTACAGCGTCGCTTTTCTGTCAAAAACGGCGTACGTATACATCAAGTCAGAGATTCAATCAACACATGTCAACAGAATGGACAGAGTGTTATCGAATACTATGGTCGCTTGACTAAACTCTGGGAGGAACTTGACAATTTAAAAACAACACGAGCGTGTACTTGTGAAGCAGCGACAGACATAGAGAAAGAAAGAGATGAGATCCGAGTACATAAATTCCTGTTTGGCCTTGATGAATCACGTTTCCGCAACATACGCTCCCAGATAATAGACGAGGATCCATTACCAGATATCAACAAAGTGTATTCTCGTGTGATCAGAGAAGAACAACACAACAACTCCCGACCTGCAGAAACAAAAACAGAGGCAATTGGTTTCTCTGCTCAAACGGATTTATCGTCATCATCTTCTTCAAAACCAGATCCCCTCCAAGCTGCAGTTGTTCGAAGTCGTGATCCTAATAGAGTATGTACTCATTGCTCTCGTACCGGTCATGAGAAATCAGAATGCTTTCTGTTAAATGGTTTCCCGGATTGGTGGAATGAGCAACCAAGGAACAACTCGGGTGGAGGATCATATACTCAGCGAGGTCGTGGAGGACGTTTTTCTAACGGTCGTGGTCGTGGGGGTCGTTCCAATACAACTCGAGCAGCAACTAATAATGCAACATCATCAACCCTCAACAACGATCAGATTGCTCAGATCATTCAGCTCTTGCAGTCCTCTCGTTCGAACATATCATCTGAAAGATTAGCCGGTAAAACAAAATTTTCTGATATCATAATCGACACTGGTGCTTCTCATCATATGACAGGGAACCTATCACTTTTAAGTGATGTCTCAGACGTCCTACCTTCTTCAGTCAAGTTCCCAGATGGTCGCTTTTCTCGGGCTCTCAAGAAGGGCACGCTTGTGCTCAGCCGTGATTACAGTTTGAAAGATGTTCTATATGTCCCGGATTTCACCTGCACCTTAATCTCAGTGTCTTGCTTACTAAAACAAACCGGTTGCATAGCTATTTTTACTGATACTTTGTGTGTCTTGCAGGACCGTTTTACGAAGACCCTGATTGGAACGGGTGAAGAACGAGAGGGGGTTTATTATTTCACGGGTGTTGTGGCTGCTAGTGTTCATAAGTCTGCATACAAGAACTCCTCTACATCAGAATTGTGGCACCGACGGCTGGGACATCCTTCCTATAAAGTGTTATCGTTTTTACCTATTTTAGACAAGTTGTCTTTTGACTCACACCAAACTTCTTCTTGTGAGATTTGTTTTCGGGCTAAGCAAACCCGCAGTGTTTTTCATGACAGTTCTAATAAAGCTTCAGATATTTTTTCTTTGATTCATTGTGATATCTGGGGCCCTTATCGTACACCTTCTTCATCTGGTGCAAAATATTTCCTTACCATAGTTGATGACTACTCTAGAGCTGTCTGGACATATCTTATGCTTGAAAAATCAGAAGTCGCAACCCTACTACAAGAATTCTTCGCTATGTGTGAGAAACAGTTTGGGAAGTCTGTTAAAAAGATCAGAACCGACAATGGATCTGAATTCATGATGCTGTCATCCTTCTTTCGTAAACTTGGTGTTGAGCATCAGACTTCCTGCGTTGATACCCCTCAACAAAACGGTAGGGTTGAACGCAAGCATCGTCACCTGCTAAATGTTGCAAGAGCGTGTCTATTTCAAGCCCGACTACCATCTACTTTCTGGGGAGAAAGCATCCTCACCGCCTCACATCTGATTAATTACACACCATCTCAAGTCCTTGAAGGTCGAACTCCTTATGAGCTCCTGTTCGGCAAGAAACCTGACCTTGATCAACTTCGCGTCTTTGGTTGTCTCTGTTATGCTCACCGCAAGTCTAGAGACAGAGACAAGTTTGCTGACCGCAGCAAAAGATGCATCTTTGTAGGTTACCCCTTTGGCAAGAAAGCCTGGCGTCTCTATGACCTTGACTCTGAGGAATTCTTCTCTAGTCGCGATGTAGCATTCTCCGAATCTAAATTTCCTGGCGTTGGAACAGAGGATTATGTGACGCCACCAACAAACTCTTATGATCCAGCTATTGATGATTGGCTACTTCCTGCTCCTTCATCAAGGGGGAGCACTTCTCTTCCTACGTCTGTGACGACTCCTCCTATCACAGAACCTACTCCTGCAATAGTTATTCCTAGTACTCAGTCTGAGCCTATTCTGAGTTCTCCACCAGAACCGCCATCTGCACCACCTGCTATACCTATACCTGATAACGCAGCACCTTCTTCTCCTACGGTTCAGGAACCTCCAATCAGTTCTCCTCCGGAGCCTTCTTCTCCAGGGATACCTGAGATTCTCGGTCGTGGTCAGCGAGTGAAGACACCTTCTGTTCTTCTCAAGAATTACGTCACACACTCCGCACACGTTGATAATAAACCCTCTCTTTCTCTTCCCACGACTGATCAGTGTCTTCTGCAAACATCCTCAGGTATCACTCCGTATCCTATTTCTAGCTATTTATCTGACCATGTCTTTTCAGATGGTCATCGTGCCTTCATGGCCTCCATTGTTGCGAGTGCGGTTCCTCGGTCGTATAAAGAAGCAGCACAACACAAAGTCTGGCGTGATGCTATTTCCAAAGAAGTTACTGCGTTTGAGGACACTGATACATGGGATGTCACAGACCTCCCTCCTGGCCGCAAAGCTCTTGGTAATATGTGGCTTTTCTCCGACAAATATGATGCTGATGGTAATCATCTTCTCCACAAAGCTCGACTGGTCGTCCTTGGAAATAATCAGATAGAGGGAGATGACTTCAATGAAACTTTTGCTCCTGTCGCGAAATTAACTACAGTTCGATTTATTCTCAAAGTGGCAGCAGCAAAGAATTGGCTTGTGCATCAGATGGATGTTAGCAATGCTTTCTTACATGGTGATCTTGATGAAGAAATATATATGAAGCTTCCTCAAGGATATAAAAGCTCGGATCCGAACAAAGTCTGTCGTCTTAAGAAGTCTTTGTATGGGCTTCGTCAAGCCCCTCGTTGCTGGTACGCCAAGCTCACAAATGCTCTTCTTCGGTTTGGATTCTCACATGACTACGCGGATCAGTCCTTATTCTCTAAAGTTCGTGGGTCTATCTGTCTTCACATATTGGTTTATGTTGATGACTTCATCATCGCTTGCAATGATACACAAGCTCTCCAAGACTTCAAAGACTACCTCCACAAATGCTTCAGAATGAAGGATCTTGGCAAGTTAAAATACTTTCTTGGTCTTGAAGTTGCTCGCAGCAACTCTGGTTTTTACTTATCACAACGCAAGTATGCTCTTGATATTATCACCGAGACTGGTCTCCTTGCGTCTAAGCCATCTCCGGTACCAATGGAGCTTAATCATAAACTCGCCAAGGCTGAGGGTCCTTTGGCAAACGCGCAACAATACAGGCGTCTTGTGGGTCGCTTAATTTATCTCACTAATACTCGGCCTGATCTTGCGTATTCGGTTCATATACTAGCACAATTCATGCAGAAGCCACTTCTTCCACACTGGGATGCTGCAATCCGAGTCGTACGCTACCTGAAAGGGAGTCCAGGCCAAGGCATCTTCTTCAAAGCCGATGATCAACTTCGTATTAGTGCATTTTGTGATGCTGACTGGTCGGGTTGTCCTCTAAGTCGTCGTTCTCTTTCTGCCTACATTGTCTTCTTAGGTGATTCGCCTGTCTCCTGGAGGACTAAGAAACAAGATGCTGTGGCACTCTCTTCTGCCGAGGCCGAATACAGGGCCATGTCTGATACGGTTAAAGAACTGAAATGGATGAAAGGTCTCTTCTTATCATTTGGTCTCTCTCATCCTGATCCTATGCGTCTCTTTTGTGACAGCAAATCTGCTCTCTACATAGCTTCCAACCCAGTTTTTCATGAACGTACTAAGCACATTGAGAGGAATTGTCATCATGTTCGGGATGCACTCAAAGCAAAGCTAATCTCCACAGAGCATGTCTCGTCACGTAATCAGCTAGCTGATATCCTAACTAAGTCACTTCCTCGCCCTCTCTTTGAAGAATTGTTGTCCAAGTTGGCAGTTCGCAATCTCACACTTCCAACTTGAGGGGGAGTAATGAGATAACTCCTACTTAGATTAGGATAACTCTATATTTCGAGATAATGATGTATCTAAGTTATCTTTATTTGTCCTTATCGTGTTAGGACTTACGTGTATATATACAGAGCATCTTGCTCAGAGATCAATAAGACTTCTATTCATATTTTACAATCCATTACAGGTTTCTTTAAAAGAAGTTTCTTCCGACTCGTCACGACCACGACCACATGGCAATACCAATTGTTCATCAGGTTGGTTACCACCACCAGTTAGCTGGGTTAAATGTAATTATGATGCTTCACATCATTCCGGCACCCGTGAATCTGCCAATCTGGTATGGGGTGGGTAATTCGAAACAGTAATGGTGTGGTACTGCATGCAGCAATGGGTAAATTTGAAGGACGACCAACTGTGGAAATTTACAAGTTTAGTATGGGCAATGCAAGCTTCTTGGTCCTTGGGATACACCACCGTCATTTTTGAAGGAGATAACTTAGTAATAAATCAAAGCATACATAATTCTGCTTTCCAGCCTCGTTATCAAAATTATTTGTCCACTGTTCTAAATTGGTATACGATGTTTACTAGTTGTAGTTGTAAATTTCAACATACCAAAAGAACAAATAATAAAGTGGCCGATTCTTTAGCTAGGAAATCTTATAGGGCCTGACTGGTGTAACCGCAGCGGTTGCGGTTGCGGTTGCGGGAGTTTGCGGATGCGGGTGGTTACGGTTTTAAGCGTTTTCTAGAGATTTGTACGACTGGTACAGCTGTTAGAAATTGTTGCGTTTGCAGGACTCTTATGACTGGTAAACTACCAAACGCAACATCTGTTAAATAATAATTTAACAATATTTACATTTTATGTAATTATAAAAATATTAAAAATCATAAAAATATGATAAATATAAAATTTATATTTATAAAATCATATTATTTCAATTGAAAATTTTTACTGGATATTTTTAGTATTATTTTTATTTATTCTGTTTTTAAAGAAAAAATTTTTACCCTCCCGCAACCGCCCGCAACCGCAAACGCTAGCTGGAACCAGCTTTTGATTTTAAGAGGTTCGGAGCGGTTTGAAGTGATTTGTAGTGTTTTCTATGATTGTTTCGAAACGCCAACGACCGCTATGAACCGCAAAAGTTGCGTTTGCGGATGGTAGCGGGAAAACCAGTCAGCACCATAGTTTATGTAATCAATAGAGAATGTTCCATACTTGTCCTCGATTTTTAGAGGTTTTTGTAAACAATAATATCAATCCTTGTTCTAAAACGCGGGTGAAGCGGCCGAGTTTGCGGCGGTTAAACGTTCTACGTTCACCAACCGTGGCATTTTTCCCAAATCGGCTAACTCCACGGAGCAATTTAAGAAACTTAGTTTTTTGTTAACTTTGGAGTTCAAAATCGCTAATTCTCAGTTAGATCTACAGGTTTGCGGTGTAAATAACAATTAAAAAGCAATAAATCGAAGGTTAGATGAAAAAGATTAATGGTGGCTGCTGAAAAAATTACAGGAACCGTAAGAATTTGAAGACTTGGTCTAAAGAAGAAGAAAGGAAAGAGAGAAGTTAATTACTATTATGCCACTCTCTTAAAATAAAAACTAAAAAAAGACTTTGAGCTTTTCGAACCGGGGATTAGGTAGACAAAACACTTGTTGAGAGCCACTGAACCACACTGATATGTTCAACTTGATTATACGAGCTATATATTATATCCAATCCCATTAGAAAATTTTATAAACACATAAAATAAATCCCCGATTAAACGTGGATTAATCCCCACTTTATTCATTAGGCGCTAGGCTCTACCCGAGCGTACGGATAACGCCTAGCGAGTTTCCGAACAGGGATATCAATTAATAAAGCATTATAGTCGAAAAAAAAGATTGGTTAAAAAAAATTCGAGATTTTTAATATTTATCTAATAAAACCACAAAATATTTTCTCCATTCAAATATAAATTCACGTCGCTTGTTCTAAAAATCTATCACTAATTTTGCAAAACACATAGATCGTAGTTATACTGTATCACATTTTAATTTCATAATGTTTATATTATCAAGTCTGCAGTTATCATTCATTCATTAGAAATAATATTACATAAAAGCTCATAACACACAAACCAAAGACTTATTCGAGAACACACTAGAGATGCACACGCGTACGATACGACATGGTACTGTACGGAAGATGTAGAAAGAAGCAAACACAAGACGATTGATCGATGATTTTGATGAGTTATAAGATTCAATGAATCAGCAATTTCTGGTGCAGAAGCACCGACGACGAAGTCCACGGCATTTGCCTCCGCCAAAACCTTCGTTGTGGCACACGTTTGCACAGTTGTTTTCGCTCACACATGGACCCTTGAACCTATGGCTCTGTGACTCACATGTGCGTGCCTCCACTGTTATTGGACCCATCCCTAGACAAAATCAACACCAATACAAACACTTTGTTTAGACCATAACTTAGTTTTGAGTTCTCATACCTGATGCCTTAATTTGTCTTCAAAGTTTATGGAAAAATGAGTAATTTTGCTAAAGAATACAACTATAATTGAAATAGTGTCAGAAGGATAAGCAACACAAACCAATTTTTTTCAATGAGCATTAACAAGAACAATCGCTTGAAACACGAATATTTATATTGATCCATATATATGTTATGTTATTGACATTTTGTAAATGATTGTATATTTTCAAACAGATGTGTATAGTTAGATATTAAATTATGAAAATAATGAACCTGCAGCAACGAATATCATGAACAAGAGGAGAACAGCTGAGATCAAACGCATCGAAAACTTCATTTTGAGAATGAAAACGAAAATTTCAGAGGTAGATTGGAAGAAAACCAATGTTAAGTGTGTATTGAGCTAATGAAGAAGATGGCACTATATAAAGGACTAAAAGGCACCTATCTCTATATTGTTTTAAAAATTGAGAAATTAAATTACTGAGATTTTATTGGAGAGATAGATTTGATCTGATATATGTTTGTATAATATAGTTTAGTTATTTTTAGATAAAATATAGAAAAATACTATTTATGCTTCTATATTTAGAGATGAGAACCATTTTTTTATTAGAAAAATATACATTGAGAAATTCTTTAATTAAAAAATATAGATATGTATGTTGCTATTAGAGATGCTCTAGGAACCATCAAAGTTATTGTTGTTCAAAAAAAAAAATACAGTATCTCATTAATATTTACAGATCTTTTTGAATAGTTTTTTTTAAATATCTTTTTGGACCCTTCTGAAATTTCGATATTTCTATTGATTTCTGCCACAATGGTGTGACGACGATTTGACGTGTTTCCTCTTTCTCTTTCTCTTTCTCTTTCTCTTTTCCTGCTTTATTCACATTTTCTTCGTTTTGTAATTTTGTCGATTAATTTGCTTTACCGACACTGTAATAAATGAACATTTGGTCCTTATTGGAATTGACAAGACACGCAGAGATATCTAAACGTTTGGTCAAGTCATTTTCGGAATCAATAAAACAAACAAGTATTTACTTCAGAAACTAAAAATGAAATGGGAAAGACACAATTCACAGGGACTAGGAACTTTTTTTTTTATTGTCAACTTTTGGATTTTATTAATCCCCAAAGTCCAGCGGGCCAAGATACAAAAGAGATGGATACAGATCTAAACTCAATTTATACAAACTCAACATAGTATTAAAGCCCAGGATCAGGCCCAATTTAATGACCTAGATCTCCATTGAACGCCACGGACCATTCCACATATCTTACGGACTGTAAGTTGCAGACACGCGTCGCAATACTGTGATGCATGATGTTCTGATTGTGGAGATTCGCATTTATTAGGGCATCTCCAACCCAACTTCATTTTTAACTCCAAAATGAAGTAAAAGTGATTATAGAGTAACATATACTCCAACCCAACACCATATCTCACTCCATTTTGAAGTTTACTCCATAAATGGAGTAATCTATTTTTTGTTTGTTCATGACTCCATTATGGAGTGAAAAATGAAATAGAATTGGAGCAATTTTACTCCATATTCACTTTTATTCCATTTTGGAGGAAAAATGGAGTTTTACATTGGAGATGCTCTTACACCGCCGTGAATTGAGAAGCCGGAGACCCTGCACCGCCGTGAACGACTAACTACAGAAGCCTCCACTCTTGAACCATAATCCCTCTCTCATTAAAATCTTGTACTCGCTGATAAAGTCTTTCGCTCAAACCGAAGCTAGCTGATCGAGAAAGTCAGAGACACCACGAATTAAGAACAGTGGAAGCATAAGCTGAATTGAAAGATCATTCTTTGTCGGACCGTTATTAAAACGCCAACTTCTACTGAATCATCTTCAAAAGGGCTTAACAAATCCATCAAAACTTCTGCTTCATTCTTCAAGAAGCTTCACCCTAAATGCCTCTAATGGCTAACAGTAAAGATTGATTCTCTGTAGAAGAAGTTTCAATTGACGTGATGTAGCTGGTTTCCGACCAGAAGCCGACGGAATCGTGATGAAGATCTGCGAAAGACAGAGTTCCCCGAACAAGAACAACAACTTTTTTATTCAATTTAAACCGGAAAAACACGTAGATCATTGAAGAACAATCCGGTTTGGATTGAAAACACTTCAAAAAGTCGCCTTGCGAAAAGTAAAGCCTCGCCTTGCGAGATTAAGATCAGGTCGCCGAACGAAGATTATAGAATCGCCAAAGCGAAAGACAAAATTCGATCTTTTAACCGAAGAGATATATACAACAAAAAAACAGAAGAATCTCAATCTTAACCCTTGTGAAAGATTGAAATCAGAGAACAAGGGTGAGAGAGACTGAACGCCTCTAAGTCAGAATCCGGGCTAGAAACAACGCATGCACCCGCCGCCCGATTGCGGACTAGGAACTTCATACGTCGAGAATCTGCCAACATTCAGAATTGGAAGCCCTACATGGGCAATATAGAGAACATGCTTCAGCACTTGATATATCAAAGCTTCAGAACGGATCATAAGAATTTGATTACCATGATTAAAGAGCCAAAAGCCTGGTCAAACTTCACAACAGAATTGGAGAGGATTGAGACACTGCAAATATACTTCCCATGCTTAAAGATCACCTACATTCCACGAACGCAAAATCAGATTGCAGATTTTTTAGCTAAGACTACGAAGTTTTTTCATATAAAACTTTATTTTATTAGTTGTTTTATTCCGGTCTCGTTATTCAGAGCATTTCTTGTTTGAGTAATAGAATATATGTTTGATGTCAAAAAAACTAAAAATGAAAAAACCTTATAAATTAAGTAAAGTTACTTTTACTTACTATTTTGAAACTATTTTTAAAAAATTTACTTTTAAACTTTAAATTTTAATTTTTTAATTTTATTTTTTTAATTTTAAACCCATCTCAAAACTCCATCCCTTGACTCTAAATCGTAAGGTCTAAATTAGTTAACCGTAGTGATATGTATAAGTAGAGGTGTTTAATCCGGTAAAATCAAGCCAATTAAAACCCAACCGAACCGAAATAGAGAAAATTGTTTGAATTTGGTGATATTGAATATACCGAATGAATATTATCTTTAGGAAACTGTGATATATGGATAAACCGAATAAACCGACAATTAAAATCTAGTAGTATTATAATTATATGTAAATCATATAATATATTTAATAATATATACATAATTATTTTTAAAATTTATTTTATTGATATGTTCTTCGTACTTAACGCTTGCTTTAAGTAATTTATTATTTTATTGGAAGCTAAAATTTATTTTATATTTTTATTGAATATCTATGCTAATGTTTAGTTTTTAATTATATTATGGATTACTATTTTTCTTATTTTTATTCTATAAATCTATTACTATTATTATTAACTTGATATGTTTACTAATTATTTTAAGTAGTAAAATATAGTTCATTTAAAATTTTAAATGTCTTCATGTTTTATTTAAGTAAAATTCATAAAATATTACAAATGATAAATATATTTATAGTTTTTTGGTATAAAATCGAGTAAACTGAAAACCAACGGCATATAAACCGAATGAAACCAAAGTAAATATGGTTTTAATATGCTAGATATTTTTTATAAACTGAAATATCGTAAAACCAAAAAAAAGAACTAAACTGAAACCGAACCAATATCTAGATTGAACACCAAGTATATATTTACCTTTTTAATTAAATATTTTGATCATTATGGATCCTTAAGGACTACATTTGAGACAAAAACTTCTCTTAATATAAGCAACACATATATATTTAAATTATAAGAATACAACAAATAATTTTCTATTTAATATTTTCCTCAAAAATAACATAGAAACGGAATTTATTTGGCAAAAAAACTTAAGAGATATCTATCTATTCATCTTATATATTAAAACCGAAATATTTAGTTGACATAAAAAATATTTTATTTTCGGAAAATAGATTTATTAACATACATAAACATGCTATTTGAAGTTTAAATTTGTAAATAAATAAATCAAAATTAGTAAATGTTGTTAAAATATTAATTGAAAATATGTTATATAACATATCATTTTTATTGTTTTAGTATCCAATCATATAATATAAGCAACTAAAAACATACAACAATTAAAAGCCACTAATTTATCATAAATATCTATATTATTAAAACGCAAGGCCTTTTTTTAGGCCCCCCTGTGTTTTGTAAATATTTAGAACAATGTCATTACAATTTTATTTTAATAAAACAATATATACACAAAAATGTTGTGAATCATTAACGATAATTGAGAGTATGCCAAAAAAATTCTCATTTACCAAATCTTCTATCCCTATCGTAACTACATTCCTATTAATATATACTAGTGGTTTTTCCGGGCTACGCCCAGGTTTTTTATATAAATTTTAATTTAACCTATTATATTAATATTAGAATATATATGATTCATCTTTATTGATTTTTACTAAATATAAATTATAAAATTAATTTTAAATTATTAGAGTGCAGACACTAATAATATTGAAAAGATATTAAATGACATAAAAAACTATATGCTGTTGATTTATTAAAATAATTAAACACTGAATTTTTGTT
Organism: Raphanus sativus; assembly: GCF_000801105.2. NCBI lineage: Eukaryota > Viridiplantae > Streptophyta > Magnoliopsida > Brassicales > Brassicaceae > Raphanus > Raphanus sativus. Next base: position 18,754,024 of record NC_079516.1, read on the forward strand.
CTTATAAATTTTGTTAATGTTTTAGATGTACTTTCAATTAATTTTATTATTCTATTAGGATATTCTTTATTGTGTAGAATTACATGTTTCAATAAAATTAGATTATTTTATTTGTTCAAGAATGTAAACTTTAGGTTTTGTTAATTTACTGTGTTTTAATCTTTTTGGCAGCATCCTTCTGTAGGAATGTAGACCTCTCACCCAAATGAAATAAGAAGTAAATTTATAGATTGTATATTTACTTGTCGTCACTATTTTGTTGTGAAGATAAAAGAGTGATTTAATAGATACTAAAACTAAATGTTTGAAATTAATGTATGATGTTTCAATTTTTGATTTTCAGTAAAAGAATAATAATTTATTTTTAAAAATGATTTTTCTTTATAAAAATATATGTAATATCTTTTTTTCTATCTTTCGTTTATATCATATCGTAGAAGATAAATATAGTCTTCATGATTTTAGCTCCAAATATTTTTGTTTTAGTATGATTTTTTTGTTCTTTAGTCTCTTAAGTTTCTGGTGAATAAAAAAGTCACTTAATCTTATTTTGCGTAGTAGTAGTAGTCATGTTTGGTTTGGACATATATACTCTGTATCAGTAAGTTTGCAGATGTGTTATTTTTCAATTGCGTGGTCCATAACGTTGAACTATGGTTTTGATGTTATGGTGGTGTTTGCATATTTTTACCGTTGTCCAACTTTATGAACTATTATTTTCTTTGTGTTTTAAGGTTGTTTTACGTACTGTTTTCGTAAATGTGGAAGCAGAGAAAGTGGCTTTGTTTAATTTTTTTTTTGTCGGGTTTATTATGCTATTAGAAACAATGAAAAATATTACATAGACGATATTACAGCTGACCATTCTACCTGCCTTATGAGAATTCATGACTGACTGCATCACCCTGAGCCGTCCTATGAGATTCATTCCTGACGGTATTCCTTACGCCATGTTGAAGATCTCTCGTAAAATTTGCAACTAATTTTACAAGAGATCTTCAGGGTTTAATTTCTTATGATAATGGTTTTATTTACGTGAATTTGCAACTAATTAACAAATCTTATAGTTTTGAGCCAAAGGCTTGTTTGAGTCTGCATTTTGGTGTGTGTAATCAGTGGCGAATGTGAATAATATTTTGGTGGGGACAATTTTATATAAACTTTAAAAATATAGTTAGAAAATGTTATTTAGTATAAGTTAAATAAGGAAAATTTAGGTGTATTTAACAAATTCAATTTTTTTGAGGGACATTTGCTACCACCCTGGGCAACGTAGGTTCGCCAGTGTGTGTAATCAGTGGCGAATGTAGAATAATATTTTGGTGGGGACAATTTTATATAAACTTTAAAAATATAGTTAGAAAATGTTATTTAGTATAAGTTAAATAAGTAAAATTTAGGTGTATTTAACAAATTCAATTTTTTTTTTGAGGGACATTTGCTACCACCCTGGGCAACGTAGGTTCGCCAGTGTGTGTAATTCAATTGTCTTTAGGGTTCAAAGGTTTTTTTTTTCTTCGCATTAGGTCTGTAGAATATAAGGTAGGAGGCTAGGAGCTATAGATAATAAGGGAGAATACTAAATGGAAAGAAAGATGTAAGTCAGATAATGTATTAAAAACGAATTCAAAAACCCACACCATGCCTTGTCAGTCAAGTCCAATTGGGATCTCAACGTCCAAAGCTTTGATTCCCCTACAGACAACTTAACATGACCTTCGTTAATAACTTTAATCAAGAACTTAAACTCCTCACAACGCCCTTCGCTGAGTCATTAAGAGCAGCTTCTTGATCACCTTGACCGTTTAAGACAACGGATGACCAAGTATCATAAAAGCAGAAGGGACCACTCTGACAGGATATACCTCCTTCGCAGATGTCACGGCCACGCTCCTACCAGGGGTAACTTTCTTTCCTTCCCTGAACCTTAGAGTACTTGGCGTTATCTTTCTCATCGGGCTTGCAACTCTTCTAAGAAGATGATCAATATTATCCATTATCGACGGTTGAGAAGAAGCGGTAACGTTTCTAGAAGCTTATAAGGTAACTTGAAGACGGTCAAGCAAAGAGTTAACAGCTTTAAGAGCAGCACACGACTTTATTAGCACTGCGAGTTGCTCAAACGAAAGTGAATTATTAATCTTCAAAGCATCATGATCTTTAGAAAAGTCCAAGGTTCTCTTCTTTTATACTAACAGGCACCTCCAACACCTAATAACAACACAAAAACAAAAGCTGTAAGGGAGATTATTAAAGAAACAGATAACAGAGGAGTGATTTATAACAACTACCTTGACAATTTTCTAGAGAGATGATCACCATCTTGCTGAATCATATTGCAGTATAGATTAATCGAATCTCTTCTTTTGTGAAGAAAAAACACCGATCTAAGTCTCTTTGCCTAGATCGAGAAACAAAACAAAATAAGAGAAACCAAAGATGAATGCTTCTGTCTATATATATAGTTGGTATCCTATGCAAGTTTGTCCCTCATTTTACATCTCTCCATCTCACGCTGATTGGAAACATAGTTGGCAACATGGCGTACTTGCTGGACATGAGCACGTGCCTTCTCCTTCTCAACTTCAATCAACCTAAGCAGTTTCTTCTCAGTAGTTACATAGCTCTTGGTCTGTGCAGCCATAATTAAACTGCAAATCAGATGATATATATGAAATCAACTTTCAATTAAAGAGAAACAGTTATATAGTATTTACCTACAGAGACTTCGAATCATATGAAGGTAGGATCCAGAAACGTACATAAATTATAAACAAATTCACTATGTGAATATCAGGAGGGTTTTGATTTAAACAAATGATGCAAAGACACTAATATGTTATCAAATCGAGTTATACTAATCAAAAGCTTTGGAAAAAAAAATAAGCACAAAATAAAGAATTTATCCACAAAAAGTGAAAACTTTGAAGTTGAAGATAACAAACTGGGTTTGATCTTGAAGTTGTGATGTTCATCTCTGCAAGTTGGGATACTTATACTCGGTAGTTTCAGTCAGTTACTTTGGGATGCGATGTGGTCGATTGAATGCTTCAGAGTTGGGGTAGTGGATTAATCAATTATAGCTCGTAATTAAGAGAATTTTAATGGAAGGTAGAAACGTTACGATGAATTGATGGAAGCTTAGCTTTAGTGGATTAATCAGTTAAAGCTAGTTTTCTGGACGGCGAGACGACAAAGAAGAATCCTACACTTCTTCTTTGGTCTCAAATTTTCTAAAAGCCCCACTGAGGGATGAGACTCGACTTGATCATTAGTTTTATAAAAGCCTAAACCTTGAGATGATTAAAAAATCCAGCCCAAGATCAGCCTAATTCGAATTGACGTGGACAAATGAAAACATCCTATTAATTTAATAAAGCCCAAATGAAATCAGTCCAATCGAAATCATTGTTTAGGCCAAAATTAATAAAGCTCAATCGAAAACATCATTTTGTTACATGGACAAATAACCTATCCTTATTGGCTAATTTTTCTGTCCTATGTGGACACAGTAAAAAGCCTTTATTAGTGGCTTTGAGTATAGTACTGATTAGGTTTTGATATGCGCGCCGGCGTAAATGTTATCTAATCTATTAAAACAGAAGTACATTTTATATTTAACCTAAGTTTTTTTCAATAATTACAATAACATGCCACTGATTATTAATAACATCATTTAACAAAATTACTAAACCAACTTACACACCACTTCAGGTTTAGCTTATCTAAAAAGAATATTCTATTTGTTAAACCTTTAACAATATAAGGAAAGTATATTAAATAATTTATAACCTTCTTACTGTTTATAAGTTATAATATGGATAGGCTGTTTAAATTTCAATTGGTTTTATCAATACAGTGTTATAAAAAATACTTAACATATAGCTACAAAACAATTATTGTTGTAAAACTAAGTGGGAAAACTTGTTTCTATTATTAATCTCGATCAGGGGTCTTACATATATATATACATCAGGTCGTGTTTATCTTAAGTGGATAAGTACAACAGTCGATAAGCATTATCTCCTGCGGTCGGTACGGTCCTGGTCGGTCCGGTTATGTCGATCACAATCTGGTACATAACACTCCCTCTTGATCGACACATCCGGTACTGGTTCGTTGCATGCTTAATGTTGCCTCATTAAAACCTCTCCTGGAAAACCCCAAAACCAATGTGGCAAAATGGGAAACCATGGACAGGAAAAAGAGTACAACACATGAACTCCCCCTGATGAATGCATCACTGTAGTAGACGCATTCCATCTGGTATCCGAGTCTTCCTGAACGTTGAAGCTGCATGTGACTTGGTGAAGATGATCAACTGGATTCTCCTTGAATGAACTAGTGAATGTTGGACGTCTTGATGTCTTTGGAACTCCATAAAGATGTGGTCAGGATGTACATCTTTGCTGCTGATCACTCCATGTCATGGTCGGACTGATGGCGCTTCGAACGATGCTCGGATGGACTTTATAGTCTGCAATAAAACTTTACTTGCAGGTCCTTTTCATGTCCAACGGATATACTTTGGTTATATGGCTTTATCAAAACGTGGACATTCAATATATATTGAGTCTTCTGACCCAAACACATACGAACCACTTCTCTTTATATCTTTTGCCCATTTGGACTTATTTCTCTTCGTATGTGCCAATTGTTTTATCCATTGTAGCCAGTCTTTCTTTATTTCCTTTTGTCGATCAATGTTATGTTATAGACCTTGTCTATACACGTCCATTACCATGAGTGTCTAAGGTAAAACCATAAATAATTATTTGCTGCAATGGAACTCATCAAACTATGAATTCGCAGTCAAATGCACTCATGTCTTTTATACATAGCTATCGATCTTTTCTTGCCTTTAGCAATACTATACTTATTAAGCCACGACCAGGTATGCTTCTGGTCACTATCTTAGATTATGGTTCTCACTTTAGGCGTGCTGACTTAATCATTCACACACTCACACGGCTATGATTTTTCTGCAGTTTTACCATATGTAAGACATAGCCTGTTTAATCAATTGATAACTTGTATCATTGAAATCATTGAACCTCTCTTTAGGTTGGTTTGTTATAAATATAACACAAGGAATTATAATATCCTCTATAGGGATATATGGACTGGTTGTACTAATTATTTTCTTAGTCTATCATTCGCAGCTGCCTTGTTTCAGTCCATGAATAGCTTAGGAACAAAACTATTCTATGAGAATTTCTTCTCATCTTTTTGATACTTTTATCATTTCTTTATCCAGTGATCAATATGCTACTTACTACATTTCTTTCTACTTATATCCAGACCTTTTCGAATTTGTAGTAGCATCCACCACATAGGAGTATATCTCCTTATAATCTGTTCTTTTGGTCTCTGTGAGTATCCTTGTGTAATCAAGCCATTCCTTGAATACTTTAAATAGGAATATGAACACCTTAGTCCATGTCTCACGATTTCTTTCCCTTTCCCACACAAGACCTATTTTTCACTGGTTTTATCTTATCAGATGGTGTTTCTATATATGGCCAATACACTCATCTCTTTTATAGATTCTTTGAATCTTTCTTTGAACCCCCACGGTTTCCTTTAGTCTATGAATGCATTCTTGTATTCTCGTGGGTTCTGATCCTCGCTTATATCTTTTAAACTCAAGTGCTATTTCCTTATGCATCTTTATCTTTTATGTGTCGACACTTCTTTTATAGTGTTCCATTGTGTTCCAGACATGAACTAATCGATTAGAGATTTCACTCTTACTAAGAACCTTCATTTACCTTGCAGTTTGGCGTCCCAAACTACATGGTCTGGTATCTTAGATGTTTAGCTGCGCAGCCTTATCTCAATGTCTGGTCTGGTTTCTCTTATGACCTCAGATATGTCATTTCTATGCACCTTTCTTTTCATTTCTGAGGTTCCTTATCTTATGGAACATATTGGTCTATCTTTAGACTCTATAGCAACTTGATTATATCTCTTCTAGGACATTAATTTCGTGGTGCTTAAGCTGGTATGACTTAGTCATTCTTTTTCTTTTCTTTCGGGTCTAATCTGTCTGGCATTCTTTTAGCTAGCTTTGTATGATCTTTCTTTGGACGTCTTAAATCATATTCTCTGGTCCGAGGATCTTGCCAAGACAAGGATGGTTAATATCATTCCATTTCTTTATACTTGTACCAGCTTATTTCTTTCTCCCCCTGATGTTGGATAGTCGGATTTAATCATACAATCCGTGAACCTTGCCTTAATCTGATCACCCATATTTGGCTCAAGGTTTCTTATAAAATCGTGGGAGAAAGCTTTCTCATATCCAACATATATTCCCAATCTTATCTCATCTTCTTATGAGGTTCCATCCTAGACGGCACATATTATTGTGGTGGTCTAAACATAATCTCTTAGGATGGTCTATGTCTGGATCATGACCCTTTATCATCTTTAGATGGGAATATCTATGCTCACTTTATATGGCCTGATGCATATTATCATTACATGTAAATCTATGTGTTCCCAAGCATTAGCTAGTGATCTTTGTATCACAAAGAATTCGGCCAAGTTCTATCATGGTCATAGACCATGTCACTCGGATTTTTAGTGTTGTTCATAGACCACGGGAGTGTCATTTCTCCCCCTCATGAACATGCTATAAATCTTTTAGATGCTTGGAACATTATAGCCTATTGAGTTTCCCTTGTGTACATGTTACACAACTTGAGATTCTATGGGATAACTCTTTTGTGCCTTTTCTCGATATCAATCTTTGCATCAATTTTAAAGACCTGGATGGCTAGTCCAGTCATGCCATAAAGTGTATAAAATTTCGTGGTCAACCTATCTGGTTACCTAGGCCTTTTGCCTTTATCATACTGATATTTTAGCATAGTTTAGATCAGTTGGGAGTACAGTCTCGACCATTTTTATGCCTTGGGCAATTTTTACTTTCTTTATAATCTTAAGGAACTTATATTTCCTTTGCCCATTGGTTCAATGTGGAAACCATTCTCTTTTCAAAATTTTATAACTCAAATGGGACTTTTATTTGGGTGAATAATTCATGCCCCTTTTAGGCAATGCCTTTGGTCGGATGATTTTTAATTACTATACTCATTTTCTAAATTTTCATTTGTCATTTATCAATCAAGGAATTATCAAGCCAATCAAGCAAGATAATATAAGACCAGAATCAACTTTTATTATTGCTACAAATTTTATAAATGACAAGCAAATCAAATCAAAACATAAAACATGAAATCAGAATGTCTGAATCTTTGATTCTTTAATCAATGTGTAAGCCAACCTCACAATTTATATTTTCCATACGGCTTCCTCAGATTTTTCTTATATATCATTTTCATCCTCAATGTTTTCAGGAGGTTTCATATCATTGTCTTATTTCTCAATGTATGTTTACTAAATTTTATCAATCAGTTGATGGTATCTCGAATTTTCTGCTTTCTTTGCTCGGCTGCCAATAGGCATGATAATAAGTCTTTATAGCTCGTGAAACCTTTTAGAGTTATGTGATAACAACATATCCTTTGAATGAAATGTGGAATAGTTCATATAAAATAAGTCCTCTTCTGTTACCACTTCAGCACATAGTTTAAAAACTATAGGTGATTTTCATTTGAGCAGAATGATATTTGTCCATGGATTCAAAATCCTAGAACCTGAGAATCTTTCATTCATCTATGGCCTTTTGCCATAATACCATTGAGAATCTGAAGTTTTGTTTTGACCAGAGGTCATAAGGATCCCTAGTATTTTCATACTGCTCTCTCAGATCCTTAGTGAGATGATAGCACATAATTGTTATGGCTTTATTTTTTTTTTCACTTTCAGTTACATAATTACCTTGATTAATACACTGTCCGAGTCCTCTTGACATCAGGACTACTGAAGTGTTCATTTGCCATTTTCAATCAATTATCTCCATAAAGATTTTAGGGTAGTATAATCTGAAGTTTCGAAATTCGACATCTGAAATCACATTATCCAAAACAGGTCTTAATTTATGTTAAGTAATCTTTTTAGAAAATTTTATTATTCATATCAATACTTCTTATCACACGCACCAAAGAAAGAAAACTTTTTTTTTTTTAATAAGTATTGATGCAAGCAAAATAATCGATATTATGATGCAATCTTAGAAAACATTTCTAGATGATCAATGAATCAGAGAAGTTTCCCATAAAATTCTATAAAAAAAAAATTCAGAAAAATAAATTTCTATAAAAGGAAACTTTCTAAAAATGGAAACTTTATATTTTCGAAACTTTCTATAAATGGAAACTTTCTATTTTCGAAACTTTCTATAAATGGAAATTTTATATTTTCAAAATTTTCTATCAAACAATCAAGTAGACAATCGAATTTCAAGTTAATCAAAAAAATATGTTTTTTTTTTTTTTTTTTTTTGATGAAATCGATCAGATTTAGATTTTAAAGGGGATTGATCGATTTCTAGGTTTTATCGATTTGATCATTAAGATCAAAGAGGTTTTGAGATTCAGAAACCATTGTGGTTTTGATTTTAATTGTAAAACAATCTCATATCGAACTTTTGGTTTAAGAGTTTCGATTTACTCATGGAAGGGTTTGGACCTATTAATCTTTGCTAGGGTTTGATTTGGGGTTTTGCAAAATTTTAATGGTCATTCCTTTATCAATCAACCATGTTTGATTATGAGTTCTTTTAGGTTTCAAAGTTTACATTTAGAACTTTGAAGTGTAGATTTGGACCACCGAGAGCTGGAACAAGTCGGATCGCGAACTGCATGACCGGAACGGATCAGGAGCTGGTCGCGTGTCTTAGGTTGAGCAAAAACCTCTTGTATCTTTAGAAACCTTAATCAAAAATGAATCAAAATAAGTTAGTATAGATAGATGAACTAAATCGCAGAAAATAACAAAGTATAAAGAGAGGCTGCGGTTTAGGGTTTTAGGGTAGTTGACGGCGCGGGTTGGAACGGAGCTTGAGGGCGCGTTTGATATCGGATTGATACGAGGTTTGCGGCGATGGATTCTTCACGTCCAGAGCTTCAATTTGATATATTACACGTCGTCTGGATCCTTACGGTTTGAGAGAACGAACGGTTTGAAGTCATCGAATGAGTTTTAGAATTTCAGGGTTTTAGGTCACTTGACGGCGCGTCTTAGAATAGAGCGTGAGGGCGCGTCCGGAGTCAGATAGAGTCGAGGCCGACGGCGTTAGATTCGCCTCGTCAAGAGCTTTAATTTGATATATTACTCGTCGTCTGGTTCCTCATGGTTGAAGAGATCGATCGATTTGAAGTTGTGCCGAAATTAGGGTTTTTAGGGTTACTGGCGGCGCGTATTGAAACAGAGCGTGAGGGAGCGTCTGAGATCAGATTGACACGAGGTTTACGGCGTTGGTTTGGTTTCGTCGAGAGCTTCAATTTGATATGTGGCTCGTCGTCTGGATCCTTACGGTTGGAGAGATAGAGCGATTTTAAGATGCGCCGTTTTTAGGGTTTTTGGGTAGCTCGGGTTTTAGAGAACGTATCGTGCTGATAACGTGTTGTAAAACTAAGTGGGGAAACTTGTTTCTATTATTAATCTCGATCAGGGGTCTTACATATATATATACATCAGGTCGTGTTTATCTTAAGTGGATAAGTACAACAGTCGATAAGCATTATCTCCTGCGGTCGGTACGGTCCTGGTCGGTCCGGTTATGTCGATCACAATCTGGTACATAACAATTATGACATAAAAGCAATAAAAATATTATGTGTAAACATGCCATTTAAAACAAACTAGATTTTGACTCGCGCTTCGAAAGCGCGGATGTTATTTTTCACTTTTATGAAATATATTATTTGTTTGTAGTTATTAGATATATTTATCTTATTGAAACTTTCTTTATAATAAATTCGACACATAGAGTATCTTTGTTGAACTATGTGCTTCTCTGGCTTTGTTTTATTCTCTCTCCAATCAACATATTTATTTGACTTGTTGTTAAAATAAACTAGAATTGAACCCGCACGTTCGTGCGGATAAATATTTGTTTTAAAAATAATATTTAAAATAAAAAATAATTATGATTTATGTAACTAAATATTATTTCAAAAATAATATATATGGGAACTTATTTTTGGATAAAATGTTTTAATCATATATACACCACAAATTTTTATTTATTTATTTAAAATACAATATTCTGTTAATAATTTAATTTTAAACATTAGTTTTATATGAATTATTCCAATTTTTTAGTTGTATTCTAAATTTTTTTATGTACTAAATCAAATTAGTTAATATTATATTTGAAAATATTTTTTATTTAATGTATTATATTTTAGTTTTGTGTTTTTATTTTTACTATAAAATGAAATGTATAATGATACAATAAATAAATTATTATTTGTTTTGTTATAGAAAATTTTAATATGATAACTTTTAAAAGAACTGGGCTATAATAAATAATTTCAAAATTATTACCCAAAAATACATAAAATCAGGCCTAGATTACATATGGTAAAATATAAAAAATAATTGCATAATAAAAATTGATTAGATTTTTACCAGAAATGTTATTGTTTGGATCTATATTGCTTTTGTTAGGAAAATATTATATCATAGATGCATAAATTTAGGATATATCGTTAAAGCAAAAGATACTTTCTTTGTGTTTGGAAAATCGGTGAGTGTCTGGGCTTTTTCTATTGTTTCTAAAAACGTTGGGCTTTCTATCTCAATATGGACCTAAAAGCTTTGTCACGACCATCATTATCGTTTCCCCTCTTCCACTTTTCCACCGTTGTTGTCAATTGATTTCTGCAAATCTCCGTTTCTTTCCACTCTCAATCATTCAATCCTTTCTTAACTCCTGTATTGATTAGCCATGATATTCTTCCACCTCCCTTTGTTTCTCCTATTTATATAAACCCTATCTTCGTATCAGTTTTGCAGAGCTGAAAAACTATCAAATGACTAAAATCTGTCAATGAGAACGAAGAAATCTGCTGAGGCAAAGAGACTGATAAAACCGTATTTTATAAACTACGGAGAACTGAATATTGTAAATAAAAATTGATAAGATTATACCAAAGATTTAAGAAAAGGAGGATGAAACAACTGCAGAGGCGAGATATTATCTCTTTCCTTAACTCAAAATACGTCCCGTAGTGCGACGGTTCGATAACGTAATGAGTCCCAGGATACAACTGCAAACAATCTTCTGAATTTGCGTCACTCTATCAGAAGCCTGGCGAAATAGTTTTGTGTATACTCTCAGACTCAATAAGAAATATCAAAAGAGAAAGAGAAACAAAAAATGATATGAGGAATTGTTGAATTCTGTGAACGTGTGTATTTCTCTACACAAATGATCTCTTATTTATAATACAAAGAGATTAGCACACGTTATAGATTAGTGGAGGCACCAACGTTTATATTGAATAGCCATAATGAAAATTGATTCTCCATTGACTCATTCATGTTGACAAAAATAATTATTGCTTCTTGACCAAATCAATTCAAAGCCAATAAATTATTTTTTTATGGATTTTCATTTTTATGTTTTAAACAAAAACATAAAAGATTATCACAAATAAAATTTGAATATTAAGTTAATAGACATATTGTCCAACTAACAAAATCAATTTCAAATTCAAACCCAAATATTCAAAGTGATCCATTTGCTAAATATTTTATACTTAGCTAAATTTAAAGCTTTATAAACTTTGCATAACACTCACTTTGGACTTCCATTTCTCATTCAACACAACTCTGATTTTGACCAACAAATACACTAACTCATAGTGTTCACGGTGACGATTACATCGTGCCCAAGTTCCGGTCTTTCCGACAGACGTCTCCGTTGAAAATCCCATCGGAAAAATGGTCCACACCCCTTTGTCAAAAACGAGTTCCAACAATCCCCCACATGAATAGAAATGACTCTATACACATGACTCAAAAGAAAAAAAACTTTTGAGAGTATGAACGAAAAATCCACTGCATGATGAGTTGGTAGCAATTTTTCAGCCTTGAACCAGTCATTGTTAATAGCTATCGGATTTACTCGGCCAGGAGGTGGCCATGATGTCTTGAACCTCCCGGGCTTTGGTGTAAACCTAGACAATAGCTATAACACAGCTTCATTCTCTCACAAAACTAATTTCTCTATTGTGTTCATTTTGGCCGTGAACATTCCTGGTAATCATGAGTGAACTTAGAGAATATAGCCTTTCACTATTCTCCTAGAAACGGCCCCATTTCACACTCACAAGGTGATTTGCCATTAGTTTTGTTTAGAGGAGTATCATGTACTACTCCATTCATATCTCAAAACAATGGACACAAATCATTAAAAGCAAATGCTTATCCTCTATTCCTTACATGTAGCACTGTTTAATCATCCTGGGAACTGGGTATAGACCGAAGTCTTACAGTGCTTTGGGCAGACTTAGTTTGACTTAGTTGTCTCCTTGAACCTATTTCTTGGGATCTCCAATCTGATAAGTAGAGTTACCGCCAAACCTCATCTTAGTTCATAGGCTTTAAACCCATTCCTCTTGATGATTTTACAACTTGATCTCGTGACAAACCTTTAGTAAATGGATCCGCAAGGTTTTCATTTGTTCTGATGTAATCAATCGTTATTACACCAGTTGAGATCAAGTGTCTAATGGTTTTATGACGTCTTCTTATATGACGAGATTTACCATTATACAAACTACTCAGTGCCCGGCCTATTGCCGCTTGGCTATCACAATGTATGCGTAATGCCGACACTGGTTTATCCCACATAGGAATATTTTCAAAAAAATTTCGAAGCCACTCTGCTTCTTCTGCAGCTTTATCTAAAGCTATGAACTCAGATTCCATAGTTGATCTGGCCAATAGAGTTTGTTTGGAAGATTTCCAAGCAACTGCGGCACCACCAAGAGTAAAGACATATCCACTCGTGGATTTAGAGTTTTTGGAGTCGGAAATCCAGTTGGCATCACTGTATCCTTCCAAAACTGCTGGTTCTTTACCATAGTTTAGCCCATAAGTTTTAGTATAACGTACATAGTTTAATACTCTTGTTATGGCTTTCCAGTGGTTATGTCCTGGATTACTCGTGTAGCGACTTAGTACATTGACTGCATGTGCTAAATCGGGTCTAGTACAATTTGTCAAGTACATCAAGCTACCGATGACACGCGCATACTCCGACTGTAACACTGCTTCACCTGAATTTTTCGTCAAGTGAAAACTAGGGTCTACAGGAGTTTTCGCTATTCCTTTTGAGTAAGATTTAAATCTCTCAAGGATCTTTTCAGCATAATGAGTTTGAGATAAGATGATTCCTTCGGAATTGCGAAAAATCTTAATCCCTAGGATAACATCAGCTAATCCCATATCTTTCATTTCGAACTTGCTACTTAGCATGTTCTTTGTTTGACTGACCATGTCTTTATTACTACCAATAATGAGCATGTCATCAACATACAAACCAAGCAAAACGTACCCATGTGGTGTACTTTTGTAGTATATGCACTTGTCACATTCATTAATACTGAAACCATTTGACATCATAACATTGTCAAATTTTTCATGCCATTGTTTTGGAGCTTGCTTAAGTCCATACAATGACTTCACAAGTCGACAAACTTTATGTTCTTGTCCTGGGACAACCCACCCTTCAGGTTGTTGTATATAAATCTCCTCTTCTAAATCACCATTTAGAAAGGCAGTTTTGACATCCATCTGATGAATTTCTAAGTTTCTCAATGCTGCAATTCCTATCAGTATTCTGATAGAAGTTATTCTCGTTACCGGAGAATAGGTGTCAAAGAAATCCAAGCCTTCTTTTTGCCGGAAACCTTGCACCACAAGTCTACACTTGTACTTATCAATTGAGCCATCAATATTCAACTTTCTTTTGCAAAGCCATTTACACCCTAGGGCTTTAAAACCTTGTGGCAAATCGGTCAAATACCATGTATGATTTTGCATAATGGAGTCAAATTCACTATTGAAAGCTTCCTTCCAAAAATCAGCTTCTGGTGTAGACATAGCTTCAGCGAAACTTCTTGGTTCATTCTCAAGAAGAAAGACCATTAAGAAGTCTTCACCATAAGATTTTTCCTTACGAGCTCTTTTGCTACGTCTAGGTTCATCTTCCAATAGTTCTGCATCATCAAAAGATGTGCCAGAAGTACTCGCCTCATATCCAGAGGTGTTTGCATCACTTTCTTCACGAGTTCGTTTTGAACTTTCTCTATTCTTATAAGGGAATATGTGTTCAAAGAAAGATGCATTTCTTGATTCCATAATTGTATTGACATGTACATCTGGTACATCTGACTTATGAACCAAGAATCGATAAGCACCACTATTATGGGCATATCCGATGAAAATACAATCCACGGTTTTAGGTCCGATTGAAACCTTCTTGGGAGGTGGTACTGCGACTTTTGCAAGGCACCCCCACACTTTCAAACTTTTGTACGAAGGTACAACACCTTTCCAAAGTTCATATGGTGTTTTACCAGTGACTTTGTTTGGTATTTTGTTGAGGATATAATTTGTGGTAAGCAAAGCTTCCCCCCACATATTCTGGGCTAACCCAGATTCCTGCAACATCGCATTCATCATCTCTTTAAGAGTTCGGTTTTTACGCTCCGCAACTCCGTTAGATTCAGGTGAATATGGAGCAGTAGTTTGATGTATAATGCCATGTTCTTTACAGAACACGTCAAATGGTCCATCATACTCACCTCCTCTATCACTTCGAACTATCTTTATAGTTCTATCGAGTTGGTTTTCAACCTCGAGTTTATACTCTTTGAATTTTTCCAAGGCTTCATCTTTGCTTCTTAGCAAATAGACATAACAATATTTTGTACAATCATCTATGAAAGTCACAAAATATTTTTTTCCACTTCTAGTTTGAACAAATTTTAAATCACACAAATCTGTATGAATTAAACCAAGAGGTTCAGTTGTTCTCTCAACATGAGGGAATGGAGTTTTTGTGAGTTTTGCCTGTACGCATACTTCACATTTCTCCTTGCTCAGTTTGCATTTCGGAATTAGGTTTAAATTAATCAATCTTTGAACAGACTTATAATTTACATGTCCTAATCGTTCATGCCAAACTTTGTATGATTCAACCAAACAAGCAGTTGGTTCATTTGTGGATAAGACTGTCTTAATACACATTTTGACATGTCCATCCTCAACATATCCCTTACCCAAGAAAATATCATTTTTCTTTAGCACAAGTTTATCAGACTCGAAAGTTACTACAAATCCAGCCTTGCTTAATAGCGAACCGGAAATTAGATTCTTTCGCATATCTGGGACATGTTTAACATTTTTGAGAATTATCTCTTGTCCAAAAGTTAGCGCAAGTTTCACTTCGCCACAACCTTCAATAATAGAATAGTCGGTGTTACTCATTAACAACATCTCCTCAACGTTGTATTTTTGATAGGTACTAAACATGTCCTTATCAATACATATGTGAGTGGTGGAACCAGTGTCATACCACCAGTCTTTTGAATTAATCTCATTTGAATTGACTTCTGTGACCATAGCACACATGTCATTTTCAATCGGAATGCTCTGATTAAAATCAGCAGACATCTCAGTTTTCATAGCAAATGGAATCATAAATGGCAGACCACTCTCAAAATGAATTTGAGGCGTCGACTCATTTAATCCACTGCCGATCGCATCACTTGATCTATAAAAGATCGACATACTTGTGTTGTAAGACATACTTGAATTTTAATCTTAACGTTACGGAGGTACGACCAAATTTAATGCAGTAACAGATCAAATTAAAGGTCAAGTCAAACGCAATAACAAAAGATATAAACTGGTCAAAAGATAAAAAAGTCAAGAACGAATGATTGCTGGAAGTGGAACCAAAAAAGCCAACTATTTCTTCTTTTTTTTTTTAATCCGATTAATCAAAAAACAAATGCAATATAAGTCAAACCTTTAACAAATAACATAAAGCAATGAACTTTGATGCTGTTTACGACAAAGGAAAACTGACAAAGATGCAACAATCCAATATTGACTAAAGCGAATCAGATAGCAATATTAAAACGAAAGAATTAAGCTATCAAAGAAGAGCCGAGACAAAATTAAATCAAAAAAGGATCTTAACGCGATTAAAACTAATCACCAAATCCTGCAAAACAAACGTAAGCGAGAGATAGAAAAATTTCAACGCTGATACCGAGAAGGAGCTGATCCAATTTTCAACGCCTTTTACCAAAAAATGAATCAACCTGTTCTTAAAAAAAAAACACTTTTACAATAATCAGTCCGGTTAGTGCAAAGCAATAAACGGATATTTTGAGTTAAGACTGATAAAACCGTATTTTATAAACTACGGAGAACTGAATATTGTAAATAAAAATTGATAAGATTATACCAAAGATTTAAGAAAAGGAGGATGAAACAACTGCAGAGGCGAGATATTATCTCTTTCCTTAACTCAAAATACGTCCCGTAGTGCGACGGTTCGATAACGTAATGAGTCCCAGGATACAACTGCAAACAATCTTCTGAATTTGCGTCACTCTATCAGAAGCCTGGCGAAATAGTTTTGTGTATACTCTCAGACTCAATAAGAAATATCAAAAGAGAAAGAGAAACAAAAAATGATATGAGGAATTGTTGAATTCTGTGAACGTGTGTATTTCTCTACACAAATGATCTCTTATTTATAATACAAAGAGATTAGCACACGTTATAGATTAGTGGAGGCACCAACGTTTATATTGAATAGCCATAATGAAAATTGATTCTCCATTGACTCATTCATGTTGACAAAAATAATTATTGCTTCTTGACCAAATCAATTCAAAGCCAATAAATTATTTTTTTATGGGTTTTCATTTTTATGTTTTAAACAAAAACATAAAAGATTATCACAAATAAAATTTGAATATTAAGTTAATAGACATATTGTCCAACTAACAAAATCAATTTCAAATTCAAACCCAAATATTCAAAGTGATCCATTTGCTAAATATTTTATACTTAGCTAAATTTAAAGCTTTATAAACTTTGCATAACACTCACTTTGGACCTCCATTTCTCATTCAACACAACTCTGATTTTGACCAACAAATACACTAACTCATAGTGTTCACGGTGACGATTACATCGTGCCCAAGTTCCGGTCTTTCCGACAGACGTCTCCGTTGAAAATCCCATCGGAAAAATGGTCCACACCCCTTTGTCAAAAACGAGTTCCAACAGAGACAACACTTCCTCTTGGAGACAATTCTCCAAACCTGAGAAAGGAACACAGGAACACTGTTTTCTGAATTTCGTTCTTTGTTAGACAATCACATTCTGACTGCAAGTGACACTCTTTGGACATCCGTGAGCCGATGAGAACAAGATCATAATAGGCGGTACGATTCCTGGTTTAGTGGAACTTCTCTTGAAAAGGACTCGAGAGCAGCTGCGGCCGCATTGTTCAGTCTCCTCTTTGATCAGGGAAACAAAGGCAGAGAGATTATAGCCGGTATAGTGACTGCATTGGTTTATATTCTAAGCTTTGAAAATACTCTTGGACCGATGATAAGACTGGCGGTATGTTTTTTATTGTGACGAATGTTACTTGGATTTGTTGTTTTGGGAGCCTGTTAATTTTTTGTACTTATCAGTAATTAACTTTCTTATGTGCGTTAAAAAATGTATCTAACTAAGGTTAGCTAACTGGGAATTGACAGTGTTTGAATTTCAAGCATGTGGTGGGCGAGATCGCAAGTGTTTTAGTTCATTAGCCTCAAGTAGATTGGTTGCAGTTGCTTATGGTGTTTTCACCTCTGTATATTAACATTTCAAGCTTTTATGGTTATGCTTAGATGCCATGGTGAAAAAGATTACTGCAAATGCACACATTTTGGCGATTGTAGTTAAATCAAATATATGGAAGGGTTGTGGAAGTGAGATTAGAAAATAATATATTTAGGATTCAAAGAACCAAACAAAGCTGCTGAGATTTTGTTAAATCGAGATACCATAACATCTCTGCTTCATGTCTCATTATGAGGTTCTAAGCACATTTCTTTAATGTACCACACATACACTAATGTGGTTTGGAAATTTTTTCTTCTGCAGTTTTGTGTGGTTTAGACATTTTATCTTTTGCATTTTGTTTATGGAGATTTAGAAACCTCTCCTCTATATGTTTTCTACAACACATTCCTTCACGAGATCAAAAATCAAAACAAATTTCAGTTTTCATATCTTAACCGGTAGGCCTCATCTATCTCATTGTATACTTTGACATTATCATTCAACGTCTATATCCCGTAGAGTGAGATTTCATAAGATTTTTTTTTTGAGATTTCATAAGTTTAAAAAATGGTTTAGCATCTTATCAAATGTTTATCACATCGCCAATTAGATTTCATAGCATCATTTGAGTTAAGAATTCTTAAAACAATGTTTATAAAGTACCAAATAAATTCATAAATAAACATACATCAATAAGAAATAATCTATATTCGACGTATAAAATCCATTCATTTGTCATTCCAAAGCTTTTTTTTAACTATAAAAATCAAAACAAATTTGTGATCTCTAACAAAATAACAAAATAAATAGTGGAGGTTACATTTATAACTAACATTTTCAAATGTAAGATGTTTTATATTATTTTTAATTTATTGTCCCACATGTAGGGCGGATTAAACTGTAGTTTTATATAAAAATATACCAGCTGGTACAGGAAAAAACGAATTTGAAATGACAATAATGTTATTCATCAAATGGCCTTACGGACATCTCCAACTCAACTCCATTTTTGATTCCAAACATCATTTTTGAGTAAAAATTTTCCAACCACATTTCATATTCAACTCCAAAATGGTCTTTTTAGTTTTGAATTATTTTATTTCATATTTAAATAATATTTAAAATGACACAATAACATGAAAAATACAATACTTTACTAAAGATGTATAAACTAATAAAAAATAAAAACTAAACATAACTAATATAAAAATATATATAATATAGTGATTTAATAATTCGATAAATTATTTTCAGAACTACCAATATCGTTGAAGTATTGTTCAAACGGAATAGATGAGTTTGTTTATCTTGTGGGTCAAAATTTCGATTGATAACATTTGCACTTGTTGACCTTGATATATGCACAAACATTTGGATCATGCACGTAATTCAAATTACAAAACAAAACTTGGTTTTCTTCTTTATGTTTTTAATGCATAGTTTTTTTTTGAATTAGGAAAATTGTATACGATGAAAATTGCGCCAATTAAAGTTGAAGGAAAATTTCTAACTGTATTTTTAATAATAAATGTTTAATTTAAATGAAATATATTTTTATGGAAGTTTTGTAACCTAAAATAGTGGGTTAATTGTTAAATTTGTATAAGTTGAAGGTACTACCAACAATCATTAACTAAATAAGTATGGAATCATTTATGAATATATATTTTGGAGTAAAAATAAAATAATACATTGGAGTAAAACCTAATTCTATTTTGAAGTTACACTATTTTAAGTAAAAATTGAGTAATATATTGGAGATGCTCTAAGATGCAAAATATATTGATGGACATAATTACGAAGAGAAAAAGTATAGTGGAAAAAATTCATACTAGATATTGGAAACAAGAGGTTGAGATATCATCACTTCGTGGTAAAACTTATGTGCACACAAAATCTGATGTGAAGAGCATAGACTAAGTGTGCGTTCAACCAACTATGTTTTCGTCACAAGAGTTATACAACACGTAATTAGTCCTTCAAAGGAGTAGCCATCTTTACTCTCTTAACAAGAGTTACAAA
The DNA here is from genome assembly GCF_000801105.2 of Raphanus sativus. Classification (NCBI taxonomy): domain Eukaryota; kingdom Viridiplantae; phylum Streptophyta; class Magnoliopsida; order Brassicales; family Brassicaceae; genus Raphanus; species Raphanus sativus. The sequence goes on from NC_079516.1 coordinate 18,773,833, forward strand.
GTAGTTTAAAAAAAACAAAAAAAACAAGAGTTACAAAGACTCAAAACAACTCAACCCCGTCTCCGGGACAAGTGTGATTGGCATGTATAATCTTGTGAAACTAAATCACATTGTAATTGTACATTCCGTCACACGGCTATTGTGAAATAAATTATATAGTGATTTAATATTAATGCAAAGTGAAAAATGTGAAATAAATTGTTTGTATGGTTGAATGAACTTTATTGATGTGATTGTCTCGAAATCAATGACATGGGAATAACTTCGGAAACGAAAGGATAAAATTGACTGGAACAGGATTGTATGGTTCAAGCAAAGACTCCCAAGATTTTTCTTCATACATAGCTTGCAATTCAAGATCGCTTATCCACATGAGATAGGATGAGGCAGCGGGATGTTTAGAGCTTTTGTATTTTCTGCAAAGAGCGGGACGAAACAAAGGACCATTTGTTTTTCGTTTTGAAAAGAGATCAGTTGTTCTTTGCATGTCCTTACACATGCACAGTTTAATTTGACTTCGTGTTGCTGGACGTATGCTTTATTCTCGAGATACGCTGGACTGGACAGCCAGGACAATCATGGATGATATGCTGGACTGGACAGCCAGGAGAATCATGGATGATATGCTGGACCTTATGGATACTTCTTTTGCTTCGATTGATTTATCAGGTTACCATCTATCACCTTTGGCGCAAACGAACTCAAGGTCCAGGAGGCACAACAACAGAGGTATCACTACTGACCAGTTGAGAAAAGTTGTTGATAGTGTCATTCGGAATGGCATCTTCTCGCTTAAATACCCGACCTTTTTTTTTTTTGAAAAGTTAAATACCCGACCTTAACAAGATACAAAGGATTGCTTTGGAGGTGGTTCGAGTTAACAGACTTTTTAGTCAGCTACAGATATGTTCTTTAGTCGGCTCTAGCTACTAATCTTTATGTTCTTTACAGTTTCGTCAAGCACATGTAAACGATCATCTTTAAATTTTTCAATGAGTTTGATATTTCAAAAAAGATATGAATGATAACAATGTATTTGTGTATGTTTAGTTTATTCTCAATGCATTTCTAATAGAGAAATGCTTTAGGATAGTCCTTATTAATTTTTTTTTCCACCAAAAATGCCTCCAATGACCAAAATCTTATATATTAAAACAGAGGTAATGACTTCTTTCATGTGTGATATTTCATTTGGACCATTTCTTAGAAAATCATCACATTTACTTATTTTATCATTTAATACCATAGTAAATATAATCACAAATATATCTTATTAATATCTTAACAAAATCTCTAATATACTATTTTTAAGAAAGGAGAATCCCAAATATGAAATTCAAAAATCTATATTTAAGACCAATCAATTAATATAAATAAATATACCAACTGATTTATGAAAAATATTTCAACCTATTAATCTAATAATTATTAACAACATATATAATTATTTTGTAGGCCATTAATTATTTTGTAGGCCATTAATTATTTTGTAGGTCAGGTTATTAACAAAAAAATTGTATTTTATGCAATCATAATATATGATTATATACACATATAATCGTGTACACTTTATGCAACAATAAGATATTAATTGTTTAATTACTTACTTTTTAATTATAATCATAGAAGATATACGTATATCTATACTATTAAAGCAAGATCCTATTGGCTTTTTTACTAAAAAATACTCCTTTCTCTAATAACATTACATATTTCATTAAGGGCAATCAAGTAATATTAATAGCACATCTATATTGGATCATTTTTTTTAAATCCAGCCCATTGCCCACATCATCTCTTTTGGGCCATTTGGGCCGATTAACAAATCAGATTCAATTTTTATTTTTTTCGGATCGGGTTCGAGTCGGATCTTTCCGGGTCCCGGTGGGTTCGGTTCTCATGCATAAGAACCTAAAAAATAACCAAATAACCAAAATATCTAAAACGGGTTCAGTTATTTATCCTCAGAGTATCCAAAGTATCCGATTCGGTTCAAATTTTTGTATCCAAATTACTCAAAAGTAACCAAAAGTAACCAAAAATATCCATTATATACAGTTTTTTTGGATAAACTTTTATCCAAACTATCATATTTTATCCAAAAATACTCAAAAGTACTAAAAATGACTACTATAGTTAACTTATGATATTAATTTAAAATATTAAAATAATTATAAATATAATTATAACATATATTTTTAGATATATATTCACATTTCGAGTATCTTCGGGTACTCATTTGGTTCTTGGTTCGGATCGGGTTCGGATCGGTTCTTCGGATATAGCAATTTAGAATTCATTTGGATATTTACCCCGGGTCTGATCGGGTTCGGGACCCTAATTTTTGGATCGGTTTTGGGTTGGTTCTTCGGGTCCGGATATTGTGATCAGGCCTATACTCATTTAAAATGAAACACGATAAAGAAAGATAAAAAGCCTAAGTCTTTTTTAAAAAAACAAATATATGAAAATATGACATTTATTAAATATTTGTCAATTTAAAAAAAATAAAGGAAAATAAACCCGCGTTTTAAAAGCGCGGGTCAAAATCTAGTAAGCTTCATTAAAGGGTAAATCCCTTACACATTATATGCAAAGTAAATTCTAGATATGTTCTCTATACAATCATTTTCACTACAAAATTGTGACATAGCATACTAAAATGATGACAAAGCTTATGGCTAAATATGGTATGAAAAATTACATTTAATGTTGATTTATATTTTTGGTAAACTTTATACAATATAGTAAAAGCTCATATATCGTCATTAAAATAAATATATTCAAATATGATATTAAATAATGTAATAATAAAATATAATAATATTTACAACTTTTGAAATATTATTCAATTATGTTTTATAATTATAAAAATATTAATAAAACATTCAAAATTTTCTACAATTGTTTTTTAAAATAATTTTTATTTGAAATATCAAGAGTAATTTACTTTATATATCTATAAATTTTATAAATACTGTTTAGTTTTACTTTTTTGATAATTATATCATTTTGGATCAAAAATATTTTTCTTACTTTTGTACCAGATGATTTAAAATATTTTAACCAAAATAGATAGATAAAAAAATTGATCTAAGATTATAAATTTAAATATAATATATTTAAGAATAGATATATATATATATATATAATATTCTTAAATATATTAAAATAAAGAAAATTATTTTATCTTAATTTTATGTTTAACTAAATCAAAATTTATATTAAATATTGGTAAGAAAATAATAAAATATAAAGTATTAATAACTTTTTAGTAAAATTAAATTTAAATTCTTAATTGCTGACATGGTGTATCAAAACACCTAGTATACACTTATATCCACAGTACTAAGTATCAACTAATCTAATTTGCAAAAAAGATAAAAAAAACAGAATTTTTTCAAATACCTAATTCAATAAGTCCCACTAAGCTTAGGGTTTAGAGTAAAGAGGGGAGGTTTTGGGTGGGGGGGGGGGGTGGAGTTTTATTTTATTTTAAAAAAATATAAATAAATATTTAAATTTCAAAATAAAATTTTAAAATAATTTCAAAGAGCATTTTCAAGTTTTAAAAAGAAAATTTGAAAAAGTTCTAATTTGAAAACATATAATTCAGAACTATAAAGTATAATTATTATTTTTGTTATTAATATTTTTATTATATTTTATTATATATATATATAAAGTAAGGGTAGAATGATCATTTACCTCTTTAACGAGACTACTAGATTTAGACCCGCGCTTTGAAAAACGCGGAATTATTTTCGAATGATATAAATTTATATTTTTGATTGTATATTTATATTTAAAATGTTATGAAGTGTTATTTGATTGTATATTTATATTTAAAATGTTATGAAGTGTTATATTCAGTGTTATTTAATCATGTCCGGACCTACGGTTAAACCAATAAAACCGATGACTCTATATGTAATCTAGTTAAACTCGTTATTTCAAAATTCTAAAAAAACCCACAAAGACCGCTAAAACCTGACTGGTTACCGGTTGAATCTATGCGTGAACCATTATGTAATACAATTTGACATAAATTTTCAAATTTAAAGTATTCTAATTCATGAATGTTTAGATATGAATGGTGAATACATTATGAATGTGTTGCTCTAGTTTTAACAAAGTAAGCCTTATAAAATTTTAGTCAAACTAATATATCATTATTTTGTAAGCGTAATAGATCAATATTTGAGAGAATGTATACTAAAAAGAAATATATTGACCATCAACGATTCGTATACGGTTATTACAATTTAGTGATTTAAGTTTGAAATAAATATAATTGCCTATTTGTTTATTTAGTTTACTTTTATTTTTCACATGCTATTAGAACTTTTTCAATGTTTTTTGTTTATTTTAAATGGATTAAGTTACTTTATATTTATTACTTGGTGTGCGTAGTAATTTAATTATAGATATAAATTATGTATATAAAAATATTATAGAAATTTTATTTCTTATTATATAAATGAAAATGAACTAATAATCGTTTTTATTTATAGTTACTTATTAATTATGATTTTTATTATTTAAAAGTAAATATTAAAAAATTATTCAATATTCTATGCCAAACCATAAAATCGATATGTTCCATTATTTGACTTTTCTTTTTTTAGATATAATATTAATTGTGTATCATGCAATTCAATGTCAAAAATAGTTTAAGGATTTAGGTTTTGTTATGGTTGGTATTGTGGGTGCTTCAAAACAAAAATATAGGTATTGTGTTTGTTAGAAAGTATTTAGATTTTATGGTATAGTTCAAATGAACTGAGTTTCAAAAAAAAGTATCAAAATAAACATTCAAATATGAACGTTTGATTTTTTTTTTTTTTTAAAATATATATGTACGTTTTATTTAGTTTGAAGTTGCTGTCTTCGTTCACGGAGTTCAGTATGTAAAAAAGTCAAGGAAATTATTAGGCCTAATATATAATGCTCTAACATATTTCTGAGATTGTTATATTAAGGTGCATTACGAAATGATCATATGAATATGATTTATCTATCTTATTAAAACAGAAACATTACAACTTCTTCTAGGTGAATTTTTAAAGTTGGACCTCAACTATTATAATCAACCTATTATATCAACCTATTATTAAGCGTCCGTTTTATAACGCAAGGGTTATTAAATCATTAAATCATCATTTAAAGATCCACCTTATAACAACTACCTTCATTGTCGTTTATTGTTTCCTTATATTGCTTATTTGTAATTCTTATATTAACCACACCACATCCACTAACATATTACAGTACATATTATAATATAAGAGGTTACACTAACATGTTATAGTCAAAGTGGTAGGATAAAGAACCTTATACTAAGATTTATTCTTTGTCCACAAAGCAGCGATAACATATTATAATACACCTCATTTTATTTTATTCCTACTAAGATAGATTGACAACACATCGAGTGAAATATTATATCATGCAATTCAGTGATCCATCTTTCAGACGATAAAACACATCAACAGAAAATACTTGCAATCGAGTGACATATTATAACATGCAATTTCAATTATCAACCTATATAGTTCAGTGTTGTCGATTTTAATTTATCTTCTTAAAACTAGATTTTGGACCCGCGCGCCCGCGCGGATGTATGTTTGGAATGATTAAATGTTAAACATAAATTTGATGGTTTTCATATTTTTTGATTTTTGATACTGGTGTATTGCGTTCGGTTTGTTGAGTATCTGATTATAAAATTTTAAAATTAATTTTTTTTTGGTCAATTTTTTTTTAAATATATAAATATCCATTTTTATTAGAATCAATATATTATTGTGGGTTTTGTTGACTCAATTTTATTATAAGTTGTTTATGTAAGTTTAAATATTTTTAATTTTTAATTACATGATTTTTAAGAATTATAAACTAATGGATATGGGTCAAAAAAGTTGTTATGAAAATTGTTATATGAAAGCCCATCCACACAAATAGTCTTTGAATGGTCTCACGCCAGTTGTCTTTGAATGGTCTCAGTTTTGTGAAAGGAACAAAAATTGTTATCTTCGACATACTATTGGTTTTGCGTTTTTTTTATATGATTTTGGAGAATAGATGAAGACCTATATATACTGGTGGAGAAAAATGGCGTAGATTAGGTTAAAAGTCAATAAGTTCTATCGTTTATTTTAGGTAGTTACAATTTAAAATCAGAATCAAAAGCAAAAGATATTCAAATTAATTAAATGTACATTTATTATTTATTATCTAATAGGGAAAAAGAATATCTGATATGTAGAGAAATATTAACAACTTTGGTGGTCAAGTTTTTTTTTTTAAATATTCGAGCTGTTGTTAAATTAGTGGGATATATATTCTGATTCTGATAGTGTAGAATTAGGAATATCTTTGAGTAGTTATATTCTGATATTGTAGAATTAGGAAAATCTTTGAGTGCTTTGCAATTAAAATCGCTTTAAATGTCATTAGTGTATATTAATGAAAATTATGCAGTAGATTAAGGCTGCGTAATACTCCCTCCGTTTCATATTATATGTCGTTTTAACCTTATGCACACAGATTAAGAAAACATTTAATTTTACATATTTCCAAAATAAAAACACTATTACCAATACACCTAACCATGTATCAACCAATAGAAAAATAGAAAATAGAATATTGTCAATAAATTTTGCATTGAAAACCGAAAACGACACTTATTTTAAAACAAAAAATTTCCTCTAGAATGACATATAATTTGAAACGGAGGGAGTATTAGGAAAACAGGTAGAATGTCGATTTGTTAAATTTTTCGTAAATTTAGGACTGGTTTAGGAATGTTTAATTAATGTACATTAATGACATTTAATGCGGTTTATTTTGCAAACCAAATTTTGTTTCGTTTTGAGTTTATATTGCAAACCAATTTTTGTTTTTTCTCACCAACAAACCCGAAATATAAACCATTAGAAACAAAACCAAAAGTGAATCATAACTAAAAGTTAAAATAATTTCCACCAAAAGCAATACAATATGTTAATATAGTTCTACATGTATGTTTCAATATGAATAATAATTTTCGTTATCATTTAGTTGGATGTTTAATTTATATATGTGAATTGAATGGTTTAGTAGTTTTGATATTTCGAATAGATTGGTTTAATAGTCTGGGCCATATCATTGATTTAAAACCCACAGAAGGTGTTAAGGAGTTAAAAGCCACGATTTTTTTGTCATTATAATTGAAACTCTTTAAGACAAAACTACTTTGTTTTGATGGCAGTGGCATGGAGTGGTAATATTTGTGCAAAACTAAGGGGACATAGTTATTTGTACTTCAGTATTAATATTTTAGATATCACCTTCCAAATTTCAAATACACAAAAAATACAAAAATCCTCCTATTGTTAGGGACAATACAAAATTGATATCTATTTTAAAAACAGAAACTACAATTTTAGTTAAGATATTTAAGTTTCTAAATCTTCTTATCAATTCTTTTTTTAAATACACAATAAAATCAAAATTGTATCCTTCTCCAAGTAACAATAAATTCGAGATGGTATCTTCTTATGAAATCTTTCGTGTTAAATAAGATAGATATGGAATAAACCCTTCTCCAAGTAACAGAAAACATGATTGATTGTGATTAAAGAAGATCTATCGAATCAACACTTCTCCAAGTAAATTTTAATAGTTGTTACAATCATATCTATTGATTTTATATTTATTATTCATGACAAATCGGTAACAAGAATATTTTGTTTTAATGAGTATATTACATTTACCTCGTCATCATTCCTCCATAAATACTCCTTTTCCTATTAATCATTCAACGATCTATTACGGCAGAAAAAAAAAATGTCAAAGGCTATTGCTTTAAAAATGATTGATGATGTCAAGCCTTACAAAAGTGAATGGCGAATTCGAGCTAAATTACTACACAGTTGGAGACAGAATACCAGTTTTGGAGGAGATTCTTTAGAGATGGTCCTTGCTGACGAAACTGTATGTATTCTTTATTGTTTATATCTTTTACATTATATCTTCTCTAATACTTCATATGAACGCTATTTTTATTGTTTTTCAGGGTGTTAAAATTGCAGCATGTTGCAAAAGAAATCAGATTTCTCGTGTTCAACGTGAATTACCTGTTGGAGAGTGGAGGGTTGTCGAGAATTTCCAAGTAGGAGGTGCTTCAGGAAAATTTCGACCAACAAAGCATCAATTCAAGTTGACTCTTACAGGCGATACAGAGTTCGGAAAATCAGATTTCCACTCTGATAATAGCTTCGTTTCTCTTGCACGTTACGAAGATATTCACAGTGGAAAACTCGATGATCATTTTTTTAATTGGTAAATTGATAGTAACGACAATACAAATTTTAAATTATTTAATAATTTTGTTTACTAAACTTCAATCTATTGTTGTTCGACACAGATGTCATTGGACAAATTGCAGATTTACCAGGGATTAGAACAGTTCAAGTTATGGGGAAGGACAAAAAAATGGCTCAGTTCCGTCTACGTGACTGCAGGCAAGTAATATTTATTTTGGATGATATTTAATGGCTGTTATCAAATATATATTAAAATTATATGGTTAAATTATACTTGGAATTCCTCTTGATTTTTTTACAATTTGATTTATTGTCAGTGGTAATGAACTAGCATGTTGCTTGTGGGGGAAATATGCCGAGCAGCTTGAAGCTTATTATGAAGATTCAATCGATGCAACTCCTATTTGCCTAATACGGTTTGCTAAAATCGGTGAATTTCGAGGTATATACACGCTTAAAAATATTGCTTAAGAGATAATACTATATGTAAATAATATACTAAACGAGTACTGACAATCGCCTTTTATATATAGGCGAAGTACAAATATCCAATGCCTTTGATGCTTCAATTGTGTCTTTCAATCCTAATATTGAGGAGGCAATTGAATTTAAAGAGAAGTGAGTAAATACCATTTTAGCTCGATTTATATGTTATAATTAAGATTACAGTTATTAGCATGTACTGATAATAACATGAAATTTTCTTTCACAGGATTGAAGAAAACCCTCTTCCTCTTGCTCTGGTCGAGCCAAAAGAAGATAATCTGATTATTAAGCCCAAAAAAGAGGATTGGAATCTCTGTGAAGTGAGATGCATTTCTGAGATATTGGCAGCGACTGAGGTAATATTGGTAAAACATATTCTTTGTTGGATTGGTTAGTATATGTATCTCACTTCTAAAATTATTTATTAGGTTGAGAGTTGCAAAATCATTTGTTCTATTGAATCAATAGACACAGATTGGGGTTGGTACTACATTGGTTGTAACAGACATAACCGACGTGTCACCAAATTAAGGGGTATCGATTATGGAAAGATAAAAAGCAAAAACGAAAAACCATTGTTCAATTGTGATAAGTGTCATTCATCTATCACAAACGTCGCTCCCAAGTAAGTGCAATATGTAATATTTTAAATTATTATTTTTTGTTTTGTTAATGTCAAATTTTACCATTTCCTAGATCACTAAACATGTATGTAAAAACTATCAGGTATAAGCTTCATTTGTTTGTCAAAGATGACACCGCCTCATGCAAAGTAATGCTGCTTGACACAGTTGCCATGGCTATCGTTGGCTTTGATGCAAAACAACTTTGGGATGGTTCCTATGAAGAGGTAACATCTTCAATAATAGTTAATTATAATGACAACTGTTTATTATAGCTGGTGATTAAACATTTTAACATTCTGTTTTCTTAGATTGAAGATCCAACTATACTGCCTCAGCCTATCCACGATTTAGTAGGAAAATCCTTTTGTCTTGGCATTTCTATCTCCAATGACAATGTTACCAATGGTGCCGACACTTTTTTTTGTGTCTGCGGTCCCCTCTGGCGATTTGATTCATAAAATCGAATCTCAAGCATATCCGGGTTCCCTTACTGACACAAATTCGTCAATTCACTCTGGTGGGGAGGTAATGAAAAGACTTGGATATTCAATTTATTCTATCTAAGTTGGTGTATAATTTTTGTTCTAACATATGTTAAAATTTCTTAGCTTTCTGTTGACACAAACAATGCGAGTTCATCAGAAGGTGTTTCTACGCCTTTTTCCAAGCGCAAAGAAGATGATGCTGATGTACAAGACAAGACGTCTACATCTAAGAAATTGTGCACGGTCAAGATCAAGATGGAGACCACAAAGAAACATTAGTTGATTCGCAGATGAACTTTTTCCTTTGAATTTTATTTTATTTATATTTATTATTGCTGGTTTTTAATTGATTTTTATTTAATACCTATGTTTTTGTTTTCCGGAGGATTTATTTTATTTATATTTATTATTGCTGGTGTTTTTTAATGTTGTTTTTATGATTTTTATATTCAATACTTATGTTTTTGTTTAGCAGCCGAGTCTACCTTCACAATCTTAAACAATAGATTAAAAAAACAAAAGTATGAATCTGTTAGTTAATTTAAAACAAGAAACCGAAAAAATAAAAAAAACTTGGTTAAAGATTGTTTTATGATCAACCTATTAATATTGTTTTATGATCAACCTATTAATATTTCCAAATAATTCTAACTCAGTGTGATTTCTATATTAATCGCTGAGAAGAAGAGGACATACCTTCATCGATGGCACCATGGCAAACTTTTAAGATAGATAAACGCTTCTAGCCTTTTGGAGTTTATCATTAGCTCCCGAAAAACTTCATTTTCTGTAACACACAATTAAAAAAATATGAATCTTAATATGACTAACGAGGGGGAAACCGAAAAGGAGCTAAACAAAACAATTAAAAAAATTTGAATCTTAATATGACTAACGAGGGGGAAACCTAAAACGAGCAAAACAAAACATATATTGTTAAAGATTTTATTTCCCATTCAATTAATATTTCCAAAGAAGTTACCCTAAAATTTCATCTTCACATCTCATTCACAAAAACATCGCAGGTTGAAGATTCAAAAGTAAAACTCTTCATATCGTGTTCCTATACTGAGTAATGAAGAAAAAGAAACCTATTTCTTCCTATCACCCAGATGAAAACCATATGGACAATCAGGAAGTCAGAGAACAAACAGATTATCCTCCCATCATCAACACAACTATGCCAGAAAGAGTTTTCAAAGATGTCTCAAACACACCTAAGACATCATCAAAACCAGTCATGAACAAAAAACGAAGCAGATTTAGTGAGTTCACTTTCTACTTTTTCTATCGCTATAACATCAGTCTATTATACATTACTAATTGTAGATTCATTTAAATGCTAGGTACGGGAAAAGAGAATGGTCACGCATCTGAATCAGCTAAGAGAACTCGACATTCACTGGTGTATTCATGTGAGGAATTAAAATTTTCATAATCAATACAAGCATACCAGATACTTTTTGATTTTATTCTAACCTTCATCTCCATTGCTTTGGTCATGTACCGTACTATCATTTTCACTTCCTTTTACTGTTGACTCTTTCCACAGCTATTCAGTCAGACAGAACAATGCAAAGAGATTCATGTTCTGCAACAGATAAAAATTCCCCCATCAGCAACCTATCTATTCCGGTTACATCAATCTTCAGTAGAGTTCTGAACGATGTATCAATCAGTCCGAGGACACCTATAACACCAGTCAATAGTATGCGAATATACTCATTATGTATCATTGTTTTAAGCATATTTACCAAGCTTATGAAAATCACCATTGACACATTTTTATATTGTTTTGATTTATAGCAAACCAGAGTTGTAAATCAGGATTGACCACGTTAAGACTTGATGATTCGTCAAATCTGAGAAAGAGAAGCAGGAATGTTTTCGAGGACATCACCAATTTACAGTCAGAACAGTTTCCAAATGATGGTCAGATGATAGAGGAACCCGATGATTCAGAAGAATTGTATGATTCTGATTATGAAGGTGACTATTTTATTACTAATATATTCATTTCTTCGTGAGGTTAATATAATGAAAGGTATCTAAATATAAGTGAAATTTGGTGATCTTTTAGGTTCTGTCTATGTGGGCGACCGAGATCAATACTTCGACTGCAGTACCCCTGAAAATACAGATTCTGATACTGAGCCTGATTCTGACCCGGAACATGACTTTGATGACAGTGTTAAGAAGCGTGAAGCAGAACGCAATTTTTCTGTTTTAAACAAAATGGAAGCTATATTTGGCAAACTTTTTCGTGCTGCAAAATCTACTCCAAAACAAACAACTTATAAAGAATTAGGTAAAATTCTTTTAAATTTCCTTGCACAATTTATGAAAGTTATTTCTTTACACTAACGTATTACTCACTAACTGCTTACATCTACAGCCTATATAGATGATGGGGATCCTACACATACTTGCCCTATATTGTGGAGCTATAATGTGGTTTGGAGAACGCATCAACAAAAGCAGAAAGGCACGAAAACCTATTTTTACCCTATGTTGTATGCAAGGACAGGTTCAGTTACCACTTCTCAAGAATCCGCCAGAAATTATTACAAGATTGTTTACTGGAGATGACCCACTCAGCAAACATTTTCAGCAAAACACAAGAGCTTACAATATGGTGTTTTCTTTTACATCTATTGGTGGTAAATGTGATAGGTCCGTGAAGAAAGGTTGTGGACCACCAATGTTTAATATTCATGGGGAAAATTACCATTTAATGGGTAGTTTAAAGCAAAACGATGGAGCAGATGCCAAGTTTGGACAACTTTATATTGTTGACACTGAAAATGAAGTTCAAAACAGATTGAATTCATTGAGGTATTTGTGTTTCCGATTTTCTTAAGTTAGATGTGCTATTCTTTATTTATTTTTGGGTTTGTTTCAAATATGTTCTCTCACCCGATTTTTGGTCTTTACTTATGCAGCAAAGGTAAAAATAGTGGTCAACACAAGAAAAAAGATAAGTTGAAGAAGGAGATTATCACGCCCCTGATTGAGGTGTTAAATGCAGTGAATCCATATGTCAAGGAGTTCAGAACTGTGAGGGAAAGATTTAAAGAAAATCCCGAGAAGACTTTTCAGATGAGGATTGTTAGTGATCGTGTTGAAGATGGAAGGACATATAATGTTCCCACAGCATCTGAAATTGCAGCGTTGATTATAGGGGATTTTAATCTCGACATGAATAAAAGAGATATTGTTATAGAAGAACATTCTGGAAAGCTAATGAGGATTAGCGAGATTCATGCTGCGTATCTTGCACTGCAATACCCACTGATTTTTATTTATGGCGAGGATGGCTATAGACTTGGAATAAATAAAGGAGTCACAGAAGCTACAAAGAAGCAGAAAAAGCAGACTATCAGCATGAGGCAATTCTATGCATTTCGTCTCCACGAAAGAAAGAATGAGTCTCACATTCTTCTACATTCTAGGCGCTTATTCCAGCAATTCTTGGTCGATGGCTATACTACTATAGAATCTAATCGTCTGCGGTACTTGAAGTTTAACCAGGCATCCTTGCGATCTGATAGTTTTGATTCTATTCAACATTCTGAGAGTGTAGGGATCACTGCTATGGAAGAGCAAGGCAAGGAATATAGGATACCGGCAACTTTTACTGGTGGTCCTAGGTATATGAAGAATAACTACTTGGATGCAATGGCCATATGCAAGCATTTTGGATTTCCAAGTCTTTTCATTACTTTCACATGCAATCCTAAATGGCCAGAGATCACAAGGTATCTTAAGAAGCGCAATTTAAAACCAGAGGACCGACCTGAAGTCCTGTCTAGGATGTTTAAGATCAAACTGGATTCGTTGATGGATACTTTGACTAAGAAGAATCTTCTAGGAAAGACAGTTTCAGGTAACTTTAGCTATTACACTCTTTCTTTCTGTTATTTTGATCGCTACTAACAGAAATATATTTTAAGATACATGTTTTCAACTGTTTTAATGTTTCAGCGATGTACACAATTGAGTTCCAAAAGCGTGGCCTACCGCATTCTCATATTCTCCTATTCATGCATCCGACATCCAAGTTTCTCACCAGTGATGATATTGACAAGATTATATCAGCAGAAATTCCAGATAAAAACTTGGAACCGGAGCTGTATGGTGTAATCAAGGATATGATGATACATGGACCATGTGGTGCTGCTAACATGAATTCACCATGTATGGAGAAAGGAAAATGTACAAAGATGTTCCCTAAATGCTACGCTGAGAAGACTACCATTAATAAAGAAGGATTTCCTGTTTATCGGAGGAGAGAGCAGTCGAAAAATTTTGTTGAGAAAAATGGGATCAAATTTGATAACAGATCGGTGATCCCTTACAACAAGGAACTCTCACTTCTATACCGAGCTCATATCAATGTGGAGTGGTGCAACCAATCAGGTTCTATTAAGTACTTATTTAAGTACATAAACAAGGGTAGTGATAGAGTCACAGTCGTTGTGGAACCAACAGATACTGGTGGAAATGTTGAAAAGAAGAATGAATTCAAAGATTTTTTTGACTGCAGGTTTGTGAATGGTTAATAATTCTATTATGCTCATTTATAATCTTATAATCTGTGCTAATATAAACTATTTTTTCTGTAGATACGTTTGTGCATGTGAGGGTTCATGGCGTATTTTCAAATTTCCAATACATTATCGCTCTACATCAGTTGAGAAGCTTCAGTTCCATCTTCCTGGAAAGCAGCCTGTTTTCTTCAAAGGCAAAGATAACATTCAAGCCGTGGTGCAACGTGTGCTCATAACAAATACCATGTTTTTAGCATGGTTTGAGTTGAATAAAATCGATCCATTTGCCAGAACTCTAACGTACGTCCAAATTCCCAATTTCTACACTTACGATAGCACCAGGAAGAGGTTCAACAGGAGAAAAAAGGATTTTCTGTCGGCAGAATTAACTATGCTCCACGACTTCAAGAGCATTCTTATTATCTTCGAGTGTTACTTAATGTTGTTAAAGGCCCGACCAGCTACGAGGATATTAAGACGTTTAATAATGTTCTTTACCCTAGCTATAAAGAGGCATGTTTTGCTCGTGGATTGCTAGATGATGACCAAGAGTACATCGATGATTTAAAAAGGAGAAACTTTGACGGTTTTGCATGTTCTCTTCGTGAGATATTTGTGATGATGCTTCTTTCTGGCAGTTTGTCTACTCCTGAAGATGTTTGGGAAAAAACATGGGAATACTTGTCTGAAGACATTGAGCATTCCCGGAGACGGCTTCTAAATAGGCCTGGTAAGGTTCTAAATAACCAATTATATTTTCCTATTTATTATCAGTATGTTTTTAAAATATTTTTTTTTTTAAAAAAAATGCTTCTGATTTTGTTTTCTAGGTCTCATATTAAGCGATGATGATAAAAAAGAGTTTGCTCTACAAGAGATCGAAAAGATTATGAGACGTAACGGCAGTTCTCTTGAAAATTTTGACTCTATGCCCAAGATACGTATGAGCAGTAAACAAGATTTTAATGTCCTAATTGCTGATGAACGTAACTACAATCGCGAAGATCTCAGAGCTACTCTTGAGAATGATATTCCGAAGATGACTGATGAACAGAGGACCTGTTACGATGAGATCATGAACGCTGTAGTAGAAGATAAAGGTGGAATGTTCTTTCTTTCTGGATTTGGTGGTACAGGAAAAACTTTTATATGGAGATTACTATCTGCCGCAATCCGGTCTAGAGGTGATATTGTTCTTAATGTTGCTTCAAGTGGGATTGCATCTTTATTGTTACCTGGTGGACGAACTGCTCACTCAAGGTTTGGGATACCGTTAAGTCCTGATGAGTTTTCTACATGTAATATTACTCATGGAACTGATCAAGCAAATTTGGTGAAAGAAGCATCTCTCATTATATGGGATGAAGCTCCTATGATGAGCAAGCATTGTTTTGAATCTTTGGATAGAAGTCTAACTGATATTGTTGGGAGAAAAGGTGACAAGCCTTTTGGAGGAAAAGTTGTAGTTTTTGGAAGTGATTTTAGACAGGTTCTTCCTGTCATCAATGGGGCTGGTAGAGCTGATATTGTTTACGCTTCTCTGAACGCATCTTATCTTTGGGAGCACTGCAAAGTTCTCAAATTGACAAAGAACATGCGATTATTGTCTAATGGGCTTTCTGCTTCAGAGGCTAATGAGCTTAAGGGTTTTTCGGAGTGGATATTAGATGTTGGAGATGGTAAGCTATCTGAACCTAATGAAGGCGAAGCTCTAATTGATATTCCTGAAGAATTTCTCATTCTCGACTCTACTGATCCTATTGAAGCAATAAGCAAGGCAGTATATGGAGATGTCTCTTCGTTGCAAGGGAATAAGAGTCCAAAGTTCTTTCAAGAAAGAGCAATTCTATGTCCAACAAACGAAGATGTCAATACAATAAACGAATATATGTTGGATCAGCTTGATGGTAAGTATTGTGATTTGCTCTATAGTATATTATATTATAGTGTATTTCTTTAACTGACCGTGTATAAAAATTACAGGTGAAGAAAGGATTTACTTGAGTTCTGATAGTATTGATCCTACTGATCTAAATTCAGTTAACGATGAAGCACTCACTCCTGATTTTCTAAACAGCATTAAGGTGTCTGGTTTACCGAAACATAGTCTAAGACTGAAGGTTGGATGTCCAGTGATGGTACTCAGGAATACTGATCCTGCTAACGGATTAATGAATGGAACAAGACTAATAATTACTCGGTTGATGCCATTTATGGTGGACGCGAAGATAATTACGGGGGAAAAGGTTGGTAAAACAGTTTCCACTCCCAGGTTATTGATCTCACCATCAGACACAAGACTACCTTTCAAAATGCGAAGGAGGCAGCTTCCCTTGGCTGTGGCTTTTGCAATGACCATCAACAAAAGCCAAGGTCAATCACTGTCAGAAGTTGGTATTTTCCTACCAAGGCCAGTGTTCTCACATGGACAGCTTTATGTGGTTGTTTCTAGAGTGACATCCAAAAAGGGATTGAAAATTCTGATTCTGGACAAAGATGGAAAACCCCAGCGACAAACAATGAATGTTGTTTTCAAAGAGGTTTTCAACAATCTTTGAGATAGGAATATCAGACGAAGAAGAAACAGATCAAGTTTAGAAGAATTATCAGGTGACGATTAATACTTTTCTCTATATTGAACTACTTTTTTTTTTGCTGCTATCTAATATTTTTGTGTTGTGGTTTTTGAATATATTGTCATTTATGTGATGCTGGAAGGAAGACATCGTGGAAGCTCCAACTTGGTCATGGTGTGGAAGAATGAATGTTTTTAATGTTGATCTATTTGTAATTTTTATTTTTTATGAATTTTAAAATGGTGGAAACAAAGAGATTTGGTGTTTTTAACTCTTTTTATATTAATTTGCGAATGATTATCCTCAACTATTAATTTCTACTACATAATATGTTCACCTATTTGTTTCAAATCATTGAAATTTTTTTTTCTTTACCTTTTAACTATATCTTAACTTCATTCAACCAAACACCAAAACATCTACAAAATAAACCTTATCTAATATCATATTCAGAACATCAAATCCTTAACTCAAGTGTGCAATCCTAATCTCTAAACTTATAAATAAGTCTATGTTCTAGAAAGTATCTTACTAACCTTTTTCGGTTTGACCAGAAAGTGGGAATGGACGTTCTTCATTGAATCTTCTTCCACGGGGCCTTGAGTAATATCTTCTTCCAAAAGTTTCCTACTAAACAGAAAATTTTAAGACATTAGAAAATTATTGAATACAAGTTTGTGCTTTCACAATACTTGTATCTAATACCTTTACATGGTAGTAGGAAACGATACAGAAACAATCTTCTCGAAAAACTGAGAATAAAAACATTCGGAACAATGAAGCCTGAATAACGATGTATTAAGAAATATAGTTATGTTTTTCGCTACCTACCATGTCAATTCTTCAAAGCTCATGGTTTCGCTTTCACCGTCACTGACCTTCATCTTTAGATATCTTTCTTTCCGTTTATGTATTTCTTCTAATTAACCCAGAAAAACCTGAAATATTAACATAATAAAAAAATAACCATGGTGAAACATGAAACTATAGATCTAATAGGCATCGATTGCAAACCTCGAATGGTTTTGTCCAGCCTTAATACCGCTTTTAAAAAAAAAACTCTGTTCTTCAGCTTCAAAGGTAAAAGTATCGCTTTCACCGTCACCGACCATCATCTGTTTGGTTATTTCTTTCCGTGCATGTTTTTCTTCTAATTAACCAAGAAAAACCTGTAATATTAACATAATCAGAAAATAAAACAAAGATGAGACAATAAACTACAGATCTAAAAGTCATCGATTGCAAACCTCCAATCGTTTTGTCGAATCTTAATACGGCTTCCTTTGTCTTCAACGATCTTCTTCTAATCTCTTTTCTTCGTGTTGGAGGATGATGAAATTGATCTGAACACCATAGGTAAGCTTTGCATCACCACCATCGTAATCAACGATCTATCCATTTTTTTCTACCTTTCCCTTTCGTTTTTTTTAGGGACAAGTCAACGGTCATTTGTGACAACATAAGCAAAGAGTTCAACGTAAACTATGGGCCTTAAAAAACCCATTCGATATGTAAATATGTAAGAGAACTTTTTAATTTTGAACAAGCCCATTATTATTTTTACAACTTATTATATTGCAAACTAAAAAATCATTAGACCAAATATAAATATAGTTTTCAGATAATTTATATTTTATCATATTACATTTTATAAGTATGTAAGCTTTTAAAATTTTAATATTTTGAAGTCTCTATTTTTATTTCAATATTATATTAAAGATAAGGTATTATGTTTTCGATTTCTCCATTTATTTTTTATCTAAATTTGTCCGTTTAGAAATGTAAACAAGTTTATATTTATATTTTACCCACCGAAAACTTTGAATATATGTACTTCCGATCAAATAAAATTACTAAGTCGGAATAAGTATTATACACCTCAAAACTATAAGATATCATGTATTAAAAATGCTTGAAGCAAACAGTAACCCCGCGCGGGCGCGCGGGTCATGATCTAGTACGTAGTTACATGGCGTACATTAAAAATATACCAAGATAAATGTTGGTTCCTTTTAAAGAAAAAAGAAAAAGTTGTTTCCTTAATTTGTGTTAGATAAATATTTAATATATTTAATAATTAATAGGTAATGACATTTATCTGTAAATATTTACAAAGTTTAAGGGAATGTAAAAAAAAGTCTGCTGTTTTAATTGTATTGAATTTTGGTCATTTTTTTCTTTGTGGGTTTTTAGTGACAAAAACTTAAAACAAAGATATTTGAGAGAATTACCCTTTATAATAATGCAAAGTTGAAAATACAATTATAGTGTAATTTTTTTTATTAAATAAATATTTATAGTTTAAATTTGGAAGAATTTCAATTTGACAATAAACTTGGTATCATTTTTGAAATTAACATCTAAAGGATAACCATCTTCATAAATAAGTTTATAATGAAAAATTAAACTAATTTCTTAAATTATTTATTAATGTTTAAGAATCATTTATAAAACATTTAGGGGGGTGTATTGAATCAAGAGTTTTAGGAGATTTTGGAGTTTTGTTAAAATCTCATGTTATTTAATCAGTGATTTTAAAAACTCTTTTAAAATCAAGTGTTATTCAATATGTAATTTATGCAAAATCACATAAATCCACTTACAATCCCATGTTATTCAATTAAACATTTATAAAAAGTATATCAAATCTCCTGTTATTCAATTGAAAACAACATTTTGTAAAAAAAGTTTGTGATACGGATTTTAGGAGACTTCGTGTTCAATTTGAGTTAAAAATAGTTCTCGAAGAATAACATCTCCACAGATGTTATTTGAAGATACTTGAAAACAAATTAATTAATATATTATGCATAACATTTCAATCTCTTGCTTCTTTCATCATAGGTCTCTGAAAACTCTCAAACGTTTGCGGTGGTTAGATCCGGTGGTGGTTGCGACATCGGTGCCACCGTCGAAATCATCTATAGCTTTTGATTTCGAGTACAGAATAATTTTTGATATGTTGTTTGACCCCGAGCTTAGTTACTGTCGCGGATCTAGTTCCGGAATCACATGACCTCCTCTTTGAAGTAGCTTCACCGGTGTCGTTTCCATGCCTGTATGTGCTTGATCCTTGGATTCCAGTCTCGCTTTGTCGGGGTTATGCTTGATCGAAGGAATGGTCGTGTGCGGTTATTCAGATTCTTTGGCAGTCCTTTGTGGTGGTGGTTCTACTCAGTTATTGGATCGTTCATGTTCCTTTTTGGGTTCAATGATATCAATCTATCTTGGTTTTGTCTCTCGTGGCTTTAGGCTTGAAGCTTCCTGCCTTTTCGGGGGTTACGGTGTTGATCTCTCTGAGACTAAAGCCTTGGTTTTTAAGTTACGTAGATTTTTGTTCTAGTCTGATCTCGCTGTTGTTGGTTAAGGTTCCCATTTGCTGCTTAGCTAGATTGCATTAGGCCCTAAGTCGCTGCCTTTGTGTGAGCATATGGTTTGTCCTTTTCCGCTACAAATTATGGAGCTTTATGTTCTTGCCTTCAAGGTGACTTGTTCCATATTTTATTGAAGATTGTAGGCTCTGGCATGATCACGGTCAGCATGATCTTGTTGTGAATTTGGACTGAAAGAGTTGAGCCTGACTGGAGCTGCACAATTTCTTCTCTCTTTTCCCTGGAAGTGACTGGTTTAATTGTTATGCAAGGTTGGCTTGTGTTGGGCTAGTCTAGTTTTAGCAGTGTATTGGTGTTCTTAACCGTATGCTTTCAGTATCAAAACAAAACATATCTTCATAAGTGCAAAAGAAAAAAAGTGAAACTTTGAAATGTATTCATGTGTTCACTTGATTGGAAACCACAACCAAAGGCTAATTATCATTACAAGAATCATTGGCTGAACTGTATGTGCTTGTGATCTTTTTCGTATTTGAGGATTGTTTTGCTTAACACAAGAAAAAATATTATTAGCTAAATATTATCATTTCAAATCACCTAAACAATTCTGAATTTTTCAGAAAATATCTTACCAAATCACCCATAAATTTTATTGTTATTTTAAACATTTTAGTAAAATCACTCAAATCACTTCAAAACTCACAAAAATTAAAACATTCCAAAATCTACTAAAATCATTAGTTCAATACACCCCCCTTATAGAAGTTTATAAACTCAACTTCATCCCCTAAATACTAACAATGATCGCTAAACTCAAACTCAAATGTTATAGTATTTTTGATTAAGTATATATTTTAAAAATCAATAGTACTTTTACATTAGCAGATAATTAAATAGGAAAAATATCTGAAAAAGACTTAAATATTTTTTATCAAAAGTACACGGAAAATAAAAATGACCAAAATAGGTTTCAATAGATGTCCCAAAAAATTTTCGTTTTTTATTTTTAAAAAACGTTTTTTCCAAAATGCCTTTTTGAACATGTGCTGAAATCAAGGCTAAAAAGTGCAATGGTTTCATCAACGTTGAAACCCTTCATAAACCAAGGACAAACATGAACTACAACATTTATTCACTCATCTATGTTGAAATTTTCAATTTTAATAATCTAAATTTACATCTTAATTTATAACTACATGCTTTAAATTTATTTTCCATTAAATTATTTTTAATAAATTTTATAAATTACTTTTAAGATTAAATACATGTGAAGTCTTGTATGAGAATCTAGAAGTTTTATGAAAAGATTTCACTAACCCTAAAAGAGCTTGTAGGGTTATAATCATGAAAATGATTACTGATTTTTTGTTTGGTCATAAGGAAATAGTTATAATTTTGTCATCGTTTTGAGTTATTTTTGAATTTGATTGAATTTTAAGTACAAATTTTCATTTAAAGTACAAATTTGCATTGAAAATCAAAATTTAAGATATTTTTGTAAATCCCCAAGAATTTTCTACACATATTAAAATATCAAATGATTTATTATATCTTTTATCATTACATTACCTAGTTTTCTCTATCAAACTACATTATAATAAAGAAAATTAAAATGGAATTATATATAAGTATGCACTAAAAACAAAATACACTTAATTAAACAAGACAAAAATTCTAAAACAACTTTAAATCTAAGGAGAAACTATACTGAAATTCATTTTCTTTCTACTATTCAATTCTACCCAAAACTTGATGGAAAAATTGTTTGAAATACTATAAATTAATTATCATTTTTCAAAAAAATACATTGAGGTTTAGCGTTTAGTATTTAAAAGATGAGATTGGGTTTATAAATTTTTATAAATGATTATTAAATTGTAATTGATTTACGAGATCTGTTTTAATTGTTTTGTCGCAAATGTAAAGTATTTATGAAAAATGTCAAACTTTTAAAGATAAATTTTAAAGTGATATCAGATTTATGGTAAAATTAGAATTCCTCCAGAGAGTTTTATTTACTTTTAATCGCTTATATCTCTATTGTGGAAACATTTTTCCTCCAGATAAACCACAACAACCTCTTATCTTTCCTACCAGCTCACGAAAACGAAACAAAAACAAAGCACACAATTGAACCAATTGTCATTTTCCGGCCAAGATTCAAATTTTCATTTTGTCTCCTCTTATTTATTGGCTCCTTGACCAATTACATATTAGTTTTTCAAGATATTTGTTTATATTCTCTTATAAACCATGTAACATGTAAAAATAGATTAACTTTCATAAATATGTTTTTCATGGACAAGTTGCCGCAGGGCATAAATTGCTCTGGAAGATACAAATATTCTACTCTCTCGACAACTTGAGAACGAAGATTTTTTGCTCTTTAGTGGTCAGATCGGTATAAATTTTAAAAGTGTAACGGAAAAAAATAATGGCAGCTTGGTTCAAACTTCAAAGTTTGATTGCTAGCTACCTGTTCGAGACATAAAAATACGTAGTATGCAATTTATTCTGGAGGCCAATATCCGATCATAAACAATTTATTTTACACAAAATGGTTTAAATTTACAATTTCTTCAAGTGTATTCATTTTGGATATGATGACTTAAGATGTATTATAATTATAAAAAGGAGTTCTCTTCTTTTTTTTTAAGGCAACTTAAAAAATAAAAAGCTGTCTGTTTTTGGTGAGACAACGCTACCATCTCTCCTTCTGTTTGCATGTCGATGGGCCTCCTTACTTGAATCACTTGTATGTTGTCCTGCATTATTTTTATGATATTATTATTGATATTCTCCATATAAATTATTACGACAATGACTTTATAAAACTATTCATGGTCTTCAGTAATGTATTTGATGTACATGTACACACACAATTTAAATCAACAAAAACCGCTAAAGATGCACTAAAATTTCTTTATGTTATGAACAAACGCGAATTATCTTTAAATAAAGTAAAGAACAAAATGTATTGAGGCAAATATTTATTTAAAGTTTTTTATTATTGTATGAATGAATAATTTTACAAATTCTTAGACTCGTATTTATATCAGTTTTAAAATCTGATTTATTCTTTCCTACAGAAATTACATATTTATCTTAAAAAAATAAATTTCCTAAACCGAAAGGCGTACCATACTGTGGGGGCATAGCGAGTTTATATTCCTAGCGCCTACGACACCCTACGACACCCGTATTTGATCGGACTTCGTCTGACTAACGAATGTTGGAATTTTACTGGTGCACAGAAATTTAAGATACATATGCAACAGTTTAAAATATTCCCTCTCCCCTCCCTATATAAAAATAAAATGTAATTGTTTAGATCATAGAAAAGACGAAGTCGTAATCCAGATTCAATTCTTTTTAAAGAAGTTATTGGTCTTGTTAAAAAATTAATGATATAATTTTTAGCTATATATTTTTAAAACATGCGTCCAAACGAAATCAGAACGGTACAAA
This sequence comes from Raphanus sativus, assembly GCF_000801105.2. NCBI lineage: Eukaryota > Viridiplantae > Streptophyta > Magnoliopsida > Brassicales > Brassicaceae > Raphanus > Raphanus sativus. The sequence continues at coordinate 18,797,665 of NC_079516.1, forward strand.
CTATATTTGCATTAGAACTAGTTTCGTATTGAGCTTTTTTCAAAAAAAAAAAAAAAAAACCAGTTTCGTATTGAGGCTATTTTAAACCGGAAATAAGCATCAACAATGTACACTGTGAATGTTGAAAGATTTTTGGACCGTTAAATTCAAATATGACCGGGACAAGCCTTAGGATATGGTGGGAACACATTACATACAGAATTATTTATATTTTATATATTATATGCACATGTAACATGTATGTATACTTGTGTATACATGTATCGAATTTTTTTTTTTTTTGATCAAACATGTATCGAAATATTAGAAAGTGGGATCACAGGACAAACACTCGTGACATTGCCAGCTACTGAGGATGACAAATGAAAAGAAATAAAAGAATAAAACGGCAAATATAAGAAAATAAAAACATAAAGACAAAGAAACGTAGCAAAAGCTGCTTCTACTCTCCAACTCATTGACTGCACCATGCAATGATAAGACGATAAATATTACAGCCAAAGACAAACACCAAGACTGCTTTTTAACAAAAATAAATAAATAAATAAAACCAATAACAAATTATTCACACCGTCGACAAAACACAAATTATTCACACCCAAATTCTTCATAGCTTAAACTCGTTATTATAGTGGTCCTTTTAGATGTTACTCATTTATCTGAAACTATAAGCCATGAGAAACTATAATAATTATATTTATATAACCTTTCATAATCCCAAATATATAAATCACATATTAGAACTCCACGAATTATTTAAAATAGAACAATAAAACTATACATTCTGAAACCATATATAAAGGCATAAACTCATCTGCAATTTTTTCACAAGGGAATCCATTTAATAAACTATAAACGCAAAATCTTTTACAAGAGAGAAAAAGGAGCTCTGAGTTTAGATAACTTGCAACTATGTTTTTCTGATAAACTTAAATATCACTTGCAACAAAATTTTAATTACGGATTTTGATGACGATATGCATACCTGAAAAAGATAGCATGTACCTTGATGAAATAAAAACCTTTTTAAAAAAATTCTCGTACCTAGCTAGCAACTAGCATGATGGATTCCATACGGTGGTGAAGTTGCCGGACCACCACCAGGATTCAAATTCGTGCTGTTTCTATCGACAGAATCGGACGAAGAGCCAACTCTTTCTCTACTATTGCCATGCTGTTGTTGAAACCCTCCACTTCCACTCATGCTTCTTACGATCTGTCCAACTCCAAGAAAGTCTCTAGTCATGCTTTGTTTATCAGCGTTCGAACCTTTGTTCACTCCTCCGTACGAACCAAACGGAGAATGTACTCCACTAGCGTTGTTTCCCGTTGGACCGGGGTTAGAGAAAGAGTTCATCAAATCATAAAGATTACTCTCGTTTTCTCCGTACATTCCACTCCCAAAGCTTCTTAGAATGGATGAGGCATTGTTACTATTATTGTTGTTGTTGTTGCTGCTTGAGGTTGAACCCATTTGAGCAGCTTTTTGAAGAAGAGCAGTGGCTGACATGTGAGGTGTTGAATTGGGATTTTGAATTGATGAGCCAAAGAGGGAAGGCACTGCTCCTGAGCTGGTTCTGTCCGCCGAGCTAATCAGATTGTTAGGGAAGAGGCCCGTGCTTCCTTCTCCGCCTCCAATAGCATTTTCGCCATCAAAATGGTTCGAGATCATATGATTACCCGAAGAAACAGCAGCAGCATTAGAGTTTCTTGTAGCAGAAGTAACTCCGCTGTTTCCAGAGAGGAAACTGAGATTGAAGAGATTGGAGGAAGGAAAGTTATGGCTATCATGCGAGAACTGCATCAGACTCTGTTGAAAATTCATTGGTGATGGCTTGATGTTATTGCTTGCAGCCAAAAATCCTTGTTGTTGATCATGAAAGCTAGGGTTTTGGTCTTGCACGAAGTAACCTGAAGCATTTGCAGCAATCAGATCAGATGAAGAGCGTGAGGCGGCTCCTCCACCTACTCCTCCTCCAAGTCGGAGAGCGTCGCCAGAGCGATGATCAAGATTCTGTGGGGCCCCCGTGTGGGACAAACCAAGCATCATGCTTGAAGTGTTGTTGTTGGAGTTGGTGTTGGTGTTTTGTCCGTACGGGAAGTGATGACTTGGTAAAGAAGTCAAAGAAGTTGGGTGTCTCGCACTCTCTTGAGCCAACGCGTCACAGAAGGCTCTATGTGTAATGAAACTATCTCGCCTGTGACTCAAAACAAAAAGATAATATTTTTTTTTTTTTTGTTCAAAAAAGATAATATTAATTATTTCATTCATAATGGAATCTATTGGATCGTCAGATATACTAAGCGATGAAATAAAAAGACATATTTTGGGGAAAATAAAAGTACAAAATATTTATAAGTAGAGAGAGAGAGACTCATCATTTCACGTAGCTTAAAATATATTCGCGTGTAATTATGGGATCTTGAAAAGTAGATGTATGGCTAGAAAGTTAGTCTACTACTCTATTGTACGAATCTATTACATTATTATTTCATCTATGTAAAGTAGGAGTACAATGTTGTGTCACACTTCAAGTTTGATGATGTATGTGTCTATATGGTTTTGCTTACGATATATATATATATATATATATATATATATATATATATCAGTCTATGCAATAACTAATTAACATAATCATTGTTTAATTTTTTTAAAGATGTTTTATATGCATAAGACTAGGTAATAATCTGTGCATGAGAGGAGCGAGATATTTTATAAATATTTTCAATAATTTCTTTAAAAATATATATTTTTAAAAAATAATAACAAAACATATGTAAAATATATTTTAATGATTTGATCAAATTGAAATTTTAAAACTATTTATCTTTATCAATTCAAGTATAATACAGATTTCTTAAATTTTGAAATCAAATTATTTATATATTTTAATACAAATACCTATTAAATGGAATTTCATAATCCTATGATTTTATGATCATTTATATCTTGTTATAATTGACCACAAAAAATCAATGTGAAACTTATTTTTCAATTTATATTCGTTTAAAAAAATACTTTTTATACAAAAAATCTAAATTTTAACTATTTATAGTTCAATTTATTTTGGTAATATAAATTAATGAAAAATAAGATGAGATTATTAAATATTTATTATTTAAAATCATTAATTGTCATATATATTTTAGTTATATTAGGTAATTCCGTAGCTTTTATTTAAGGAAAAAATATTTATAGATTACTAATTAATTTTATGGTTAGTTTAATATATATTTAGATGAACCAATTTATTTTTCTAAAAATTCTAATAATTATTTTAGTGAAAAATTTCGTAATGTTTCTCTTATATGCTCATATTGCTAACTATAACTCCATGCGTATGCGTGCGTTAATGTGTATTAAAATAATATATGCGTATACAAAGAATTAAAAAAGGTAGGTGAAAAGGCTAAGTTTCACAAAAGTAGTATGTAGAGAGAATGATTGTCAAATGAATGTTTTAATTCAAGATCCTATAAGTTCAATAAATGCAACTTCAGCATGTATTCATTGATCAGGACTTATATTATACTTACATAAATGCACTTATGTATATATTTATACTACCATATTTTATTTCCTTCATTCTATTTATAGAACTCTACTTGCACGCACACACACACAAACACAGCAAATCCAACCAAGAACCAAAAGAAAATTCAAATTCGAAATTGTTCAAAAATAATCATATGTGGTTCATTCAAAAAAAAATATGATGTTTGTGTGGTTATGGTGCAGAGTACAAACGAACCATAAAAGGGAAACACTGTAATGACAAACTCTCTATTATATAGTTTAGCAGCACGTGAATTGCCCGTAGTATAAGTACATAATTAAATCGAAGAAAAGAAATCCTGAGAAAATTTGATTTATTTTTCTGACAGAAAATAGGGCGGTGTTTACGAGGCAAGATATATTGAAAAACAACAAAAGACACAAATTTGAATTGATAAAAAAAATACAAAGATTTGAAATTGGTCCTTTTGGTTTTGAGTTTCTGCTAGAAAGTATCTAATGAAATATGGCAGTTTAAGTGTCATATATAGATAGTACGTGTTACAAAAAAGTGTCATATAGATATGGTTATATGCACACATACATTCACGAGTGTTCATCTATCAATTATGATTTTAAATATTTTATTTTAGAAGAAGAAAAAAAGAAATTAAAGTTGTATTTAATGCAGAAAGAAAGCGATAAGAGCAGCATCGAAGACTTCGAGGCGTAACAGAAAGTGAACCTAAGAATAAACCCATGCCAGTTTACAAAAAAAAAGAAGAATAAACCCTAATTCATGAAGAATGACTAAGACACATATTCACACACATATCATTGAGCTATATATGATTAATTATAATTTAAAGTGTTCAAAAGATTTTGCGAATAATTACCGGGAGAAGAGTGTACCACAGTCGCAACGATATTCTTTGGTACCACAAGTCTTTGAGTGAGCTTTCCAATCCGATTGAACAGCGTAACGCTTAGAACATTTCTCGCATTTCCACTTCTTTTCGCCGTGTTTACGGTAATAATGTTTCTTGATTCCGGTGAGGTCTCCGAGAGCACGTGACGGATCATGGTGGACACACGTGGGCTCCGGACAAAGATACACTTTCCTCTTCACTTCTTTGGTCGACTTCTGCTTAAGTTTCCATGGGAGATTGTGTCCTCTTCGGTGAAGTTGTAGATTCTGTTCTCTTTGAAAACCTTTGTTGCATACTTCACATATGAATCTATTTGTAGCCATTAGTGTCTTTGGAGATAAAGCTATCACTTCTGCATCGGAATCTAGTAAAGAGAAGAAGAAGAAATCGAGGTGAAAATATTGATTAGTTAAGGATTTTTATTGCATAAAATGGTTAATGAAAACTCAATTTTGGAAATCAAGAACTAGGGTTTGCTAATTTTCTTATTTCAAGATTCAGCTAGTGAAAAAAAGATTTCTCTTTTTCACCAAACAATGTTTTTAAAAACTGATCACATAATTATATAAGATTAAGATGATAAGATTCAATTAAGGAGTGATAAGCAACTTACTTGGAGTTCTTGGTTGGTTTCTCTTCTTTTTCTGTGGTGGAGCTTCAAGGGGTTGCTGAGACTGCAGTGGCTGGTGGTGAGGAGGAGGAGGGACGGTGGCGGGGGGATTCAGAGGAAGAAGGTGAGATTGATCATCTTCTCGAACTCCAAAGAAGGAAGCACTAGAGGATGAAGAAGCAGCCATGGATTCTTCTATGTTCTGTGTGATGGTGAGAGAGAGAGAGAGAAAGAGAAAAGAAAGAAATGTAACTAGAGAGAAGAAACTCAAACTCGTAACATTAAATTCTTTTTTGACTTCCACTGATTTCTTATCTCAATAAAGCCCTAAAAACGGGATATTTCTGATTTTAGATTAATTGTTGTTTATTTTTAACAGAGAAATTAAAGCAGAGAAATTTATGTGAGGTAATATATGAGAGAAGGTGATAGTGACAAGTGAAAACGAGTGCTAGGGTAGTAACAAATAAATAAATAAAAATCTCACCGAACTCCATAGCTAGCATAATGTGTTAAGAGTGCAAACAGATTAAAACAATCTAAATCTAGCTTGGTTAGTTTGGTGGTGTAATTTTTATTTTATGTATGATATTTTATATGGTACATAGGATGCTAAAGTATATATATATATATATATATTTATAAATAAAATATTCTTCGCAATTGTTTTGCTTGTTACGCATTTGAATGAAACTATTATATTAAAAATTGTCTGCCGACTGTATACACTACACTAACACCTATACAGAACAATTTATTAATTCTTTTGAATACGTAAATTAATTTTTAGAAAGAAAAAAATATGAGAACTACAGAGGTCAGGTCAGTGGACCCAATCCATTTGCCACAAAGCGACAGCGGATGGTGCGTGAGACAACCCTCAACAACTCTTCTCTCTCGCTAACATATGTGAATAATAAATTTAAAGAGAACGAAAACTGGATCTAAGGAGCTTTATAGAACATATTACCATGGTGTAACTATGACACCAAGACATAGTAGGAGATATTTGACATTATACTTATACAAAGAAAGGTTAACAATCACATATATCTAGCCTATATTTTGTTTTCCATATATCTTAAAGAAGTAAAAAGTAAAAAGAAGAATTTAAAATATTGGAATTTTGTGCGTACGTTAGATATAACTAATTTTAAACATTCGACCATGTATAAGGTTCGTAAAATACATTTCCAAATACTAATTAACCAATTGCTAATGCTGGTGTGGATCCAAAACTAGAAAAAATAATAAAATTTGAAAATTAATTAGTTGATTAAACTATCGTAGTATAAGAAAAAAATATCGAGCATATGTAAAACATGTTTAAACACTAACGAACCGACTATATTGGTATATTTAAAAATAATACTTACTTCTAAAAATTTCTGTTAAATGTTAAATATAAACAATAAGAGATATAAAACTTTTAAACAGGAAAATATTGATTTGATATTTTAAATTCCGAAAATTATCCAAAATATTATCTCAATTTTTGTATATATATATATATATATATATATCATTTACAAAAAAATTGTATATCAGATTTATATTCCACAAAGCATCTAATATTTTCTTATATTCTTAACAAAGTACGATTATTTGTCACGATCGTAATCATCATCTCATATGGGTCTCCTTTTGGTTTTAAAGAGTTCCTGTCGTGTCATATATATCTATATAGTATGTATGTATGTATGTATGTTTGTATGTTTGTATGTATGTCTGTGAATCATGGAAGGTTGAATGTAAAAAGAGATATTCTAAAGATAAAAAGGACAAAATGACTGTAAATATTTTTCATGTACATGTGGTAAAGTAAAAACCAGAAAGGCTACTCCCATTGCTTTTTCTTTGAACAAAAGCGATTCCGATTGTTTCAAATATATTTAGCCGTCTCTTTCCATATTAAAATAGTTAATAGTTTAGAGAAAAAAAAAGGAATAATCGGCTTGTATATGATATCCATGAGCACATAATTAGAGGAGTACCTCCACTTTCAGAAATTAATTTTGCTTTCCATTTTGTCCTTATACTTCACTCTGTATCTTTTTCATAGCTATATTTTTTCTCTTCCTTTTTTACATTCTCTTTTATCTCTCACTTTCTTATGCAACTTCATCTCTTTTATTTCTTATCTAACTCTAAATCATTATCCAAATCACTGTCAGATTTTTACCACCTCCTTTAATTCTTGTTAATTTTATTACTACTGCAACAATTATTTACTCTACCGACATCACCTAAATTTTCCATCACTACCTCTCCTTTGATTTTGAATCACAAGATCATGAATGCAATCCAAGAATCGATTGTCTTTGTAACTTCTCTGGAATCCTCCGCATATGTGACCATCGAGACCACACCATTTTTAAGGCGAGGCTGAGAAAATCTAGATTTACGGAGATCGATGAAGGGGATAGTAAAAATAAATGTTTCAGCCGATATAATGGTTGGTAAGATGCTACCTATAGTTAGCGATTTCGAAATAAACTCCTACATAATCTTCCAAAAATTCATTTCTGAAAAAACTAAACCGGTGAATTTGTCCAAGCGTAAAACAGAAAAAAGAAAAGCGAATCCATAAAGTTTTTTAATGATTTGGATAACAACAGTGTATACCAACATTTTCTTTTTAGCTTATATTAATTATGTTTTAGCAAACTCCCAATTTACATATTTTTCTTTAAGATACATGTTTTGTTAGCTGTTACAAAAGATTGCCCATAACTGATAAATGATTAGTAAGATATTACAAATAAATATTTTTCAAATGATACATTGTTTGTTAGGGATAAATAGTTTGATACATTGTTTGTTTGTTGTTATATCTTTTTGATATGATGTTTGTAAGATGTTACCAAATAACTATCATCAGTTGATACATTATTTGTTTGCCTATAAACAATTAATTAGCTAATAGTTTGTTTGATATATGATTTGTCATCTAAATTGTTACATGATACATATTTTATTAGCTGGTTCGTGTGTTGGTAGAAAATAATAAGTATTTCTTACTTTTGCGTTATTGTTTCTTTTAACATCTTACACATATGATAACATATTATCATGTCAAAAAAATATGTGGTATATTAAAAATTAAAATACTTTGATATATTTTTAGTCATATATTCTCAATAATCTTCATAATTAGTTACATTGTTTGTTAACATGGTAACAGTTGGTGTATTTTGGTAAGTTAATCATTAACTATTTTACTTCTACATTTTTAACTGTTAACACTTCTTATATCAGTTTTTTTCAAATTTTTGTCACAATGTCGGAGGAGGAGGAAGGTCGACGAAAGAACGGTGTCGAAATTAATGTTGACAGCAGTTGGGAGACTCAGAAAAAAATTGATGGGCCCAGATTTTTGAAAAGCTTTCAGTGTTGATGAATGATGGAAAAGGATTGTTGGGAATCATATTTACATGTGGTTCAATTGAACTGAAAAAAAAAATTATTTTAATTAATTTGCAAAGAAAAAGAAAAAAAGAATCGTATAAAATGAAGAACAAGAAAAGAATTTGAAAGAGAAGAAAAAGACAGAGATATGAAAAATTGGCAGTAGGTGTATTTTTGAAAGTTTGAGATGAAAATGTTATAGTAATATACTTTTGTGTCTAAAGATGAGCACTCCTCTGATTTCACCTCTAAATGAAAGTACTTGGCTAAATCTCCCCAAATAAAAAACTCTATTATTAATAATTTTCCCAAATAGGTATATCCCCAATCTCTTAGCACATATTTTCTAAAACTTTGATGTTTATGTGTGTTTGTCCGAAAAAAATAAAGTAGTTAATCAAAAAAGAAATTTATATGATGTTCATGTGATGTTTTGTTATAGATTACCTAAGGCGGTTACAAAGAAACTTACAGGGGCTATCTCTCACTTTTGGTGGGGCGAAAGTGGAAATAAAAAAGGATTCTATTGGCTTTAATGGGATAAGGTGTGTAAAAAAAAAGATGAAGACGAATTGAATTTCAAAGATCTTCAAGATTTTAATACGGCATTACTGGCTAAACAATTGTGGCGTCTAATTGATAAACCAGATTGTTTGTTTTCGAAATTTTTAAAAGGTCGATATTTTAGGAATACAGATCCTATGGATCCACACAGATCTTATTCACCCTCTTATGGATGGAGAAGTATCTGTTCAGCTAGATCTCTGGTTAAAAAAGGACTAATCAAAAGAGTGGGAAATGGTCACTCCATCCCAGTATGGAATGATCCCTGAATTCCTGCTCCTCGCCCGAGGTCAGCAACCCTAAAAAATCAATCACATGTTTTGGTTCACTCTCTTACGGGGGATTATTTCATTAATCTGGCTACTCTTTCTTGGAACGAAGATTTGCTTAATGCACTTTATTCATATTGATGATGTCAACATAATAAAAGTTTTGGCAATTAGCCGGCTCCATAGACCAGATTCAACTGGATGAACTTTTATGAATACTGGTCATTATACAGTTAAATCTGGTTATAAAATAGAAACACAATTTCCAGATAAGGTCCTGCACGAGGTAAATTTTGGCCGGGAATTAAATCTTTTATTAAGTCATGCATAGAAATTGCAGTGCCCACCAAAGCTGAGACATTTTATTTGGCAAGTCATTAAGGGGATAATTTCGGTTGCAAAAACTTTGAGGTCAAGGGGCACAGTTAGTGATCAAAGATGTAGTTTGTGTGGAGCTGAGGAAGAATCTATTAATCATGTTCTCTTTGAATGTCCACCCGCTTTACAAACATGGGCTCTGTCGATAATATCTTCAGCTCCCGGGTTTTTTTCCGGGACCCTCAGTGTTCTCTAACATGGATTATCTCTTTTGTAGATTACCGAAAGATTATGGTTTTGGTTCTTTCCCTTGGATTATGTGGTATATTTGGAAAAATCGGAACAATAAGATATATACTAATAAGTCGACGTATCCACCGAAAATTCTTCGGATATCCAAAGTGGAAGCAGCGGTATGGACATAGGCCCAACTGACGGTTCCTGATCAGCATCAGACAAATAATTCATCTTCTGAGTAGTTTTCTTTGGAGTCATCTAGGATTTGTTTTGTTGATGGAGTATGGCGAGCACAAGATAAGTACTCAGGACATGGATGGTTCTGCCGTAAAATGGGTCAACCGAGAAGATGATGGGAGTTATGAACCTACGAAGAAGCTTATCTGCTTTGCATGTTGAATGCGAGGCTTTGATTTGGGTTATGGAGTGCATGAAGACTCTTAACTTCTCGGACGTAGTTTTCGCTACGAACTGTTCTCAGCTAGTGAAGATCGTGTCCTCACCTGGAGAAATGCCAACTTTTGCTACACATTTGGAGGAGTTCTAGAGCAGTAAGATATTTTCCCTTCTTTTAAAATTCGACATATTACGAAGGCGCATAATTCAGTGGCGGACAAGCTAGCACAAGGTGCAAGATGTTTCCCTTCTGCTATGTTTTATGTCGACTCTATGCCTCCAGCTTAGTTTTCCGAATCAATTGAGCATAGATCATAGTTAGTTTGTTGTTGTCGGAAAAAATAAATTTATATATATATATATATATATATATATATATATTATATATTTTAATATAGAGAATAAATATAATATAATAGCTGTATTTTTTTTTAAAAAAATTATATAGTAAACTTACTATATATATATGTAAAGGAGATTTTCAACAGTTTAACAAAATCATTTTAAATTCAGGCTATTTTCCAAAGAAGTAGATTGTTAACTTGGCATGGTGTTTTTGTTTTATTTACACAATTTTTTTATTATGCTAAAGAATTTTCAGGAAAATGAAAACATTCCATTCCTAACAACAACACGTAACATTATGAAAAAACTTATTTAAATAAGGTTATTGCACCCTTTCATAATTTTATTTATGTTATATAGTTTATATTACCTTAATTAATCAACCCACCTAATTCGGTTATTATTTATGTCAAATTAAGATTTTGTTTATAACAGAATAATGTTTCATCATTATATCACCCGACATTTTTGCATCAAACATACCTTTTTACACATCTCAGTATTTAAGTGTATTATTATTCAATTCATACCTAAGAAAAAAATGGAAACAAGTTAATAACTAGATCACCCGAGATTTTTGCATCAAACTTACCGTTTTACATATCTCAATATTTAAATTTATTTATTCAATTCATACGAAAGGAAAAAGTCAAAACAAGTAAATAATATGCAATATATATATTGACCTTATATATAGTTAGCCAAACATAAAAAATCAATATAGTGTCAATCGTGATATTATTACATTAAATTATTTTTAAAATTTATATAAATCAAAATATATATACAAAATAAAATTAGATAAAAACACTATAATGACTATCTGTCAAAAAATATAAATATACATATATATAACTTTAAGCTATTTTTTATTAAATTATTTATAATAAAAATTTGTTATTTAAGATAACTTTAAAAATTATTAAAAACCCTACTAATACCAAAAAAAACCCTACTAATCTTTTTTTTATGTTTCTGTTTAACTTTTAGAAAAAACCTACAAAGCTGTACTATTAAATTATTCAAAAATATTCGAAAGTAAATACAATTCTCACCAAATTAATAAATTTAAATCTTATAAAATATACACGAAATATAATAAAAGATTAGGTTTGGGCATTCGAGTCTTCGGATCTAGTATAAATCGGTTCCAGTTCAAGTTCTTTGGATCTTCGATATTTGAATCCCACTAGGTATTTGAAAATAATTTAGTTTGGTTTCTTTTGGATCCGGGTCAGATCGAGTATATAATTTAAAATACCAGCAATTCGAGTACATAATGGGTCCGGCTCGATATTTAGGTATTTAGACCAAAAAAACTCAAAGCACCTGAAAAGCTGTAAAATCCGAAACACAAAAATACCCAAAAGTCTAACAAACGTCCAAAATATTGAAATACCCAAAACCCCGATTTTTTATCAAATCTTACCCGATGAACCAAAAAAATCCAATTTTTTATTCAAAAAAACGAAATACATTTTTTAAAAAATTAAAAAATTAACCGAACCTTGAAACTATAAACCGAAAAAGCGAACCAAAAACTTATAAAAAATATTTGTAAACTGAAAACATATATGAAATACCCAAATATACATAATATACACAAAACATTTTGGATACTTTGGGTCCCCGTACTCGAGAAGATATCCGCTGGTCCAAGAAATCTAATAGGTACTTTTCCCTGATCCTAGACCCGAACATGTATTCTGTGTCAGTTTCGGTTCGTCTTTTGGATCGTATAAAATTCTCATGCCTAAGAGAGAGTTACATAAAAATATACATACAAAATATCAAATAAACTAATTAATAAATTATATAATTTTAAACTTTCCCTGATCCCATACCCAAACATGTATTTTGTGTGTCAATTTCGGTTTGTTTTTCAGATAAGACTAAAATTTTGATGCCTAAGAAAGAGTTATATAAAAGTGTATATACAAAATATCAAATTAACTAATTCATAAATTATATAACTTTAAACAAATTTCCTTATTCAATATAATACAGTTTTATAACATAATAATATATATAATAACCCAAAAATACTAATTCATATTTAACTTTTTTATATTTCAGAAAACTCACGCTTTTGAAGCGCGAGTCAAAATCTAGCTTTTTCTTTAAAAAGCGCAAAATAAGTTGACAAAAAAAGAGATCAAAATAGAATTTCTATCTCTTTTATCTCACCGAGTTTTACCTGAGTTTTTGTGGCGTTGGTATCTTATTTTGTTGCCTTTAACTATGGAATAACCATATACCACGTGGTGATATACGTCATGCGCAGAGTGAATATATTAAAAGAGATTATAATTTTTAATCAATATATAGATACTAAAAGATAAAAACCATATTCACGTAACATATATGTTATATAATAATATAATAAAAGATGTAAAGTTTGATATAAAGAGATGAAAAAACTACAATTTGGTTTTGGAAGTTTAAGGGAATACTAGATTTTGACCCGCGCTTAAAAGCGCGGGTTTTGAATTTTGTTTTTAAAAATATTAACTGATGTTTTTAAATAAATTTTATTGATTGTCACTATTACATGTTTTTATGTTTTACATGTCTCTATTATATTTTTTTTTATGTTTTTCATGATATTATTATATATCATAAGTGTGTGATCATATAATTAAGGTCACTGTATACCTACTATGTTTCATCTAAAACATATATCTATAATAAAGTTAATGTGAAATATAAAACTATATTTAAATTTTGTTTTAGAAATTGACCTTTCTACTGTATTGTTATTATATATATTTGTATTTTTAATGGTCATTTGAAAATGTTTTAGTACAAAAATATTTTTTAATAATATGTATATTTTTGAATTAAAATCCATCTATATAATCCAATTTTATTTATTTCTAATATGAATAAACCTGGCCCAACCCACGTTTTAATATTAATAATGGTAGTCCAATAATATATATTATTAAACATGGCCCATAACAGTTTTAATATAGACAATGGTAACCCAATAATTTTTTTCCGGGAAAAAAACAGAATAGCAATAAACGACTTTTCTCCTTCGACTGTTTTCTCATTCTATTATCCAGTTTCTTCTTCAACGAACCCTATTTCCCCTTCATCGCCTCTCCTTACTGTCGATATTTACCATTAATCACCGAGATCAAATCAATATATCTCTGGAAGAAGAAATAAGGATAACCGTTGGATATTTACTTCTGCTCTTCTATCATGAAGGTTAGTTTTTGATCCTAGTTTAATTTAGTTTAAAAGATTCATCTATTTTAACTGATTTAAGTTGTTTTCCTTATTTTCATATGCTGAGTCGCTTGTATTACTCTTCTCGTTAATTTCCCTCGGTGATAGTACATCTTCGATCTGATTTATATAAACTCCCCTTTTCGCTAATCTACATGCAGAACAGGAGCAGGAGTCAATCTTATTAATTATTACAGAAGATCGGACATCAGTTTTGAAGTCCTAACAAACAGTCTTCGGAAGAGAATACGAACAGAGAACATTGATGGGATAGTCGGAGTCTACAAGGTAATTTTGTTTGGTTAATTATACGATTAATTAGAGGGTTAATAGCTGTATATTCATTTGGTGTCGATGTTTGTTGTCAAATTTCATTTCTGTCATTGCAAATTAAGCTCTGAGCATGTTTTGATTTTTATTTTTTTATGGACTTGCTTTAGTTTGTTAGTTAATTTTTTAATTTAGTTCTGAACATTAATTCAGATCATGAGACTTGCTTTACTTTGTTAGTAAATTTTTTATTTAGTTTCTTTGTGTGTTTATTAATTGGAATTGGTATAACAGGTTATTGGAACTAAAATGGAGCTTTAAGATGCTGTGCGGGTCAATGAAAGGAGTGTCGTGAAGATGCTTTTACAGTGTCTCGTCACTTTTGTCTCTTTCGCAATGCAGTGGAGAAGGAAACACCCAGATGGGTATGGAGAAACTGAGATTAAGCTCGATCCATGGAAAGCTTATAAGGAATCAAGATGGAGAAACAGAGAGTATGTGCATTCCTTAGGTTCTCTTGCCAACGTAAGGTGGATTCTTTGCTTGAATTAGTTAGTGTTGATTTGATGGGATTTTGTGATCTTCTTAATTGATTGTTCTCAGTGTTTGTTTCATTTGGGATTTGGCAGGGATTGACATGGCTGCTTCCTGAGAAGTTTATTGCTTCAGAGTATAGTTGATGAGAATCTTGACTTACATTAGATTTTTTAGTTATTTTTTTAATGATTATTAATATATTTTCACTAATATTTTTTATAGATCTTTCTTGGACGCCAAGATGCATGAATGGGTAAAAGGCTTGGTGGTTACAACGACAATATTTTGTTAGCTAAGGTATTTTCGAATCAAACCTTTTTTTATAATATTGGTAGTTGACAATAAGTTATAGGTTGCTACATGGTAGATAGATTGCTTTGGTAATTCTTTTGGTAAACTTAGTGTCTGTTATATCTTAGACCACGTGATAGTTTTGAAAATAATTACTTGTTAACATGAGAAGATGTAAAAACGAAATTTATTGAATCAAAATAGCTTATGGTAGAAAATTTAAAAAAACAAAGTACTAAAAACAAAGTTCAAATTGAAATTACTGGAAAAACCAAAGAAACTAATGAAAGTAATAAAAAAAACCAACTCGCGATATGTAAGGTAGTCCTCACACAACTAATCTTCCTTAATCTTCTCAATCTTGATACTCTTAGAACAAAGCTTCTTAGATGTAGAACATGGATCATTAAGCTCAGCATCTCCTTCCTTACGCTTGGAATAAGGAGTTGAAACATCTTCTGAAATCTCTCTGTTCTGATCAAGGCAGAAAACCTAATAATAAAAGAACAAAAAAACGTTAAAAACTTGCTATACACATATTTGTAAATTAACAAAATAACTACACACCTCACTGGTTGAAAGGGTCAATGAATTGGTCTCAATCTGTGATACTGGTTCCGAAAGTGATTCTATTCTATGAATATGATCTCCAGACCATACCTCAGAGACCTTAAAGGTATCTGATCCATTGGTTATATTATCACTTTTGATGGAAATACCAAAACAAAACGATTTTCCAACCAAGTTTCTGACTGAAATAGGAATAAGCTCTGGATCTTCAATCTGCAAATAAAAAAAAATCTTAATATAAATCTATTAAACATTAAACGATCATTATTTTATATTAGGACATCAAAATAATTACCTCAGGATAGGAACCATCCCAAAGCTCTTTAGCTTCATCACCAATGATAGTTTTAGCCACACTATCAAGTAACATTAAGTGGCATGACCCAGTGTCATCTTTCACAAACACATGAAGCTTATACCTACAGGTTTAGGATATGTAACAATATGTGTAAATAAAACTTAGCAATATTCAAAACAAATAGAATAATAATACATAAAAAGATAAAATAATATCTTGATGGGTGCCAAATATATGTGATTACTTGGGTGTGACAGTAGATGTGTTTCCACGACACACTTCACAATAGAATAGTGGCTTATCAGTATCAAGCATCTTACGACTGCCATTCCGACCAACCCTAGTCGTACGTACGTTGTGCCTCTTACACCCAAAATAGAACCAACCCCAATCCGTATCTATAGCTTCAATAGTACAGACGATTTTGCAGGGCTCAGCCTTAATGTTAACAGCGAAAAATTTATGTCAGTATAGAACAAACATTTTTAGACTAACTGTGGCATAAAAAATATTTACTACTTTATTAAGTTACCTCAACAGCAACACATATCTCAGAAATACATCTAATGTCAACCTCATTCCAATTATCAACTGGTTGTTTAGAGATAAGCTTTTTTCATCAGTTTGACCCAAAAGAGCCAAAGGAAGATCCTCTTGCAACAACCTGAGAATTAATATAGTAAATTTTAGTATCAGAATTGCAATGAGATCAATGTAAATCAACTTACTTCTGTTTAAAGTCAATAGCCTCTTCCATGGTTGGGTTAAGCATCAAAACAGAACCATCAAAAGCGTTGGTGATCTGCACTTCACCTATATAATTCTCGCAAGTAATATAGACGATTCATAAACTTTAATAATATAGATATATCAGTTCAACTTCAACTAAATAAGACGCCTTTATACCTCTGAATTCCTTGATTTTGGCAAAGCGGATCAAGCATATAATACTTTCATCTTTTGATTCTTCAACATGTGTTTCAATTTGCTCAGCATATGTCCCCCATAAGCAACATGCCAATTCATTCCCACTATATTTGATAAAAAGTAAAACATCTATATTATTAAACCTTGTGAAAAGAACTTATAGAGGAAGGAAAAAAAAGATAGATACCTTGTATCACGCAAACGAAACTGAACTCTCTTCCTGTTCTCGCCATTTTGTAATTGAACAACAGCTACTCCTCCAAGATCGACAATGTGGCCCATAACATCTGTTTAAGGAAAAGAATAAATTCAAATAAGCATAAAGTAAATTCAGTTTTCGGATCGGTATCGGATCGGTATCGGTTATCATTCAATAGAAAGTGATTGTAGAATAGTTTTGTGTACATACCAATTAGAAAATATGGTTTGCACTCTCCTTTACTTATGTCTTCGTAACTTGCTAGGGAGAGAAAATGATTATCATTACGATAATTAGTAGGTCTTATGACAGTATCGCCAATGATAGTCATTTTGTACTGAAAGTTTGATGGCCTATATTGACCTCCAGCAGCTGAAATCTTAAAGTTTTCAACCTCTCTCCATTCTCCTTTTTGTGTATCACGTTGAACACGAAACATCAAACTTCTTTTGCATGAAGCATGGATTTTTTTACCCTGCACAAACGAAGTATGTTAGATTGAATATAAGATGCCATCGAAAGTGAATTAAATTGGTAATTTTGCTCTTACCGTTTTGTCTACGAAGATGCACTCAAAAGATTCACCTCCGTAATCAGTCTTTGATTTCCATGAATGAAGAAGCTTCACACAAATCCGCCATTCATCTTTAAAAGGCTTGAGATCATTGATAAGAACCATTTTTCTTGCTGGCAGACATGTTTGGTTTCTGAGATGTGTGTTGATGTCTAAGAGGTGTTAGGTTTGGTATATATAGATAAGTGAATAATTTAGGTCAAGAAGACTTAACGTGTGGTTAGATTGTGTGCGTATATTCTCTACTTTAACTATTTGAATTAATTCATATCTTATGTGTGCAGATTATGGTAACTAATGGCGTGTGTGAAGATATTCTTGTGCAAAAATAATTATACTTGGAGAAGAAAAAACGTGGGAATAAAGGTTAGCATTAAATAATTAGGACAGGTTAGTTATTGAAATCTTTTGAAAATATCTTTTAGTTATAATACTTGTTATATATTTCTCGCTATTTTAGGTAAATAATTTAGGAGATTTGGAAGATTTTAAACGGATGATAGATATTGTGCGCAGAACGTGGAAAGCAAGTATTATTTTTAAACTGTAATTGTCATTATTAAGATGGGCCACGAAATGAAATAAGGTTAAATGGCCAACGAAATTAGTAATGTAACTAAACCTGTTTAAATTTAAATGGCTCACGAAATTAATCTCATATAACTAAACCTGTTTCCAAACACATTTCCTTTTGAAACCTATCCTTGTATCCAAACATATTGATTTTGTACTACAACTTTAATAATATAGATGCGGGTGTCGACGATCTAATAATGGACAACAAACAGTAATTATATTATTAATACATTTGATTTATTATAGTTTTTAAAAATATTATGGACAACAAATCAATGCATGCATTTTATCTCCCTGATAAATTAAAACAAACAGTAGCATCAGCTGAAACAAATAATAGTTTTTGAGTAGAAAAAATATACAGACAATATCACAACTTAGTTTTGCATCTACGAAACAATTTCAATGGTCTCTCCATCAGAAATCGGATATGATTCTAAAATCTTATGACTTTTACCTTAGTCTTCCACATATACTTCTTTCTCTTTAAATCAGATATGCAATTTATGGCACTCATTTTCTTTACTTTTAATCCTCGTAGGTTGTGATACTCTAGATATTAGTTCACGTTATGTATCTATACTATTAAAGTACAAGCACATTTGGATTTTTTACTAAACATGCCATTTCTTTAACTCACATTGCTTATTTCATTAAGGGCAATTAAGTAATATTAATAACACATTTTTATTGGGTCATTTTTTTTGATCCAGCCCACTGCCCACATCATTTCTCTTGGGCCATTTGGACTGATTAAGAAATCAGATCCAATTCTTATTTTTTTCCTAATTCAAATAATTTATTTTCAACCATTCTTAATATTTTGTGTAGTGAACAAAAATTAATAACTTAATTATTATGTTTTTTATTTTTAATATAATTTAAGCATTCATAAAAAAATTTGAATTTTTTTATTGAAAAGTATAAATCTTTATTAAAAGTATATATTTTTTATTAAAAAATTAACCACATAATAAAATTAATATATCAGAGTTATACCAACTTAATTCATTAAAAATAAAGTTTAATTTTCTAAACATAAATACTCATTAGACCTGGACGTTCGGATACCCTTTATGGTACGGATTGGTTATTTCGGATATCGAGTTTTTTGGGTTTTAAAATTAAACCCCATTCGGGTTTTGAAATTAAACCTCATTCGGGTATTATAAAATTTCGGGCTGGGTTCGAGTCGGGTCTTTCCGGGTCTGGATGGGTTCGGTTCTCATGCATAAGAACCTGCAAAATAACCAAATAACCAAAGTATCTAACGGGTTCGGTTATTTGTACTTAAAGTAACCAAAGTATCTGATTCGGTTCAAATTTTTGTATCCAAATTATTCAATAGTAACCAAAAATATACATTTTATACAGTTTTTTGGGTAAATTTTTATCCAAACTATCATATTTTATCCAAAAATACTCATATCGAAAATAACTACTATAGTTAACTTATAAAATTAATTAAAAAATTAAAATAATTATAAATATAATTATAACATATATTTTTAGATATATTTCAGATATCTTCGGGTACTCATTTGGTTCTCGGTTCGGGTCGGATTCGGAACCGGTTCTTCGGATATAGCAATTTAGAACTCATTCGGATATTTACCCCGGGTCTGATCGGGTTCGGGACCCTGATTTTCGGGTCGGTTTCGGGTTGGTTCTTCGGGTCCAAATATTATGTTCTGGTCTATACTCTTTTAAAGTGAAACACGATAAAGAAAAATAAAAAAGCTTAAGTCTTTTATAAAAAAAAACAAATATATAAAAATATGACATTTACTAAATACGAGTATTTGTCAATTTAAAAAAAAATAAAGGAAAATAAACCCGCGCTTTGAAAGCGCGGGTCAAAATCTAGTATATAGTGAAAACTGATAGGGTTAATTCCATCTCGTTTTGAAACAAAACGAATATTCTTTAGCCAAAATTTAGTATCAATAATCCCTAACTTCTAGTTTATAATTTAAAAATTTGGAAAGTATTATGATTAAGGAATCAATAAATATGAAAGAATATTGAATATGAGATTTAACAATATTAAGGAATCGATAACTTTTATTGAATAATTATTTGTTTTTCACCATTTATATTGATTGCTTAGTTAAAAAGTCTTGGTACTTAAGTTAAGGGATTCAAGAGATCTCCTCGATTATATCGTCCTATTCAAGTTTTAAATATATTTTCAAATCGTTGTTGCATAAATTATATATGTATAGACAATAACTTGGAATATAGTTTTACCTTATAGCTAATTAGACTTAATTTTGAACAGTAAGAAACGTAAACTAACGTTTAATAATTCACATATGCAGTAGTTGATCATTAACTAAAAAAACCTTCTGATTTGATTTACTATGAAAAAAATAAGCTACTTAGCAGAAATCAAATTTACAACATACAGTTAGGTTCACGCTAGCCGAGAATTAATTATATCAATTCGACCGGTTTTACGTAAAAATTAATAAGGCATATATTTAGATTTCTGGAAACACAAGTAAGTTACAAGAGTAGCCGTCGGTCTTCTTTCTTTTGCTTCGGTGGTTGGTGGTTCTCACCATCACCGGGAGAGGGTAAGATTCTGGGGAAAGAGGCTCTCAAAGCTCTTTACCGCCGGCTTTCTGTCTCCGGGAAGGGATAGTTCTTCTAACATCTCTATCGTCGGCTTTGTGTCTCTAGGAAAGATGGTTTTTCTAGCATCTCGATCACCGAAACTTATGTTCTTGTGTGGTGAATTAATATTAGTTTGAAGTCGTGGGAATACTGCTTTTGTTTGGTTCTTGTTGTTTCAGTCACTTCGTCGCATCCTAAGTTAGCTTTTTGGGTTCGTTTTTTGTGATTTATGTTCGCTGTATAGGTATCTACTAGACCTTATCTTGGACCTTTGTGGTTTTGGGAGATGGTTTCTAGACGAAGCAGTTAACTTGATCTTCAGTTTTTCTCTTGCGAGGAGGTGGGCAGTCTTTGTTCTGTAGATCACTTGGCTGCCTTGCGAGTGTCCGCGTGTAAGAATTGGTGGTCTTCTTTGACGTTTTCCCAAGTAGCGTTTCAAGGTCTTTTGTCCTTGTGTCTTAGTTTTAGTGGTGGTTTCTGGTCATGCAAGTTTCACATGGATAGCAACTGCTGGAGTTGGTATAGATTTGACCTCTCGATTGTTTCTGATGTTGCTGGTTCTAATATGGCTTGGTGATATTCCCTTCAGGGTTGGGACTGCTCAAGACATTTGTTCTTTAGGTCAGCTCCATTGATATCGAATTCTTCTCGAAAAGTGGAAGGAATAGATTTGTGGACATATATGGGTTTTAGGCTCAGTTTATGTCTTTGTTTTATTTTGTTTGGTTTATATTCTTTGTCTTTGGTTTCTTATCGACACTATGTATCTCAACTTTCTTCGAGTTAAAAAAAAAAAGACTTAGCTTTTTTTTAAAAAAAAAAAGATATATATAGAAGTGGAAATATATAACGCATATATTATGTTGGTACTTAATGCTATACTAGATCTTGACCCGCACTTTGAAGCGCAGAATATTTTACGATGAAAATTTAACAAATATTTTGTTAACTTTTAAAGAGTGTGTATTTAAAATATTTTTGTATTTAAATCAGTATTTTTAAATTCAACCCGATTATTATACCGGTTAATCCGGAGATCTAACAATTCAATTTAGTTTTTTAAAATATTCATATTAAAAAGTCACTAAAACCCGAGACTAACCGATTGAACTGATGGATGACCGATATGTAATCTAATTTGATTGAAATTGTAATAGTTTCATAATTTGTAATCTTATAATCCAAATTTTAAAGTTTATTATTTTGTAATTTATAAAATTATGACGTTTCTACAAAAATTTAAAGAGAAAATGATGGATATAAAATAATTAAGATTAATTATTGTATTGTTTGGAAACATTGATAGTAGTATATAAAATATATTGTTTGGAAACATTGATAGTAGTATAAAGAAATAAGTATATTGTTTGGAAACATGGATAGTAGTATAAAGAAAGAAATATTAGTGATTTAATGTAGGTTTAACTATAAAATATAAAGGTGTATTTAATTTAAAAACTTACAAAATAAATGTTAGGTCCAACAGAATATTTCTGTTTTAATAAGATAGATTAGAAGTTATAAATCAGATAAAAGTCATATACAACTTAATGAAATACATATACAATACGTTGATATATATTATATATAATGTTACTACTACATATGAATCGTTATGTTACTAATCACGCTAACTTTAAATATTAAGTTAAATAGATTATCCAATTATTATTAGACCAAAGATACAAACCATATGAGTAGTGTGTATATATATTTTATGCATATCCCCTTTTATAGTTGGCTATAGATATGCATAATATAGTTTGCTAAATCTTTAACTACTTTAATTAATTACATTCAAAGTTTTCAAATTATTACCTAATTAAATATTAGTTGGACTATAAAGTTGTTAGAACTAATATTATCCGGCGTGTAAGTCATGAAGAATGCCACTAAACATAGAAGACTATAACATAAACACTATTTTGTAAAAACTATTATTAATTATTTATTTGCATATTTTCATGTAAAACTGTTGAAAGTATAAAGCTGTGTTTGAAATATCTTATTATATAAAGCTTGGTTTTTCAAAGTTACTAATTAACACGATCGCAACATGTGTCAGCAAATTTTTAAGATTGTGACATGTGTTAAAATACATATAAGTAAATAAAATCAATTTTATCTTCTTAAAAGATTAAACCAAAAATATTTAAACAATTGTTTAATAAAGCTAATTTTCCTTTAACTGTTTAATAATGCTAATTTTCCTTTAATATAAAAGACTTTTTAATGCTAATTTTCCTGAATTCAAATCCTAATTAAGAAGTTCATAACCCAAAAAAAATATTTACATATATAAAAACGATTTATAAAGTTAAAATAAATAAAAAATTAATATTTACATATATATATAAAAATTAATATATAAAATATACAAAAAAAAGAGTTGGTTCAAGAAATATACAAGGTTAGGTTTTATATCCCAACTTGGCATGTACTTCGTATTATTGTGTTTTAATATGTTTATTGGTGTTGGGTGACATAACTTGGCATGTCCTTCGTGCTGTTGTGTCTGTTTTTAATACGTTTATGGTTACTGTTGTGTCTTATTTAATACATTTATTGGTGTTGGATGACATAACGAGATGTTATGCTTATTTTTTTTGTGTGTTTCAACTATACTTATTTATTATGACTATTTACCAGAAATTTTCAAAAAAAAAATGGTTTCAGCAAGTTATTTAACTCTAAATCAGTTGAATAAAAAATGTCCTTACCGTCGTACGGTAGTACATCTTACTAGAAAGTGGGAGGCCATAAATTTAAATAAGAATAATGAGCTTATAGGAATGAATTTTCTCCTACTCGATGAGAAGGTATATTTTTAATAACTTTTTTTAGTTTTAATCTTATATAATTTTCTTATTAAAAATATTTTTTTATTATATAGGAAAATACTATTCAATGTTATGTGACATGTGTTAATCTATCTCATAATTAAAAACCTTATCATAAATATTATAAATAGTAATTTTCCATTTTTAAAATTCTAAACAAAATATTTAAGATTGTGACATGTGTTAATCTATCTCATAATTAAAAACTTTATTATTAATATTATTAATAGTAATTTTCCATTTTTAAAATTCTAAACAAAAGATAATTGTAAACGATTATTGATAGGGGAAATTTCATAACTACACTTTGTGTGGTACCACAATTCAATAATACCATCAATAGAGGGACATTTTCACAAATACACTTTTTATTAGTGTAAAAGACAAAACTAACCTTACCTTATCTCCAATTTGTCTTTCTCTCTCTCCGCTGGATCCATCGTCTCTCTCTCCGTTGATCGACTCTCCGGCGGCGAAATCCGATCATGTTCTTGTACGGCGGCGGTTTCGATCTTCCACCGTATGCTCCTCTTTTGGAATGGCGTCTGTGACGAATTGCTCTATGAACTGTACTGTCTCCTCGTAACGCTTTGCTTGCTCCGTACTGGTCTTTGTTTAATTTCGTATTGGAGAGAGAGAGAGGGAGAGATCTCGCAGAGAAAGAAGAAGAAGAAGTAGAAGAAGAAGAAGAAGAGGAGATGGATGCGAAGATTAAAGATGGAGTCTTGAGGATGATTGTATCGACAACAAGTGTACTCGCTTTCTCCCTCCTAACACAGGTTCGAATTCTTCCTCTCACTCAAAAAGATCACACCTTTTTATAATGATTTAAAATATTTTGAAAATATTTTAAATCATTTAGTTGTTTCTTTTAAATTTAAATTACCCAAGAGATCATATGTGCAGTTCTAAGCTACTTTTACTTGAAATCAAACTCGTTTACAGTTAGTTTCACAATACATATGTCACGCTCTCTGTCTGATGTATAAGAGTTGTATAGGTTTATAAGAGGTACTATAAGTGTTGTATAGGTTTATAAATCAACTAAAATAGTCTATAACCATTTAGAAAGTCTTATAAAATAATTTATAATGGTTTGTATAATAATTTATAAGGGTATGTAAATAATGTATACGGATTTATAAAAATAATTTATAAAGTTTATACACTATTATAAAATATTATAAAATGATTTATAATGGTATTTAAAATTTCTGAATCGGTGGAGCCTTGATTGCTGTCCACATGTACCTCAGAATCTGCCACGTATCATCATCTCTTTACAAAGCCTTATAAAGGCTTTCTAAATATATTATTAAAGTATAGTTCATTTATAAGAGTTTATAAAATCAGCCTATAAGGCTTTATAAGGATTATAAATAATTTATAAATGTTTATAAACCATTTATGAAGATTTAGAATCATTTATAAACCTTTATATATATATATATATATATATATATATATATAAATATTTATATAACTATTTATAAGGGCATATAAAACCATTTATAAAACATTTATAAATTTTATAAGGGTATGTAAAATTTCTGAAGCGGTGGAACCTTGCTTGCTGTCAACATGAGCCTCAAAATCTGCCACGTATCATTATCTCTTTACAAAAACTTATAAGGGTTTGTAAAATTATTTGTAAAAGTATATAAATCATTAATAAAGGCATATAAAACAAGTTATAAAATCCATAAACCATTTATAAATGTTTATAAAAAAGTTATGAAAGTTTATAACTAATTTATAAGGGTATGTATACTATTAATAAGGGTTTATAAAAACTTTATCAAATCTTATATTCAATTTATAATGGGTATTTTGGGTATTTAAGAATTGTATAGGTTTATAAATCAACTAAAAGAGTCTATAACCATTTAGAAAGCCTTATAAAACAATTTATAATGGTTTGTATAATAATTTATTAATAATTTATAAAAATAATTTATACACCCTTATAAAGGATTATTAAATAATTTATAAGGTTATGTAAAATTTCTGAAGCGGTGGAGCCTTGCTTGCTGTCCTCATGTGCCTCAGAATCTGCCACGTATCATCATCTCTTTACAAAGCATGCACGTGTTCTTTAGATTTATAAGAATATTTAAAGTTATTTATAAGGATTTATAAATTCATTTATAAAGATTTGTAGAATATCAAAAGGTAATTATTTTATGAAGTCTTATAACGTTTTATAGAGGCTTATAAATCATTTTTAAGAAATAATTGTCTGCTCTCCATAGTACTCGAGCTAATTATAAACTTAAACCTTCATGTTTTGGAAAATTTCAGGAGCACAAGCTCTTCAACGTCAGTAGCATAAACACTTAGCATCTCTTCATCATCACCAAAAAAGTTATCCCATCCAAAACTATTATTGATGTCGTCACAAACAACCACCTGAAGCTTTTCCTTCTCTGTAAAAACCTTGTCTCTGAAATTATGCTTTTCTTTATTGGGTTTATATTTGAATCACTATGTTTTTTTGTAATTTACTCAGGACCTTGTGTTGTTGTTCTCTCATTCCTCTTAAAATCATTTGCTCAAACAGTTGGTGTGCAACAAAGCCAGCAACTTCAAGTGACTTTTGAATAAACTCTTCCACATCTAAAATGAATATAGGCTCTACTTTTGAAGAAATCCAAACACAAGTTCCTGAGAAATACTTGATTCAGTGAATAGAATCTGTGAGCTACCACTTCTAAGAAACACAAAATCCACTTCGTCTATGGCTTGGCTCCAAAATAAAATTTGGTACCTCTTTTAGAACTACCCTAATCAACTCTTTGTAAGATATATCTTTAGGAATAACACAAATTGAACCTTCTCTTTCTTTATCAACAGTGAAATCCCAATAAATTATATCCCAATATATATTCAAACATCAAAACTTATAGAAATAGTATGTTTTTCTAAAATATGAAATTTATAAGAATTTATAAATATCACAGAGTAAAATTTCAATTTCAATATCAACACTTTCGTCAACATCACATAAACAGATCCTGTTTGGAAATTTTCAACCTGAAATTAATTAAACAAATCATTTTCTGAAAAATAAAAGTAGAAGAGAGAAATCACGTTTTTAGATGCTTTATTCTCAAATTATCTCGACACCTTCGCTAATCTTCTTCCTCTGTTCGCTGGATCGCGTCTACATCTCGCCAAGTTCGCCAGAGATAGCAAGTTCAGTGGTGATTTCGTTTGGAGCAACTCCCAATTTGATCGCGAGACAAAGATTTGGAGAAAAAAAGAAATATAAGTTAGTATGAGTGAAAATATATTCAACACAAAAATACTCAAAGCTTGAAGGATCAACAAGATACATCAAAAGACGATAATACATAACACTATGTTCCTCATCGATAATATTTATAAGGTTTTATAAATTTGAGATTTTTAAAACCTCATGAGAAAAGCTTCGTCTTCCTTCCCAGAAACTGATCGATTATTAGAAATCAAGTTAAAATTACAGAAAGTGACGAAATCACCATATATTATCCTCTCACCTTTGTTACGCGTTCGTGGTAAGAGATTGTCTTGTTCTGTCCGTTTGAGATTGAAGTCTTCGTCAAATCTCACCGGACGTTGGCGTCATCAAATCTCGCCGGAAAACTCGTCGGCGTCGTCGAATCTCGCTGGAGAACTCGTCGGAATCGTTGAATCTCGCCGGATTTGATCACCGAAGATAATTTGATAGATTGTTATTGGTGAATCTGGAATTAGAAGAAATCGTGGGAGAAAGACACTATGTTTATGTTTGATCAATTAGGGGTATAATAGTATTTTACCTATTAAATTTTTAAGGGTAAAGTTGATTAGTGTAAACATGAAAAGTGGTATCTTGAAAGTGGTATTAGTGGCAATTTCCCTTATTGATAGTAATTTTCTTTCTAATATTTTTACATGTGTTTAAATATATAATGATTAAAATATATATGTACTTATATAATAAATACGAATTTTGAATAATCTAATTGTAAAAATTATTTAATAGTTAAAATTAATTTAATATTAATTGTTTCAGAATTTTTCCTTTTTCAGAATTCTAAACAAAAAAAAATTCTTATTATAATAAAGCTTGATTTTTCAAAGTTAGTAATTAACACGATCGCGACACATGTCAATTAAAACTTTAAGATTGTGACATGTGTTTTAAATTAAAATAAATTTGTAAAATATTTAACACTAATTTTCCTTTTCTAAAATCATAAAAAAATAAATGTAAAAAATATTTAATCGGAATTACCCTTTTTAAAAATCTTAAACCAAAAAAATTGTAAAAAATATTGATTAATGTTAATTTCCTTTATTGAAATCATGAAGAAAAGATAACTGTAAATAATTAAAAAAACTGTCAAGAAATATTTTATAATAATTATATTTTTTGAAAAAATCTTAGACCAATGAAACTTTATTTTTTAAAGTTACTAATTAACTGATCGCGACACATGACAATTAAAAGTTTAAGATTGTGACATGTGTTTTGAACTAAAATCAGTTTGTACAATATTTAACAATAATTTCCTTTTCTAAAATCATAAATTTAAAAATAAATGTAAAAAATATTTAATTATATTTATCCCTTTGAAAAATCTTAAACCAAAAAAAATTTGCTTAATGTTAATTTTCCTTTATTCAAATCACGAAGAAAAGATAACTTTAAAGAAATAAAAAAATACCAAGAAATATTTGATAGTAGTTATCCTTTTTAAAAAATCTTAGACCAAAAAATATGAAAGACTATGTAATGTTAATTTTCTTTTATTCAAATTCTAATTAAAAAGATCATAAACCAAAAAGAATTACAATTATTCACATCTATTTATATAGAACCAAACTCCCTCATATTTGATCACCAAGTATAATTATTGATTCAAGAAAAATACAAGGTATGGTTATGTATTCTTATCTTCGCATATTCTTTTTTTCTTACAAATTCATGTTAATTTATTTTGTCATTATTGTCATGCTGCCTACATAAATTATTGCCACAATAATGATTAGGTGTTTGTACAGTAATAGTTATCACTCTATAAAAATATTTGTTTATTAATGCAAATGTTGTTTCTTAAAATAATAATTATTATCTTAAAGACTTCATATATAATTTTATATATGTAAAAATATTAAACCTAAAACAGTAACATTACTTCATCTCTCAACTCTAAAACCTAAGTTTAGATTAGTTAACCTTAATTTTTTTGGTCGATGTTAATTCTAGGATTATAAATGTTCTTTTCCTTTTTAAAAGTGAAAATATGATAAGGGTTAGTGTAAACATGAAAAGTAATAATATGAATGTAGTATTTTTGACAATTTTTTATTTACTTTAGAAACTGGAAAGCTTACATTATGATGTATTCACTGCTCCATAAAATATCTTATATTTAATAGTTTTTAGTTTTATGTTAATAACATGTATTAGAAAAACATGTGTTAAAAAGAGATGAAAATTGCGAAATAAAAGAAGACAGAGAAAAAGATAATTTAGTAAATGACATTTCTTTAACAAAATTTAGGATAAAAATGTGCATTAAAAACTAGAGTAAATAGAAAATTAATATTTTAATTAAAAATTAATTTATTATTAAGTAATCTATTTTACAAATACTTTTATAAAGGATTTCTAAAATATAATTTATCTTAAACTTACTACTAAATATTTTAAAATTTAAACATAATATTTAATAAATTTGAAATATTTTCTTAGAAATTAATTTATAGTTTCGTCGTATATATATTTTTAATCATAAAATATTCTAACAAATTTCACAATATTTAAAATAAAAATATCATCAAATTTTATTTTGCAATTATATTTTGTTTAAAATTTTAAAAATAGAAATTACTATTAAATAATATTTATGATAATATTAACAGAGATCATTTTTGTTATCTTAGTATATATTTATTTATTTATGAGATAGTTTAACTCATATCATATTTTTAAATATATAATTGTCATGTGTCACAATCATGTTAGCTATTAATTTTGAAAAACTAGGCTAAATATAGTATTTTATGATAAGATTTCATTAAAATTTTAGAAAAAGAAAATTAGTATTATATAAATTATTTCTCAAATATGTTTTTTTCTGTTAATTGAAAAACGAAAATTTCTTCAAGTTACTATTAAATAATTTTAAAATTGTTTTTAACATTAAATAATTTTTAAAAATTAGTTGTTTCAAACTTCGTTTATTTTATTTTTATGGTACATATATTTTTAATCATTACATATTTAAAACACATGTCACAATATTAGAAAACAAATTGTTATCAATTAATCTTTTGCAATTGTATTTTGGTTAGGGTTTCAAAAATGGAGAATTACTATTAAATAATATCAATAATTACTCTCTAAAAATTTTGTTTGTTTATTATCTTAGTATATATTCTTTTAGTTATGAGATATATTAGAACAAGTTACATTTTAAATATATAATTGCCATCATATTAATTATCAACTTTGAAGAACCAAACAATTTTATAAAAATTATTAAACAGAATTAAATTATAAAATTCAACAATATAATAAATTATTTAATAAAAATTATGAATAAAAACTATCTATTAAATAAATAAATAAAATTTATTTATGTATCATGATTATAAAATAAAAATTTTAACTTGAACTTATGTAAAATTTTTAATTATAGAATAAATCTCACACAACATATTCAAATCAATCAACAAATTATAATAAATTATTATTACTTTATTATCTTTATTAAATTAAAACATCAAAAATTCCGTTGCAACGCAACGGGCTTATATCTAGTTTTATATAAAATAATATTAATTTATTATATTTTACTTATTACAGAACTGCTAATATTTATGGAAGTGTTGTTGAAATATATAAAAATTGTCTTTATAACATTTTATACAAACAAATATCTATATTATTAAAAGAGAAGTACACATATAGAATGCCCCTTAGTTTTAAGTGTTATTTACATTTCCATGCCACTGACATTAAATAATATTTCTTATTTTAATGTTGTCTTTTCCAGTTTGATTAATGTATTTTCCAAAATTAAATTTGAATTAAATACACAATTAAATAATACTTCCTATTTTAATGTTGTCTTTTCCACTTACATTAATGTGTTTTCTAAAATTAAATTTGAATTAAATACACTTCATTAACTTCTCAATTAAATCAATGTCAAATTCAAAAAAATACATTTTTCACTTTGATTAATTTGTTTAATGGACAAACGATTTTTATTGGACAAACGATTCATGAAAATTATAATATCAACTCTTCATTGAACAAATCTGAACGAAAAAAAATATTACCAAATTTGAACCGAAACTAGATAATATCCAAATGGATTTACCATTTTGGTATCTAGAGAATCATAACTAAACCTTATTCGAACGAAATATTTCGGATATTCGAATGTATTTAAATCATATTTATATACTTCAATATGTTAGCTATTTTCGAGTTAATATCCAAGATATAAGCTATTTTAAGTTGATTTGAAATATAAAAAATAGTCAAAAGTAAACATCTAAAGTAGATAAACAATAATCAAAACACCAAAAATATTTAAAATATATGTATATTTATTCTTCATCCAAATATTCAAGTTAAATTTATTTTAATTTTTAATTTAGATACTTTAACTTACATTACTCAAATTTACATGTTATATTTTTTAGATTTAAATATATTTAAAGATATATATAAATTTCGAAAATTTTAAAATAATTTAAACAGGTTATCAAACCCGCAAAGATCTAAATCAAACCGGAATCAAAGTTTATAAATACCCGAATAGAGCTAGAATCTTTAACTCAAAAATCTCAAACCCGAATAAATTTTAACCGAATTCGAGTGGATACCCAAATACATATTCCTAACTTAGTCAATATAAAACGATCAAATATTATAAATATACTATTTAGTATAAATAAATAAAAATTAAAACTGAAAATTAATACCCGTGCGGTCGCACGGATCAAGATCTAGTTTTTTATTAATTCACTTACAAAAGAACTGCTTAGGGAGTGTTTCTTTTGCTCCACTTTATTTATCACTGTAGTGACCAAACAAAAAAAATTGTGTGTGTTGTTTTTCTAAGCGATACGTAAAAGTGGAGTATTCACAAATTTTAAAAAAACTTGTGATTGGGAAATGAAAGTGGATCACCCACTTTGAGTGTATGTACCGCTATAAAAAACGTCTCCCATTCTCAGTCTTAGGTTTAGAATGGGAAAAGGGGATCAAGCGTTGCGAATTTAGCGGATTAAGCGTTGCGGATCGAGCGGATCAAGTGGAACAAGAATAGATCTAGCGGATCTAGCGGTACAAGTGTGGATCAAACGGATCTAGCGGTCCAAAATATATGCTTGAATGGTAAAAGTGGATAAAAAGTGGTCCAAAATACTGTACATATTTAAAAATAAATTATATTACTATTTTATTTTATAATTCGAAGTATTAATTTGTTTAAAGGAAGTTATATAATTTTATTCAAATTATAATAGAAAATTATTTTAAATATATATATAGAGTGATTAAAATCGAAATGTATATCTAACTTTGGATGATTGAAAAATAATTATGTTTTGATAAAATAGAATAACAGTTTAAGATTAAATACTAACTAACCTATTAAATTTAAAATATTAAAAAAAAAACTGAAAATAACACATTGTTAAGAAACTATAATATTATATCCAATAAAAAAAATATATCTAGCCAGTATAATGAAACTCAAAAAATTGTTGGCTGGCACACGCGAATTTTAGAATTAAAAATAAAAGACATAAAATTATAATAAGACTTGTATATGAATAAGTACGTAGATTATATAAATTTTTATTTGTGTATGACTGAATTTTTATAGAAATTTATATGATTAAAACAATTTAAAATAATAATTTATTTTGAACAGAATATGTTAAAATTAAATAATTTATATAAAATTATATATTACTATTTATTTTCATAAATAAAAGTAAAATTTAAATATAAATTAAATAAACATAAATTTCAAAATATAATATAAAATCAATTATATATAATTATTTTGAGCTTTAAAATTAGATATATGGATGAATTAAAATAATTATAATTTTGGATTAAAAATATAGTAGTTTGGAGCTTTAATATTAATTACAGCAATAATTTTGTTTAAGGCTGAATTTCTGTAAGCATTTATATGACTAGAATCATTTTAAAATCTAAATTATAATCTATTACATATTATTTAAATTAAAATAATTTAGGTTAGACATTAAATAAAAAGGAGGAACTGCTAGAAACACTCATAAATTGTAGAGTAAATACTGTAGTTAGTAGTCCATAAGTTTTGTTCACAAATATGAACCGCTCGTGGTTCATTGTTAATAAAGTGAATCACTGCACAAATAAAAACGAAAATGTTGAATGGCAAATCAAAGTGCAGTTCGCACACTTGTGCCGTTGTGCGTGTCCTCCATCATTAGTAGATGTTTGACAGTTTGTAAGTCATAAATGTTTCATATCTATCTAAGTAAATGTTGGCCTCGTGTCAGTCATGAAGAGTTCATAAATATTCTATATCTATCTTGAATATATTATTGTCACGAGCGTTACAATCATAAATTGATATTTCTCTACAATTTTAAATTTATAATTTATTATCTTAAATAATAAAATATACTGTAATACTTTGATACATAGAAATGTGGTGGTGGTACATGAATGCTTAGTTTTGACTATTTTTCACTGAAAACAATTGGTTTTTTTGTGTCATCCGAAAATAGCTTTAAGTAGTACAATATCCTAAGAGCATCTTTAATGGTATATTTCCATACATTTTTATGGCAATATAATAAAAGGAAAAAATGAAAAACTGATCAAGATGTGTTTTTTTTGGTTGTTATGCAAGAAGTGTTTCACCTAAGTTATTAGAGTGATGTGGCTTAGTTTCATTAGTTCTATTTTCTGGAAAATGTTTGTGTACTTTAATTAATATGTTTGTTTCTAAATGTAATACTAAATGTTTGTGTACTTTAATTAATATATTTGTTTCTTTTTATGTTTTTCAATTCTATCTTTCATTTTTTTCATAATAATTTGAAATTGTATATTGGGTATCTTTTTATTTTCAAAAAATATTTAGTATTACTTTTTTATGTTTTCCATTTAAAATTATTTTTAATGTTTTTAAAATTATTATATGTTTTAACATTATTAAATTATATAATTATTAAGATACAAGTTCTATATCCTCCCACTTATCCCACTACTAATCTAATACAATAAAGTAGGCATATCTGCCTTTTCCTGCGTCCACGTCGCTCAGGAAGGGTGGGGCTTTTCTCGACACGTGTCGACTCGGTAGGGCATCAGTGTTTCCCACGCGTTTTGGTTTTGTTGCGCGTCCGGTAGCTTTTTTATCTTTTGTTGGGCTAGACTTTTGTTTTTCTGTTTACTCTAACAGATTTAACTTGCGTTTGGGCTTTTTAAAATTATTGTGTCAAGCCCAAAAAATTATAGGTTTCTTCATCTTCTCACCTTTTATTTTTTTCCGTATCTCAGAGTCCGAGTTTTGCAGGAAAGAAAGCGCCGATCAACTCGGCGTAACGCCTCGACCTTTCATTAATATGTTCTTTAATTCGGGCTTTAACGTGATCGACCCACTTCTTCCACTCTGAAGCATTCAATTGATCTCACCAGCTTCTAAAGTAACTGACGGATGCTCCACCTATAAATGTGTATGCTCCCAGCGATAAACAGAGTAACTCCCGCAAATCAGAAAGAACAATCTCTGTTAATCACCATCTCTGTAGGAGGAGGATTACACCCCTCCAAGGGCCCGGTAAATCAGTAAAACACGCCCTGTTGACCGCTGGACGACGAACAGACGATGGGCCGATAAGCGCGGCCCAGGAAGAGATTACCGCGACCAAACGACTAAACGACAGCAGGCCCATTTGGTCGGTACATCGACAAAGCCCATCCAGAAGAGAGGGATTAGGGCAAACTCGAAGAGAAGGTCTATAAAAGGAAGGGGAGAAACGACGTAGAGGGGATCGACACTTTTACACAATCACAAGACGGCTAGATCTAGGGTTTTCACTCATCTCTATCCGTTATCTTGTACCGTTCCCCGGCTAGCTCTTCGAGCTCTGTCTTGTCTTTCTCTTTACATTCCCATTGTAACCAAGTCCTGACATCTTCATCTATAAAACGTCTTTGTTAGACCCACAGACGAGTTCTTCGTCTTCTCTTTACTAGTTTCGACCGAACTCGGTTCTAACAGTTGGCGCCCACCGTGGGGCTAGCAAAGTAACGTTAGCAAAGATGAGTCAGAACCCCGAAGGTTCCACTTCCGGCGACGAACACGACGCGCCGAACCCAACCCCTGTCACGGCTATCCCGATAGCCCCTGCCTTTGTCGATACCATCATGGAGCGCTTCGCCCGGCAAGACGCTGCTCAAAAGGCAGCTACCGAGCAAATCGCCGCAATCGCCGCACTACTCGCTCCTCTCGCCGGCGCTCCAGACGCAGCCACTGATACCATTCGCAGACAACTGTTCACTAGCGACACAACCGCCGGCCCGGCGAACCAAGGCGCTCCTCCCAGTACTCTCAACCCAGATGCAGCTCCGTTCACTCCTGCGAACCCGGATCTGCAAATGGTTCGCGAAGTCGCAGCACTCAAACAGTCGCTTCTGGACATAAACTCCAAGATCCACTGCGTAACCACCTCTGCACCACAGATAGAGCGCGTTTTGGCGAACACTCTCCGAACACCATTCTCTCCAGCGATAACCGGCGTCAGACTACGACACATCGAGAAGCTCCGGCTCCCGACGTACGAAGGCCTGACTGACCCGACGACCCACATCACGTCTTTCAACATTGCAGTACGCCGTGCAAACCTCTCCGACGAAGAACGCGACGCCGGCTACTGCCAACTCTTCGTCGAAAGCTTGAAAGGACCAGCTCTTACATGGTTCACGGGCCTCGCTGAGAACTCTATTAAAGACTTCCACGACCTGTCGTCCGCCTTCCTCAAGAATTATATCATGTTCACTCAGGAAGATGCGACAGTGTCTGATCTTTTCAACCTTGCTCAAGGGAAAGATCAAAGCTTGCGCAGCTTCATGGAGAAGTTCAAGGCCATAGTCTCGAAGGTCGTCTTACCCGACAGCGTCGCGGTCGCAGCACTTAAGAACACGTTGTATGTCCACTCAATCTTCCGTGACGACCTCTACAGGAATCCTACGACGTCTCTCTCCGACGCCATCGGACGTTCCCACAACTTTATCCGCATGGAAGAGGACACAAAGGCCCTCATCGCTAAGCTCAACGCGTCTAAAGCTGCAACAGCCGACAAAAGCGGAGTAAAGAACGCGGATAGTCGACATGAACCGCGACAGCACTCGTCAGGCGATAAAGCAACCCAAAAGAGGAATTTCGTCTATGCTGTCGACGAAGAGGGCTCTCCAGCGTCAACAACTATCGTGCGAGAGAAAGGCTGGAACGTCTACAACCGCGAAACCGACGGAAAACCGCCGGATTCCTCCGCAGCAGTTAGTTCTCGGCCTCCGGGAGCCGAGAAATGGTGCGACTACCACAACGCTAAGTCGCATGACACCAGAGAATGTAAGACGCTCTTCGAACAATTTCTCACTTCTGTTGCGAACGGGAAACTCGAAATCGAACCTCCGAAAACCAGAACACGGGGACCAGCGAGCTGGAGCAAAAACAAGGATAGGAAAACCAACAAGTCGCAAGGCAAAGCCCCTCAGCAAGAGAGGCGAGCGACACCTGACGAGGCAACTCCAGCGTCGCCGGAAAAGGGGAACTCGTCCAGCGACGAAGAATCACCGCGGAATCGGAGAAGGGTCGAGACTGTTTTCGC
Organism: Raphanus sativus; assembly: GCF_000801105.2. Classification (NCBI taxonomy): domain Eukaryota; kingdom Viridiplantae; phylum Streptophyta; class Magnoliopsida; order Brassicales; family Brassicaceae; genus Raphanus; species Raphanus sativus. The sequence continues at coordinate 18,834,066 of NC_079516.1, forward strand.
AAGAACCGTTAAAGACGCCGGCGATCGCGAACTCCCGAAAGCGAGGCGACGCATCAACGTCGTCCTGACGCAGCTGGAACCTCCCGCCGACAAACCCGAACCAATCTCTCCCCAAGACCTGCGCGCTCGGCTAGGTCGCCCATCACCTAGCGACCTACGGAACCTCCTTAAGCGAAAGGAAAAATCAGCGGCAGATGCAGTCGATCAGGCCCCGATCTCCGCGAAAAGATCAACTCCTCCAAGACTCGCCGGTTGAATAACCCAAGTCCCATGAAACCCCGCCCCGTAGACCTGCGTGAAAAGCTTAATTCCAGGAAACCGGATTTGCGAAGTCAGCTCGATCGTCCTTTATACTCTGACCTTCGACAAAAGCTTGAAGCCTCTAGAACTCAGCATCCCAATCAGGAACAAGACACCGTCCTCAACGTTATTATGGGTGGTTCCCCGCCCTGCGGTGATTCTGTCAGGTCCATTAAAGACTACCGTCGTCAGGCAACATCCTCACGCAAGTGGCCGACGAAAACCGAGAACGATCATCACATCACTTTCTCCCCTGACGACACCCTTGGCATCCACATGCCACACAACGACCCCCTCCTCGTTGAACTCGGAATCGGTGACTGCCAAGTCACCAAAATCCTGATCGACACTGGCAGCTCCGTCGATCTGATCTTTCGCGATACACTCGACAAGATGGGCGTTGACACGGGAAGTATGAAACCATCGTCCCGCTCTCTTACAGGTTTCAATGGCTCGTCCGAAGTCTTGGTCGGAACCATCCGCCTTCCAGTGTACGCATGTGGCATGACACGGACTGTCAAGTTTTCAGTCGTCGATTCCAAAGCCCCTTACAACGCGATTCTGGGCACCCCTTGGCTGCATTCGATGCAGGCAATCCCGTCGACTTACCACCAATGCGTTAAGTTTCCGGGGACAGACGGTAAGATCCGAACGCTGCGGGGCGACCAGCAAGCCGCCAGAGATCTGTTAATCGCAACCATAAAGCTCCAGCGAGAAACGTCGCATATCAACACCGTCTCCAACCCCTCGCAGAAGGCATTCCCCCAACAAGAGGAGGTCCTCAACGTACCTCTCGACGATGCTGACCCTAGCAAGGTAATCCGCATTGGAGCACTCTTGCCGGACGATATGCAGCAGCAACTCTCCGAGTTCCTCCGTCAGAACATCTCCACTTTCGCCTGGACTACATCCGACATGAAAGGGATCGACCCAGCGATCACCTCACATGAGCTCAACGTCGATCCCACCTTCAAGCCTATCCGCCAGAAGCGCAGAAAGCTAGGACCGGAACGATCAAAGGCAGTCAACGACGAGGTGGACCGCTTACTCGCCGCTGACTCTATCATGGAAGTCAAATACCCTGACTGGCTCGCTAACCCTGTCGTCGTCAAAAAGAAGAACGGGAAGTGGCGAGTCTGCGTCGATTTCACGGATCTGAACAAAGCTTGCCCAAAGGACAGTTACCCTCTTCCGCACATTGACCGTTTAGTCGAGTCAACCGCTGGAAACGCCCTATTGACGTTCATGGACGCATTCTCTGGATACAACCAGATAATGATGCACCCAGACGACCGCGAGAAGACGGCGTTCATAACAGATAGAGGAACCTACTGCTATAAGGTAATGCCCTTCGGCCTTAAAAACGCGGGAGCCACCTACCAACGCCTTGTCAACCGCATGTTCGCCGACAAACTGGGCTCCACTATGGAAGTCTACATCGACGACATGCTAGTCAAGTCGCTCCGAGCCGAGGATCATCTCACGCACCTCAAAGACTGCTTCACAACGCTCAACGAATACGGTATGAAACTGAACCCGGCTAAATGCACGTTCGGCGTTATGTCCGGCGAGTTTCTCGGATACATCGTCACCCAGAGAGGAATTGAGGCTAATCCTAAACAGATATCGGCGATCCTCGATCTCCCAAGCCCCAAGAACAGCCGAGAAGTGCAACGTCTCACCGGCCGCATAGCAGCGCTCAACAGGTTCATCTCGCGATCTACCGACAAGTGCCTTCCTTTCTTCGAACTGTTGCGGGGAAACAAACGATTCATTTGGGACGACAAGTGTGAGGAAGCCTTTGGCCAACTGAAGCAATATCTGACTACCCCTCCTGTCCTCTCGAAACCGGAAGCGGGTGACATTCTTACCCTCTATATTGCCGTCACGCCTATCGCCGTCAGCAGCGTCCTCATACGCGAAGATCGGGGGGAGCAGAAACCAATCTTCTACACGAGCAAGCGCATGACCGAAGCCGAAACCCGCTATCCCACTCTCGAGAAAATGGCGCTTGCGGTGGTACATTCAGCGAGAAAACTCCGCCCGTATTTTCAGTCTCACACGGTCGAAGTGCTCTCCAATCAACCCCTCCGAACAGTCATGCAGAACGCCAACCACTCTCGGCGACTCACAAAGTGGGCAATGGAGCTCAGCGAGCACGATATCATATACAAGAACCGGACAGCAGCCAAGTCCCAGGTCCTCGCTGACTTCCTGATCGAACTCACCCCCGAACTCGAGCAGGATCTTGCCGTGTCGTCTCGCAATTGGATCCTGCATGTCGACGGCTCCTCGACCAATAAAGGGTCTGGCGCCGGCGTTCAGCTCCAATCCCCAACCGGCGAACTGATAAGACAGTCTTTTAGCTTCGGCTTTCCCGCTTCCAACAACGAGGCTGAGTACGAGTCCCTACTTGCAGGATTACGCCTCGCCAAAGCCGTCAGAGCCAAACGCCTCAGTGCCTACTGCGACTCTCAGCTCGTCGCCAGTCAGTACAACGGTGAATACGATGCTCATAATGCAAGAATGGACGCCTACCTCAAGCTTGTTCAGGACCTCACGAAAGACTTCGAATTTTTCGAACTTACCAAAGTCCCCAGAGGAGAGAACGTCTGCGCTGATGCTCTGGCAGCCCTTGGGAGCAAGCTACACGATCAGATCAAGCGGACAATTCCCATTCATCGGATCGAAAACCCCAGCATTACGGCACAAGGCGCGAGTACCTCCTATGTCTCTGCAGTAGCTGTTGCGGCTGAAATGGACGTCGATTCCTCATCAGACGAAACCCCCGACTGGCGCACTGATCTGATCAACTATTTAGCACACGGCACCCTTCCAGATGATAAGTGGCTAGCGCGAAGACTGAAGGCACGCAGTGCCCATTACGTCGTCATAGACGGCGAACTACACCGTTGGAACGCCAACAAGGTCCTCCTGAAATGCATATCAGGCGATGAAACGCGACTAGTCATGGCTGAAAATCACGAAGGCGCGGCGGGTAATCACTCTGGAGGACGAGCCCTAGCACTTAAAGTCCGAAGTCAAGGCTTCTACTGGCCTACTCTAAACACGGACTGCGAATCCTACGCCAAACGCTGTGATAAATGCCAAAGACACGCACCCACGATCCACTGTCCCACCGAGCAATTGCGCACCCTTACGGCACCATATCCGTTTATGCGTTGGGCAATGGACATCATCGGACCCATGCCGAATTCACGAGGAAAGCGTTTCGTCCTTGTCCTGACTGATTACTTCACCAAATGGATCGAAGCGGAAGCCTTCGCTAACATCACCGACAAGGAAGTTCAGAAGTTCGTCTGGCGCAATATCATTTGTCGTCACGGTCTCCCTTACGAGATTGTGACAGACAACGGGTCACAGTTCATCTCGCATCAGTTTCGTGATTTCTGCGACAAATGGAGAATCCGTTTGAACACCGCAACGCCCCGATACCCGCAGAGTAACGGCCAGGCAGAGTCATCCAACCGCACGATCATCGACGGCTTAAAGAAACGTCTAGACTTGAAAAAAGGCTGCTGGGCCGACGAGTTGGACGGCGTACTTTGGTCTCACCGCACCACGCCTCGCTCCGCGACTAAGTGCACTCCATTCTCCATGGCCTACGGCGTTGAAGCGATGGCTCCCGCCGAAGTTAATGTAACCAGTCTCCGAAGATCACGAATGCCTCAGCACCTCGCGCTCAATCAAAGTATGCTCCTCGACGCGCTTGACGCAATCGAAGAACACCGCGATCAAGCCCTGCTCCGAATCCAGAATTACCAACATCAAATCGAGAGCTACTATAACAAGAAGGTCAAGTCGCGCCCTCTTGAACAAGGCGATCTCGTTCTTCGCAAGGTCTTCGAGAACACTAAGGAGTGGAAGGCTGGCAAGCTTGGAACTAACTGGGAGGGACCATACAAAATCACACAAGTGATCAAACCTGGAGTCTATCGCCTGGAAACGTCAACCGGTGAAGCAGTTCCGCGAGCCTGGAATTCCATGCATCTAAAGCGATACTCTCCATAATTTTACACTTCAACAACCACATAGTTAAGTAAGTGCGCCTTCCGGGCCACTCTTACACGACTATGTAAAAAAAAAAAAAAAAAAAAAAAAAAAAAAAAAAAAAAAAAAAAAAAAAAAAAAGAGTCGAGTAAGTGCACCCTCCGCGTCACTCTTACTCGACTCCTACGAACTACGAATGGCTTGATCCTCCTCGGAGGTACGTAGGCAACCTTTACCGGTTCAGCTATAACAAAAAAATTTCGAGTAAGTGCACCCTCCGCGTCACTCTTACTCAACTCCAAACGAACTACGAGTGGCTTGATCCTCTTCAGAGGTACGTAGGCAGCCTTAACCAGTGCAGCTATAACAAAACAAAAAAATATACATATATGCGAAAGGAGGGGATGTCGCGACTCAGGGACCAAAATTAGCGAGTAAAACTGCATCTGGGAGTCATGAAGTCAGCGACTAATCCCGTCTGCAAACATGTCGCGACCCAACGAGCCCAACCAGCGAGTAAAACTGCTTTTGGGAACCATGAAGTCAGCGACTAAACCGCCATCAGCGTGAAAACTAGGCGACCAGCGGCACGCCGGCAAAATCAGCGAGTAAAATCACTTGCGGAAGCCACGAAAGTCCGCAACCCGAGCCGCCTGCAAACATGTCGCGACCTGACGAGCCCAACCAGCGAGTAAAACTGCTTTTGGGAACCATGAAGCCAGCGACTAAACCGCCATCAGCGTGAAAACTAGGCGACCAGCGGCACGCCGACAAAAACAGTTTGAATTCAAAAACAAAAAGGAAGAAGCAGTCATAACCAGATATCCAATAAAGCCGAGACATAGTGAGTTCTGAATAATACAACAAAGGCTCCGCAGGGCCTCAAAAAAAAAACAACAACAGCAAAAGAAGACAACGTATTTAAAACATACAACAACATAGCAACTTAGTTGGCTGGGTCTTCCTTCTGATCCGAGGGGTCCTCCGCTCCAACCAAGTCTGCAGCAAGCGCCTCTCCGTCGACAGTCGGAGGAACAGTTGTCTCATTTGAAGTCGCATCCTTCCCTCTCCGACCCTCCTGAGCATCGATCGGACCCTCGGTCGTTCCCTGTTCTGCAACCGTCGGGGCCTTGTTGCGCTCCTTCATCATGATATCAAAAGAATCGTCTGGCGATTGCATCCTCGATAAAGTCCCCGAATCGATGATACTGTCATTCGACCCATACTTGTCGAGACCGGCAAGAACTTCCTCACTCACGAACGTGGATGGCAGAATAAGCGGAGAAAGAGAGAGATCAGATTCAGGAATGTCACCAACCTTGAGCTTATCCACCTCTACCTTGTACAACCCCTCCTGCACTCTGTAAAAATCAATCAACTCCTGAGAAACGTCATAGCCTTCCCCTTTTGCTAACTCGAGACACTTTCGAGTCCCGAACGCCTGACCATACAGGTTATGGGCCTCCTCGAAGGCGTCACGACGAACAGAGTAATCCCTAATACTGTCAAAACGACGCTTCGCCTTCACGACCATAGCCGTCTCAACTCTAACTCTCTCGAGTGTTACCTCGTAAACACGGGAATCCCTGAGCCTTCGCCTCTCCGAGATGAGTTTGGCGACTACAGCGTCCCTCTCCTTTTCCAAATCTTTCTTTCCCCTCTCTAGCGTAACCTTCTCGCGAGAAAGGGCCTTGACGGAGGATCGAGAGTTTAGCAGCTTGGTCTTCAAATCTTCAAACTTCACACGTAGGATTTCCTTGTCTTCAGCGTTTTTCGCGAGAACGCGGGAAAGCTCCAAATCCTTCGCGCGAGCCAACTCCTCAGCGGCTCCTAGCTGTGCTTGTGTCCGTCTCAGCTCGGTTTCGTACTTCTCCACCAGAAGGTTCATGCTTCCATCACTCTGTAGTATAAAGAAAAAGGGGGAAAAGTGAGAAGGAATTGAGCGACCAAAGGCAACTTGAGAGACGAGCCGAAATCCACCCTAAGGGAGAAATTACCTGTTTCCTAGCCTGAGCAGCCTTGATATACTCGTCCTTGAAAAGAAGGTCAGCAACTGGCGGAAGATCGATAGGTCCACCTTTCACTTGACGCGTCAGTTCAGCACACTGAACCGGATTGTAGATCAACGGAGTGTCCTCATCATACGAGAAGTTCACCCGATCGGGAAAATCCACGCGAGGCCCTCGCGTAGTGAAACTTCCAGAGGCGTCCACACTCGAAGAAGGAGCACTGCGCGACGCGCCTGCCTTCTTCCTTGGAGTCTTCTTCTGAGCCACGATAGGGACATCAGGAGCAGGAGTAAAGTCACCTCCCCTCTCTTCCCCGGGGCAAAAATCGTCAACAAGACCGCCGGGAGCAGTATCCGCCATTGGAGGATTCTCCTGGCGAGAAGAATGCCCCCTCTTTTGCTTCTTAGGTTGAGCTCCTGGAGACGCCTTCGCAGAAGGCCCGACAGCATCCTCATGACTCGCATTCGAGCCCTCGGTTTCCCTCTTAGAAGAAGCCTCACGAGATCTTTTCTTTTCTTTCTTCTTCTTCTTTGACAATTTCTGTTGCGCCATTTCCACGGGATCTTCAGGGAACTCTTCTTCAGGATGATCAGGCTCGTGCCTAACTTCAGAAGAACCGTTATTCCCTTCCTTTCCTTCTTCGCGATCAGCGGACGCAGGGCCATCCCTATCCGCGACTGGAGTCGCGACTGGAGAAGGGTCATCGTTCACCACTGCTGGTTCGTCGTCAACGACGGTAGCAGTCTTCTTCTTGCCCAACGATCTCATTTGCCCTTTCAGGATAGCACTCAAATCCGGAGTTTGCCTCATCTTTTTCGCCTTGTTCACGAGTGTCTGCTGCTTCCTTGTGAATAGCGATAAGCGTTTCTTCCCGGGGACGACTACGCAGGGTAATCTCGATCTCCAAACCTCTGCAAAAAGAAAGAGAGAAATAAGAATACTCACCAAGTAAAGCATAAACCGCGACTTGTCAAGAAAACAAGCAGGAAATTGAGTACCCTTAGCTACGCGCTCCTGACAGCGACGTATCCAATCAGCGCTAAGATCAGGCCACCGACGATGGCTAAGCGTCGCGATAGCTTGGGCGTGCTCGAAGAACTTCTCCGGATAGGCGATTGTATTTGGGTGACGGACTGCAAGACAAAAAAAAAAAAAAACAAAAACACAGTTAAGCATCAAGAAACTCAAGTAGTCTCGGGACAACTGCAAATCTACCAATTTCACGATCCCAAAGAACCGGGAAATCGTCTTTCGGCGGCTCATCAAACGCGTGCTCGTCCGCCTTAATGTAGAAGTAGTATCTCTGCCAATCTTTTGTCTTGTTCGGATGACCAGTCAGAACATTATAGGACGGGCGCATCTTTATCGAGTGTAACCCATAAGGCATAGGCCTCAAGAAAGTCAGCTCTTCGAAAGTCCTCACGCTCATCGGAATACTTACTTCAGCGGCCATAGCCATCAAAGCGACGGCGATCCTAAACGACCCATTCAGAAACTGAGTAATCGCTACACCCCGACGAAGCGTGTACTCCGTAATCAAACGCGGGATAGGGAACCACAACTTCGTATCCACGCCGAAATAAGACTCGTAGACGCACTGATATCCTTCAGGCGGCGACCAAGGCCTCTGCCTGACAGACGGAATGAGATAAGTCACCCCGATAGCTCCACAGCTCTTTAACAAATGCTTCACACTGCTGTGAGTGGAGAAGCTTGGGAACACGTTCCTCCAAGACTGACCCCCCGCTCGAGGATCACGCAACGTATCGCGAGAAATCGCTGGAAGCTCCTCGAAGATGTCGCCGGAGACGTAACGTGTGGGCTTGTACTCCGGGGGATCAACACTCTCTTCGCGGAGTCGATACTTCGGGATCCTAAACTTTCGCGCCTGCGCCTCGAGACCCTCGTTCCCAGTACCTACGCGAGAGGAACCAACGTTCCCTTCTGCCCTCGCCGCACCGACCCCTTCCGGCGTTCCAACTACCATCGGATCTGGCTCCGGGATCGCGTTGGTCGCGACATCATTCGGCGCCCTAACCTCCTCCGGATCGGAAGCGCCGGCGACAGCTTTCCCCTTTTCCTCTCGGGATAGCCTTTTCCCAGACGCCATGGCGACCCACAAACGATGAGACCTCACCGGCGAGCTTAGAGAGAGAAAATAAAAAAAAAAGCTAGAGAGAAGGGAGAGCAAAGAGAGATACCTGAAGCTGCAGAGAAGAATGATAAAAGAAGAGCAGAACTATCTTTTTATAGCAAAAAGAAGGGCACGACTCCCAAAGCATCATTATTAGGTCTAAATAGGCCTAAACGGGCCTTAATCAGGCCTGAAACCTCTCTCTCATCGCTCGCAGCGGTCACATCACGCAATCAAACCGGGGATTAGGAGTTAATCAAACCGGCCCAAACCGACAGGGTTAAGTCGTACCGAAAGCAAACCGGTGTAAACCAGCGGGAATCCTTGAGAGAGAGATACGCGACCGAACGAGCATCCTGGCGAGTAAGGGCCGCACTCGGAAGACCAAAGAAGCTCGCAACTCGACGGTTGAAGACAAGGAGGAGTGCTGCGACCAGCCGAGTTAACCAGCGAGTAAAATCTTTTTTGAGAAGGTTCAAAAAGGTGTTTTTACTCGGCTAAATGAGATTGTCTCGGAGGCTACCAAGTTGTACCGGCGAGTAAAATCGCTCTGGAGCCAGGAGTAAACGGTGCGACCAAACAAGTGAACTCAGCGACTACACTCGCCTTCGAGAGCAGTGCTAAATGTCACGACCAGATGAGTAAACCAGCGACTAAAATCGTGTCTCGAAGCCACAAAGTTACACGCGACCAGAGGAGTACAGTAGGCGAGTAGAATCGCATTTTTTTTTGAGGCAAAACACGGCGCGACCAAACGAGCAAAGCAGGCGAGTTAATTCGATCTTAGAAGCAGCACTCGATGTCGCGACCAAACCCGAAGAATAAGATCTTTCTCGGAAGCCATGTGCGATGCCACAAACCAGCGAGTAGAACCGCTTGCAGAAGCCACGAAATCATATCGCGACTAAGTGAACCGAACCAGTGAGTAGAACCGTCCTTTGAATCATGTCGCGACGAAACAGCCTGGCTAGCGAGTAGAGTCGCTCTCCGAGGGTTCGAGGGCGAAGACCAGCGAGTAAAGGAGACTCGACGACAGCAGCAAACGTCGTAAGGTCCCCAGACCAAAACTCACGGATTCACCAAACCCATCCAGCTAACAGTCCGTCAGGATTAGACTGGCGTTAATCAACAGACGAACTGGGGGGGGACTTACTGTAGGAGGAGGATTACACCCCTCCAAGGGCCCGGTAAATCAGTAAAACACGCCCTGTTGACCGCTGGACGACGAACAGACGATGGGCCGATAAGCGCGGCCCAGGAAGAGATTACCGCGACCAAACGACTAAACGACAGCAGGCCCATTTGGTCGGTACATCGACAAAGCCCATCCAGAAGAGAGGGATTAGGGCAAACTCGAAGAGAAGGTCTATAAAAGGAAGGGGAGAAACGACGTAGAGGGGATCGACACTTTTACACAATCACAAGACGGCTAGATCTAGGGTTTTCACTCATCTCTATCCGTTATCTTGTACCGTTCCCCGGCTAGCTCTTCGAGCTCTGTCTTGTCTTTCTCTTTACATTCCCATTGTAACCAAGTCCTGACATCTTCATCTATAAAACGTCTTTGTTAGACCCACAGACGAGTTCTTCGTCTTCTCTTTACTAGTTTCGACCGAACTCGGTTCTAACAATCTCCAACAATGGCGAGTTCCTCCATCTTGCTTGCTAATTTACAAGCTAACCGCTGCTTAGACACTGTGAGATTAGAAAAGAAAATTCTTCTTTATCACCTTGATTGAATGTTTTAGAGTTATCCGATTAAGTTCTTGCCTGGAATCTACAAGTTTTCGGTGATCAATGCTTTATGATAGATTTTTTTTGTTCAAGCTTTATGATAGATTTATCTTATTATTATGGCTTTATGTTTATTTCAGTTTCAGTGATTGAGAGTAATGAATGGCGGGAGACACATTTAAAGCACTTACAAACCTTGTGTGCTCATGTTTGTTAGGAATCGGTGATAGCTTTCTTTTTCTCTAGCTTATAGAGAAAGTTTGTATCAAACAAATAGTAAGTTTTGCGTTTACGCCTATATCTAAAGACAATCGTATAGCTAAATTAGCATGGTAAATACTTTAATGGTTGGTTGGTGCAGATTTTGAAGCTTGCTTTGGACAATGATTGATTGTGGCATACTCAGGATGATCTGCAAGTTGGACTCAAAGACCTACAAGACTTTCTGAAACCAACGTAACAAGTGAATTCTTACCAGGATATTTGATCGATATAGTCAATGTGAGAACTTACTTCCCTTTTGCTTGTGGTGTCCTTAAATGTTTTATGTTTTAATCTTTTGGGATTTGACCCCTTTTTTCTTATCAGAAACACCAGAAGCTAGGACAAGCATTTTTTACCATTACATGTAAACATGTTTCTACTGTTCAATATCTTGCTTTTCCTGTATGATCGGAGCTTCAAACTCACATAACATGTTCTGAAAGGACTGTGATTGGTGATTGGTGAAAACAGTAATGCTGGAACCATCAGGCCAACAAGACTTGGAGAGCAGTCAAAACTCATTGAATTTGGTACAATGCATTGTCTCTGTGATCTTGCTGATGCACAAGGACATCAAAGTCAAGGAAGATATTATCACCATCCAAGTCAGAGATTGAATTGGTTCTGCACAACGTTATCACACTGCAGGTGGCCATTTGTTCTTTTTCCTATTCTCTTATCGTTATATATTGCAAATCCATGTTTCTGATTGTGTTTTTACCTCTTTGATTTTCTTTGCAGTCCTCCGATCTTGACTGTAGCCATATGATGAAAACCACAGAAGAGCAACTTAGGATTGCATCTAATAGCTTAATAAGCTGTGCAACAATATAATGATTTGTGCTCTCGGTGTAAAAACTATATGACTTTCCTTTTTTTAATTTGGGAAAGCACCAATTTAAAGTACACAATTTTGATAAAGATATGACTTTTCTTTGCTTACTTGAGAAAGCACCAACTTAAGTACACAATTTTGCTATGCAATACGAAAGCTCTGATTCATGGCTTGAACATGCTCCATGACTAGCTCTAAGTGTGCTTCCAAAAGGCCATGAGTTCAGGCAATATTTTGCTGTTGGCCCCACAAGTTTCTAACTCAGATACATGACAAAAGAAGTATCTGTTGGAAACTCAAAACTAATTAGATTTTTTTTGTCACAACAAACTAATTATATTCCTAGATATAACAAGTAAAATAATAAATATTTAGTGAAAAAACTTAATTAACTTCAACTTGGTAAAAAATATTTAGAAAATAGCAAATTAGTTAGTTGTAGATTAGATAATCTAAAATATATAAATTTCAAAAATACATAGAAAATTTCAAAAAAAAAAAATATGTTTATAATATTGTTCTTCAAATTTCATCAACAAAATAAATAAGAAAATTTCATACGACAAAAAAATATTATGAAAAAGAGAGTTCAAGATCGGTAAAGTTTATAAGGTCAAATTTGGATGGAAACTAAGCAAAATAAAAACAAACAAACAGTGAAATACAAAATAAAAGCAAACAAATAGTGAAAGCTCATTAATAAACCTTTCCACATGATTAAAATAATCAAATTATCATGTTAAATGTTGCCAACAATTATAACTCAGACGAAAGCATGACGGAAACTTTTCAGACACAAACTCTGTCGTTTATTTCAAAAACCTAAGCTTATGATATTTTGCAGCGGAACCATCAGATTGAAGAATCAACACATTAAGTTAATGAGTCAATGTTTGGATAATGACAATCCAGAGACTCATTACATTGAAGTGTTAAATCATTACTTCTTTCATCACAAATCTATCAAAGGACTTAACCATCTTCACCAATCCGCATATGGGAACTATCAAAGTGGTATATTAATATTGTGGAGAGGCAATTTTGAAGAGGAAAAATATTTTTTCTTCAAACAAGATAATCACAGAAACAAACACAAGTATTTGCATTTTTTCCTTCTAGAACTCAGCTTTATTTTATGTTTAAATTTCAACTGATTTTACTTTGTTATGACTATTATCTTCTTATTATACTTTTATTGACTCGATCAATCACAACTATTTATGTTATTTCATATTGACCTAACCAACTTCAAAACAAAGTAATACACTGTTATCGCTAAAAATGGATAAAAAAATTATCATTCTCTTTTAACATATATTCATCTTCATATTTTACAGATTTTTTTTACTAAAACCATAAAATAAATTATAAATTCATATAAGAATAAAACATACGAACCCGGCGCGTAGCGCCGGAAAACCACTAGTTATTACTAAACTTCACCTCTTACATTATTTTATTAATTTTTCACACATAACCTATATTCTCCCACTTATCTCATTAAGGATGCTCTAATTAAGATCCATAATTAGTCTGTTTAGGTTAAAGTATTTAAATGATACTCTCTTTTTCTAAGTGTCACTTTAGACTTGTGTATACAGATTAAAAATCATTTAATTTTGTATATTTTCTATATAAAAATATCAATATCAACACACCTACTCATATTTTAACTAATAGAAAAATAAACTAGAAAATAAATTTAATAAATCTATATTATTAAAATATAAGTACACTTTGAAAATACCCCTAAGTTTTTAAAGTTATTTACATTAGAATGCCAATGAAGTAATAAATTACTTTTCTTTAATTATAGTTGTATTTTCTGATTTATAAATGCATTTTCTTTAATTATAGATGTCTTTATTGAACCTATATTTAAGTATGTTTGTCTTTTTCCAATTTAAATAATAGATTTTGTTAATCAAATCTTTACAAAAATAGATTTCCCAATATACTTCGTTTTAACATATTAATTATTTTTAATATTTATTAGTATAAATAATAAAATAAAAATCACACATCATAATCAATTTATATAACATATAAATAAAATATAAAATAATTTATTCATATATTATTAGTATAATGGTTTTATAATATAAGTCTAATTAGTTATAAATATTGGTTTTATTTATGTGATACATTGTGATATAATAGACGATCAAAATCACAAATATAACTATTCAAAGTAATAAATAAAATTGTTATGTTTTAAAATGTTCTATTAATAATTATGTAATACATTTTAATTTACATATATATGTGTGTGTGTGTGTGTGTGTGTGTGTGTATATTATACCAGTAATACAAATAAACAATTAAAATGAAAGCAAATATTTATACCGTCACAGATCAAACTCTAGAAATAAACAAAAACAGTGCTAAATTATTTTTCTTTAACAAATTTATTTTGATAGAAATTATAGTTCCAAATAAGTTTATATATTTTATGTATTTATAAGTTTATTTTATTTGGGATGCTAAAATTTTTGAATTGGAAAAAATATGACCCACCTCTATATTATTTTAATTAAGAAATTTAAATTTTATATCAAAATATTTTATTAAGCTTTTAAATTTAATTTTTATTATAACTGCAAAAATTAATTTTCAATCTGGATTTATGTGTAAATATTACAAATTCATCATTTAATATAAACAAAAAACTAAAAACCGAAAATAAATACCCGCCCGATCGGGCGGGTCAATGTCTAGTTCTGCATTAAAATGTTAAAACGATACTTATTTTGCAAGAAAAAAAAATTTCTATAACAATACTTAACATGAAACGAAACAGAAGGAGTAAATTTTAGTATTAAAAGTGATTTTTAATGTAACGTGAGTAAAAATAACCACAACGAATAGTGGTATATGGACACCCAAATTGGGGCGATTATGATGTGTTACAATGTGGTATAATAGTCAGGATCCAAATTAGTTTATTCTAAGCTTATAATAAGTTAAGTCCACGATACAAAAAATCTGCTTTGTGAAGGAAGATGATGGCAATATCACCCTTGGTGTAAGGGTCATCACAATATTATGTCTAAAACAATCATTTTTCCTTTTTGTTCTATTTATCGTTAAACAATCTTCTAAGTTAAAATTATGTTTTAACCATATATCTTCTAAAAATAAGAAAAGCTAAATTACTCAATCATTTTTTATGACGTCCTTGAATATGAAATTATGAATGCAAGTTTTATAACCACACTGCAAATTGATATCCAAAAAGTCTTAATCTGAAAGCCCGAAAGTCTGAACCTAATTAAACTGAAAAACTAAATGCCTAATATAAATTGGTTACTCTATTATTTTAATCTTAGTATTAATTAGTTTCTGTTTAGAAAAATTTACAAGTTAAATAATTAATTCTATTATGTTATAGTACATAATATTTGCACAATATAAATTGGGCTCAAAGTTACAGTAGAAGATTAGCGAACCTTACAATGTTAATTAACTTTATGATTAACTCATGGACTTGGCAGAGTACGGATGGAGAGAGTGCTAATATCACAAAATGGCATGTAAAGCAGCCGACAGCCCAGTACTACATGTACATGGACCCGAGCCATACCACGATGTTTAATTATGGGTTAAGGTTTTTAAGAGAACAAAAAAAAGAACCAAAATAATTCATCATAAAAAATTGACATAATTTGGCAAAAGCAATAAGCAGTTAATATATTTGAAAAGAACATGTTACACTACAAATCCCATTGGACGTGGAGGAGCTATGTGGTGGTAAGGGGTCAGTTGACCCCTGTGATTTTTATAAAAAGTGGATTTCATTTATATATGTATTATAGGTAGTTGTTATAATATTTTGTTAAAAACTTTTGGTTTGATCCCCATAACTCAAGATCAATTTTTTTTTAAACCATCTTTGTATCTTCTTAATAATATTACATAGATAACTTATGTGAAATGTATTACAGGCTCCGATCCGCCACTGCTATTGACAACGTATAAAAATATTCATTCAGTCTGTGCAATCTTATATAGTTCTATCTCCGATCAAGTGCAATCAAAGGCGGACCTATAACTACAAAAAATGATGTCAGTTAACACACCTTAAAATATAAAAACGCCTAATTTGTTAATCTATTTGAATTGAATTTCGTTAGTTCTAGTGGTGTTTTCACTTTGGCTGACACCCCTTAACCGGATTCAAAACCATGTGACACTATATTTTTACTTTATTTTTGTCTAAGAGTTACCCATTTACTTTGATGCATGTTTAAAATAAGTTTAGATCCATCATTAAGTGCATCGATCTTCTCGTAATCTGGATTGGGTTTGCGAGTTTACTTAAAAGTTCCGACGTTGATATTCATAGTTGATCTTTCACAAAAGATGTAACATTCAAGATTTTTGTCATACAGATAACTAGAGAGTTGATAGAAATGGATATACAGAGAATGTTAATGTTGTATAAGTCGCACCAAACAAAAACTATTGCAAAAACACATTGTATTCTTACCTGGAATTAGGGGTCACCAATTGAGCGGTCTGCTGACTCATTTCAACTCCATTTTCAATAATAGAATGAACATCCCCTTCTTATTATTTGAGTAGCACTATTAGTAATGAACTTTGGCTTAATGAATGATTAACAAAAATGCGATTACTTATGTGGCAGTTACATAGCATTTCTCAATTTACTTATTAAAATAGACATAATTTACTAGAATATTTATAATAGAATGCCATTAGACATATTTGTTATATTATGTACTGTTACATATAAACAAAGAAATATTAATAGGTTAATTTAGATGGACCAAACATAATTTAAATATAAACTGGACTGATACATTATTTGTTTGGCTGTCATATATCGCTTAAATACTCTTTAAATATGATTAAAAATATCACTATGTCATATATGACTTTTATTTGATTCACAACTTCTAATATATATATATATATATATATATATATATATATATATATATATATATATATCTTCTAATATATATGATGCTAAATACTGACATAATATAATCCACTTCTATATATCTAAATTAACCATATAATATACCAACATATTATACATGAAAGTGAAGTTGTCATTTATAGGTTTACATGTATATATATAATGCCAAGTCAAAATATATGCCTTATTAACTTGACCAGTAAAACCAGTCGGGTTAATATAATTGGTACTCGGTTAGGGAGAACCAGACTATTTACTGTAAATTAATTCGATTTGTTTAAAATATATTTTCAATGGTTTTGATGAATCACTGTTGAAAAAAATATATTTTCTTCGTACTATAACCTTAATATCTGAATCACTATTGAAACAAATAAATTTTCTTTATTTTTATATTTTTTCATGGTCAAAAAATATTTTTAAAACTATATTCCAAATTATCGTCTATACATACATCATATAGTTGACGATGATTTGAATATATATTTAGAACTTTAATAAGCAGATATAATTTGTTTTTATCTCTTAATTGATTGTACGATATTAAATTTAGTCTTTGCAGTCCCTTAATTTAAGCTCCAAGATTTTTTTAACTAAGCAATCAACATAAATGGTGAAATGCAAATAATTTTGACCATATAAATTATTGGATTCCTTAATATTGTCAAATCTCATAGTCAATATTGTTTCCTAGAGTCAAATCTCATAGTTAATATCTTCTCCTATTTGTTGATTTATTAGTTATAATACTTTTCAAAAAAATTAAATTATAAACTAAAATTTAGGGATTATTAGGATTAAAATTTTGGGGATAGAATATTCGTTTTATTTCAAATCTAAATGGAACTAACACTATCAGTTATCACTATATATATATGACTTGAACTAATATTTACAGTGCCTTTTAGTGAATTTCTAAACGTAAGTTTAGGTTTCTTACTTTTCAAAGTGAGCTCTAATGAGCTATATGTTAAAACTATATTCCAAATTATCGTCTCTACATACATCATATAGTTGACGATGATTTGAATATATATTTAGAACTTGAATAAGCAGATATAATTGGTTTTTATCCCTTAATTGATTGTACGATATTAAATTTAGTCTTTGCAATCCTTTAATTTAAGCTCCAAGATTTTTTTAACTAAGCAATCAACATAAATGATGACATGCAAATAATTTTGACCATATAAATTATTGGATTCCTTAATATTGTCAAATCTCCTAGTTAATATTTTCTCATATTTGTTGATTTCTTAGTTATAACACTTTTCAAAAACAATAAATTATAAACTAAAATTTACTGATTATTACAATTAAAAATTTGGGGATAGAATATTCGTTTTATTTCAAATCTAAATGGAACTAACCCTATCAGTTATCACTATATAAGTATATATACATGACTTGAACTAATATCTACGGTGCCTTTTAGTGAATTGCTAAACGGAAGTTTAGGTTTCTTACTGTTCAGAGTGAGCTCTAATGAGCTATACGTTAAAACTATATTCCAAATTATCGTCTATACATATATCATTTTGTAGATGATGATCTGAATATATATATATATATATATATATATATATATATTTAGAGCTTGAATAAACAGATGTGATTGGTTTAATCTCTTAACTGATGGTACAATATTAAATTTAATCTTTGTAATCCCTTAATTTAAGTCCCATGACTTTTTTAACTAAGCAATCAACATAAATGGTGACATACAAATAATTTTGACCATATAAATTATTAGATTTCTTAATATTGTCAAATCTCATAGTTAATATTGTTTTCTAGGGTTAAATATCATAGTTAATATTGTTTCCTATTTGTTGATTTCTTAGTTATAATACTTTTCAAAATTTTAAATTATAAACTAAAATTTTGGGATTATTAGGATTAAAATTTTGGGGATAGAATATTCTCAAATCGAGGTGAAAATAACCCTATCAGTTATCACTATATATACATGACTTGAACTAATATCTACGGTACGACAACTTTCCTATCAGTTATCACTATATATACATGACTAGGGTGTTCAATTTCTTCTTGACACCTTCTTACGGTTTATACAAAACAACCAACCATCATTATAAGATTGGCTTTATATTTTTAGTATCTATTAACTAAAATTTATAATTTATTTTAGTCTATTCATCATGTGCAAGGCGCAGGTTACCACCTAGTTGTTATTTAATATATCAGTCTATTGAACGAGATTAACATAGATAATATGAGTTAAATCTTAAGCTTGATCTTCTTAGAATTAAAACTATATATATATATATATATATATATATATATATCTTGATGATTGAGATTTTGTTCTGTGTTTTAACTTTATAATTTCAATATAGTAATATAGAAATTATCTTTTCCAGAAAAATATCTAGTTTCAGAAGAAACAATATAAATTAGACATGTTAAAGTTTATTTTATATTTCTAAATTTTGAATAAATTTTATTATTTTATTATTTGATTATTTTTTAGAACATGAATTAACCCATGATAAAAATGTTATGAATTTGAATTTATATACTGAATCTGCTGAATTAGTTCTTGAAAAACTCAAGCTTATCACAAGTTGAGCTTAACTGAATTGGTTAACTCATTTTGACAACAAATAAGGGTTTAATAACAAAATTGAGTTTTAAAGAGGCATGTATAGTGATTGAATTTACTTTTTATAAGAGCATTTCCAATGTATGTATTTATATTTTCTTATAAAATAAATATTTCTATTATAGAGATAAATTTGCTCTAATGTACATCTTTATAATAGAATTTCTCTATTTTAGAAAAAAATATATAGGAATATTACTTTTTGTCTCTGTATTTAGAGGTGGAAATAGCATATTTCTGTATTTTCTTCTATAAGTAGAAGAACTCTATTATAGAAATAAACATTGGATCAAATCTACTTTATAATAGAGATTTTTTATTTTAGAAAAAATATAGAAATAAAAATAGAAGTGAATCGGTGACGGTGTAAAGTAAGTTGAGTTTGCTGGTTTTGATTTGATCTATGTTAAAAATTTCTCAGTTGTTTTGTATTTTAATTATGGATGGCATAAAAAAAATATTATCTGCATTAGGCATGAAATTAGATTGGGCCGGGCCACGAAATCAACTTCCTCTGTTTCAAGGTTGAAACAATGCTTGTGCAATTCTCGGCAAAGGGAATACGTTGTCTTATCCATTCAAAAGCGTGCTTGTTTAATTCAAAGTTGTTATTGTCTCTCGTTGTAGCTCAACGCGGAACAGCTTCCAGCTTAGAAACTTCAAGTTTCTGGTATGAAACATACCAGAATCATAATTCAGGACACAGTAACATCAAGAAAAACTTGTGAAACAGAGAAAATCACCAATGAATATTAATCGCATGGTTTTTTATGACTCTTTAATATATTTTTTTTGTTAGCAGCTATTTTTTGTTTTTAAAAGATATTTTCATCTTTTGACTATTTTACCAAGAGAAAAGGTCACAACATTAGTTCAGAAAATTGAATATTTCTGACAGGATATAGAATCAGTATAAATTAATTTTCTCTACCTTTTTGTCGTCAACTGATTTTTATCTTCCACATGAAAAATCAACATACTATTTTTTAGGATTAAAGTTGTGTCGCTATTTTTACATTGTAGCTGTATTTCATTGTTACTGTATTTTTCTCGGTGTTCTAAAAATCAACGTAAATCTAACATTTATTTTCAAGATTTTCATTAACTTTAAATCTCGGAAAACAAGAAATCCAGAACAAAAATCTGAATGTTCCGCAGCAAACTAATCTAAGAAACAAGTATATTATTTATCGATTTCAGCTACCGAGGAGAGAAATTGAAAGTTCAAGGTTAAGATCAATCTTTGGTGAAGAACCCAAGCAATCTTTGAAGATGAATGGTGCAGAACATGTGGAGACGGCTTCACTCGTTTCGCTCACTGATGATCCGTTGCTTCTCCAATGATGATGATTCAACGACAGAGACAACGACAATTCTTCTTCTTCTTGTTCGTGTTCTTGCCAAGTGTTCTTCTCCTTCTCTGTTTCCTGTTGAGCCCAAAAGACGAGGAGATAAATTACTAAACCGGACAAGATTCGGCTCATGTTACTCCAATTTCAATCAAACCGGGTTAAGATAAACCAAACCTTAATCCCCCAACATGGTATCTTGCAGATCTAAGTTCCAATATTATCATTGTTCATTATTAATATTTGAGAGTATATTTTTATAATCAGATGAAATTTCATGTTGACAAAATATACACCTTGTGGAAATGATTTGATCGAAACGTCGTCGTTTCTTTCGTCTTCTTCATGTTCATGATCTGAAGGAAGTCAGCATCATCATCACCACTAGACTCTGAAGTCTGCTCCTTTCCTCTTCCTCCTCTGTACCAAAGTAAATATATAAAAAACAATAAAAAGGACAATTCAAATGCAGACAAAAGAGTATAATATGATAGCTTTTCTGATACAAAATTAAAAACTTGTCAGGAAATATATAAAAAATATAATAAATAAAATTTACCTAAGAAAAGAATGTGAAGAAAGAGGGAAGGAGTGAAAACCCAAAAGACAATCATTCCTTGTGTGTAAAGACAAGTTGTCATGAAGATGATCTTCTTCAGTCTCTTGTCTTCTTCTTATTGAAGATGAAGAGCTTTCCTCTGTCCCAAAAAAAAAAGAATTTAAGTAAATGACCTTAATGAATATTCTCTTGATCTATATAAATAGCAATACCCATTTTCTTGTTTAAAAAAAACATATGTATTTATGACAATTGTCTTATGAATCATGACACTAGGCCAATAGTACATACTACAAACAGAAACAGTAAAACAATTAAATTCCATCTATTATTATAGTTTTGATGTTAACAGTTCAAATTAAAATCAACGGTCCCATACTTTCGAAAATCATATCATTTCAGAGTATTTATGGAAATTAATAAACACAGCGGAGAAATATACATTACCTGGTTTCCCCAAAGTAAGTTTAGAACCTCTATACATCTGTTATATGTGGTAATAAAAGTGAAGAGAAAAGGTGATTAAATATTCAGGATATTATGATAAGAGAAAAAACTAATGTTTGGTAAAATTACTACCTGGAGATGGCTCTTGACATGTGAAATTGTGAGTCCCTTCACATCCATCATCTTAAGAACAAGCTTTGGAGTGGCTCCTGTTTCATCAAACCCAACAAAAATACAAAAAGAGAAAGAAAAAAAAAGTTAGAAAGGTATATGATAATTCTTTATGACGACTATTCAAAAAATAATAATGAGAAATTGCAATACTTATAAAACAAAATCAGACAACAAAAAATATCCAAACTTTGATATATGAATGGAACCAATAACCAAAAGTGTGAAGCTTGGTTTAAAAACATGAGCGCGAGATGATCCGTCAATATAATGACACGATGAACAAGCGATAAAGTTTCAAACTTTCTAAGTTAGATCCAAGAAACTCAAACTTGAAGGTATGTATGAACGAAGCAAAGGAAAGCACAAGTGTGAAAACTTCGTCTAAAAAACATGACAAAGATGATTTATGAAAAGAAAAGGATGAGAATCTTTTTATAAAATATCGTGAAAAATCCTCACTTTAAGACGTGTGAATAAAAACAAAGTAACAAAAAACGCATATTTTCGAAAGATTCGAGGAGAAAATGGACGTACGATGTTGGCCACCGAGCATATCTACAGCGTTAACGAAACACCGGTGGAGATCTGGCGTCCATCTGAGCCGAGGCACTGGAGACCGTACGTATGGCCTAACTCCACCACCTCTATGACCGTTAAATCCAACGCCGTTGTAGTTTCCGTCACCGTTTCTCCCAGCAGCTTTACCCATTTTCTAAAGGTATCAGTCCCAAGAGCCCTAGAGAACCCCAAGAACAAGAAGTTTGAGTTTATTTTTTTTCTTCAAAACACAAAACTGAAGAAAGAGAAACGAAGAGTCCAGAGAGAGGGAGAGAGAGAGAGAGAGGATTCGTGGCTATGTTGGATTAAAAGAGTAAGTTTTTTTGTTTTCTGATTTGGTTTTTCTGACTTTTTCTAAAAGATGACTGACTCTTTTTCCATCTATTCTCTTTGTCTTTTTTGGATGCACTCATACTTTTATATCTCTATACATATATCTTTGCATGAAGCCAAATAACAGTAATAATAATTTAAACTTTACAAAATTTCATTTAATTTTTGTTTGCCGGATATTTCATTGTAGGTGTGTTTAAAACTGGAATTAATTTAATTTAATACCTTTTGATTGGTTTTAGAAACACAATCATCTAAGTAGATCAAATGGAGTTTATGTTATTTTTAAATCAGTCATACATGTTTAGTACGGTTTGGGTTTTGGTTTGGGTTCAAATTGTGTTAAAGATGTTACATCTTAGAACAAATCTACACTAAAAGAGTTAAACACACATAGAATAGATAATTTTTTGTTTATGAATTGTTCATGATATAGTGATGATTTGACGATTCATAAATTTCGTAAAGTCAATTTTTGGTCACTTATTTAGACAATGAATACTAGCAAAATAGAAAGAATAAAAATATGATTCCAAAAATCCAAGATTTTGATCGTAAAGTTGGTGAGCTTATTAGCATTAGTCAACTTCACGATTCTTGATCAATATATAATATAACTAATGGATATTTTTTTCAAAAAATAAATGAAAAAGATGTAAATGACCAGCTGGAATGTTGTTACTTTATAACCTTTTTTATTCAAAGAGTGAGGTGACATGTGTTTTTGACCTAGCTACAAGGATATACATATTCTACAAAATTGTAATCAACTAATCATACGCAAATCACTATGACTTTAGTTACATTAGTCTAGACTCTTGACCCCATTTAGTATTATCTTAATTTTTTAATAGTTTAGAGAGAATCATTGCATGTCGACGTACCAGAAATTTACTCATAGCTTTACTTCTTTTTTTTCCATCGACGCATAGTATACAACTTTTTTTTTGAACTTGAGGAAACGACTTTATATATAGAGAACTTGCGTGAAGAAACATTGTGTATATATTTTTTTTATAAGAGTGTCCTGACTCCACCGTGGTAATCCAGACTAGAGACCGAACCTTTAGCAGCGCGGACGCACACCCGAAGGTGGGTCATGACCAGATAACCGTCTTCGGTCTCGGGCGCCAGAATAAGTCCGCATGTAAATTCTCTGGTAGCTACTGCAAATCGAACCCGGGGTCGTACTTACAGCCGCAAGCCGTATATTCTTAGATACTAATAGTAATCTGTTGACAAAAAATATATTAATAGTAATCTCTTCTTTCCACGAACAATCAAATAACCATACCTCTTTTTAGTTTCTTGACCCTCTCGGTCAAATAATGTTGGTTGGTTCGAACCATATAAATTTATACCTAAAATTTCTATTAATAAAAAAATAAAACTTTGGATAAAAAATCTTTCTGAGATCATCCGAGTGCCTCTAAACGATCACTCAGTGATAAAAGAGGTAGAGGTGCAGAAACATGGGAGAAAGAATTTAGAGGAGCATTTGAAACATTTCGTTTCTGAGAAAATCTTCCACTTATTTGATGGGATGGTTAAGAGATTATCTATCAAATTATTCATAGATAATTACAATATACTTCTTATAATAACCGGATTCATGAATTATGGTCAACAAACCCTACGAGCTGCAATGTATATTGGTCAGGATCTGAACCAAATCCTGAATTACATGAACAAACCAGACACTACAACAAATATGGCTTTTCATAGCAGATTATAATAGCACATTTTTCGTAACTGCTATGAAAAGGTAGTTGGAAGTCTGAGTTATAAAACCATAGCATTAAAATTATGCTATTCCCAAAAATCATTAAAAGATAATTAAAAACTCACTAATCCGACACGTTTTTACAATTAGCGCCAACACTTAGACTAAAATAATGGTTTTCTCGGCCTAATTAGCCAAACCAATACTTTCAATAGCATTAAAAAAAAATTCTTCTTTTCCCCTTCTTCTTCGGTCTTCATCTCCTCACTCTCTTTCTCTTCGCTCACCACCGATCTCAAGAAGCTCATCTCCGATTCAGCCCTTATCTCATCCGATTAATCCTCTAATCAACCCGATTCGGCTCTCATCTCCTCCGATTCAGCCTCACCGCGATTCTTCCCTCCTCGAGTTCTCCACCGATTTCAATCCCATTTTAAAAACTGAAAGTGGACATCCCATCGATAGATTAAAGTCTATTGATTAGGTAGTTTCTTGCTCTGCTCATTGTTCTCATTAGTTAGGTTTCGATTTTCACTATCATTCCCATTTTAAAAACTGAAAGTTGGCGTTTTGACAGAAGCGAACCCACGACAAAGCTTCTCTTCCTCGGTAGTGGAGACGAAGAAGACAGAGGAAGAGGACGACGGCGGTTACAACGACGACGCGATTTAGCTCCGCCGAGATGAAACCGACCCAGTTCTAGCTCTGTCTTTACCTCTCCTTTGCTCTCTACTAGGTTTTGTTTTTGTGTTCTTAGTTAAACAAGGTGGAGGAGGCTGAAGAAGCTTGATGGTGGTGGTCTCGCCACCGATGCCTTATCACAAGAAGCATGGCTCGAGACGAGAAGAAAAAGGGCTGGTGATTCAATATTTAAGCGATTTGTGTAAGACTTGAAAAAAGATTTTATGTAAAAACATATGTTTTATAAATTTACTGAATATAATTTTGAGCTCAGTTCATGGACTTGGATCAAACCAAAGGTTAAAAGTGTTGAACTTTTGTTCAAGGCAAGTGTAAAATGAAGAAGTAAACAAAATGTTAAAACCAAATATAATTTTGTAAATCAATATTGGAACCGGTTTGTTAAAATATTAACACGTTTAGATTTAATAAAATATTTTTTGTTTACTTGTATTTTTAAATCTTAAATCTGCATCTTAATCCAATACCCTTAAATCAATATTGGAACCGGTTTGTTAAATCTTAAATCTGCATCTTAATCCTAACTAGATTTTGACCCGCGCTTCGAAAGCGCGGATATTATTTTTCACTTTTATGAAATATATTATTTGTTTGTAATTATTGAATTTATTTATTTTAATAAAATTTTCTTTATAATAATTTCGACACATAGAGTGTCTCTAATAAACTATATATTCTCTAGTTTTGTTTTATTCGCTCTTCAATCAATATATTTATTTGGCTTGTTGTTAAAATAAATGATTATAGACTTTGATCTCTGCACCTCCGCGGATGTATATTTTAAAAAATATGATGATATTTGTTTTTCATGTAATTATAAGGGTTTGGCAAAATGAATCCGAGGAACAGAACTGATACCAATCAGTAAATATAGTACCAAACCTGAACATAAATTGATTAAATATTCGAATTATTCAAAACTGTTAGTTAGAGAACCGAATCGGATCCGAACCGAAGTATTCGTGTACCTGAATTTATCTAAAAATAGATTTATATATTTATATATTAATTATTTTTATATTTAACGTATATAAAACATCAAGAATGATACCTTTAAATTGGTTTAAAATACTTAAAAATATATATAAATAGTCAAAAACAAATATCTGAAATAGTTAAAGTATATTCAAATCACCAAAAATACTTAAAATAATTATTGATTTCGTATCCAAAATTTTAAATCAAACCAATTGATATGTTAAGCTTAGGTATTCTGACATATGTTACTTAAATTTATAGGTAACATATTACTTTATTTATAGATTTTGAGAAATTTTAAATATATAGTGATTTAAAACTTTAAAAATAATTTAAATATGTTATCCAAACCCAAACCAAACCCGTAAAGATCCGAATCAAACTCAAACAAAAATTTAGAAACATCCTAATAGGACTGAAATCTTTGACCTCGAAAACTCGAAACGCAAACTGATCAGAATCAAACCCGTATGGATGTCTGAAAACCCATCCTTAGTCATTATTATATATCGTATAATTTCATCATATAATTAATCGTATTTTATATGTACCATTATATAACTAATCATATAATTAATAGTATTTAATATGTATCATCATATAAATAATTACATATATTATATTTTAAAATTTTAATATGAAATATAAAAACCATAATTTGAGTTGGTATTTCAATTGGGCTTTGTATTGTATTTTTCTTATATATATTGACAATGTTCTTTTATAATGGACTTAATAACTTAAGCCCATTATTTTTTCTATTTAATACTACTATCTTTGTTTCCAAACAATTTTTTTTTTAAAAGACTACAATCCATGTTTCCAAACACACCAATTTTTTTTAATACTCTTATCCAAGTATCCAAACACACCGAATTTGTACTTCAGCTTTAATAAGATAGATACCATTAACCCTAAACTTAAACCGACATATAAAATCATGAATATAAGATTTTCAAACTTATAATATTAATTTTAAATTTAAATCCAAGTTTATCTACTACTTAATCATATACTTCATTCTAAATCTTACCCTAAACCATAAACCAAATACCTAATACTAACAGGCACTACAAACATAAACTATACATTCAATACTCTAAATATAAACTTTAAATCTAAATTATTAAAATTCTTTAGTTTTATAAATTTAATTTTATAACTAAGTCTTGACATTTATAACCCCTACATTAAAAATTAAATCCCAAACTCTATTTCTAAACTCAAATCCTATTCCACAAACCTCAAATATACTCTAAATCCTATGTATAGTACCATAATTATAAATCTACACATTAAAACTAATATTTTCCAACTTAAACTCCGAATCTTAACACATACTCCAAACTTTTATATCATAACACTAAATTCAATAATTATAAACTCCAAAACATAAGTATTATATTCTAAAACTAATCCCTCACACTATATTTCAAACCCTAAACCCTAAAACTTAATTTTATATACAAATCATAAGCTTGATATTAATCTAACATTTTAAATTGAAACGTCAATTCTTAAACAAATATCAGTTTTTGTTTTTGTTTTTTAACCAAAACAATTATCTGTTTATTATGTTAAAAAAATAAAACCGTAAACATAACAAAATATTAGGGGAGCAATCCCTCTTCTCTTTTTTTATTGGTTGAAACAAATCAATCACACGATCACCTTTATAACCATCCGATGCGTTTTAATCTAATGGCTCAGATTTAGTCTTCTACTTTCTCATCTTCTCTTTCTTCTCTGCGACTCCTCACTTTTTTTTCTAGATCAACAACTTTTTTTTTCTCCTCTTAGAGCATCTTTATAGGTATATTTGAACACATCTTACAACAATATAATAAAAGGAATAAAAGGAAAAAGCGACTAAAGATGTGTATCTCGAGTATTCTTTAAGAAGTGTTTTGCTGAAATTATTAGGTGACTTGGCTTAATTTCATTGATTCTGTTTTTTGGAAAATGAATTAAAATTTCATTCCTCCGGCAAAATCGATATCTCTCCTCCTGCGATCATATTTCTTTTTCCTTGATTTTCTCGGCGGCGTGAGCAAAAGGGACGGGGTCAAGAACAAACAAGCCCATAAGAATCTCAGATCCATGACTTTAGGCGACCTCTGCTTCTTCTACCACTCCGGTACGAAATCGAGGTGCGTCGTGGGTGTGGTGGAGGTTGCTCGCGAATGGTACGAAGATGACGATGACGAAGGAGAAGGAGAAGGAGCGGTCGACGTCAAAGCTGTCGGAGAGATGAGGAGATTTGTTGATTTGAAGGAGATGAAAGGAGACAAAGGGATTAAGGATTTCGTTTTGTTCAGACAGCCGAGGTTGTCTGTTGTTCCAGTGGAAGTTGATGTTTGGCAAAAGATTTGTGAATTGGGAGATGGGTTTTCTGGAGATGGTGATGGTAAGGAAGATCGTGACTCGCTCTTCATTGTATCTTTGATTAGGTCTCTTCGATGCTCTGCTTAATCTGATTTCCCTTTTCCTGATTGCCACTTCCGTTGAATTTTGTAAATGGTTCTTTCTGGGATTTGTCTATTAGTTGAGATTATATCATTGATTTGATTGTTTCTGTAATGCTCTGTTTACTAGTTGATAAAATTTGATTTTAGAAGAGATGGTCTTAAACGTCCACTTTAAAGTTTGAAACTTTTACATGTTTTGCGGCAGATCGTATGAGCTTCTTCTTTCTTCTTTATGTCAGTTTCAGGGATTGGTTGTGTTACTTGCACTAAAAATCTGGGAGGTTTTGTTTTTGTTTGCAGGCATCTCTTTCTCAAACACAGAAGAAACATTAACACAAGCTTTTTCTCAATATGGTCGTCTTCTTGGTGGTAAGTCTAGTAATCTCAACACTAATCTTTTTATTTACATATCTTTATTTATTTATTTTTTGTCTTCTACTACACCGTTTTTGTTGCTTCAGTGAATGTTGTGATGGACAAAATCAGATGCAGACCAAAAGAGTTTGCTTATGTCAAATTCTCTTCCAAAGAAGAAGCCGACGAAGCTTTATTACAACTTAACGGACAGGTACTTTCCCCATCTCTATTAGCCTGGGAAATATATATATATATATATATATATATATATATATATATATATTTGATGAATGTTTTGTGGTGGAACATTAGAATAAGATATATATATATATGCTAGAGAATGGAACTATTTGTTGTTGAATAATATAAATCTCATCAACTCTTTGATACTGGTTATGTTTTTGAAAATCTTGTTATTTGGACCACAGTTGGTAGATAGGCGGGTGGTGGTCATGCTAAGTCCGGAGGAGGAGGAGGAGATCCTAGTAAACCTCAGCCTGTAAAGTTTCTTTCTCTTTCTTTGTCTAGCTATATCTTCTCTTTCTCGATCCATCTTCACACATTACTCTCTGGAAAACGTACTCGTTACCGTCTTGATGGTTCCAAGATCATGAAGGTATCTCTATATCCTTTACGAGAATATTATCAGATTCTCTTTCTATGAATGAATCCGCTAAGCTCTTGAATTATTATTACTTCACACAGGTCTATTTGGAGGCCAAGGAAAGGAACAACACAGAGTACAAGCTCGAGACTATGATGGGTGTGTACCGGAAACTTACTGGAAAGGATGTCACTTTCGAGTACCCTGTTGAAGCTTGAAGATGTTGATGACGCTGAAGAATTTCATCAGGATAGAGCTTTTGATTCTGTTTTGTGGTGTTTAGGATGAAGTACACTCTGTTTTGATTCTGTTTTGTTAATCAAACTAATAACGAGAAATGGATTCAGACACTACATGTTGTAAAAAGATCTTTACTGATGCAAAAATATTTTGTTGTTATCTCACCGGTAACATTAGTTTAGTTACCGTATGATTCTTCCAATTGCATAACTGATCTCAGTGAGTGGCTGTTATGTATTTAATCAAGGTTTTAAAAACTTTGTATTTATTAAATTTGGATAGCTTCCAAAAAATTAATAAGGTTTTTAAACTTTGTATTCATTAAATAAAATGTTTGTGTACTTTAATTAATATGTTTGTTTCTTTTTATGTTTTTCATTTATATCTTTTATTTTTTTTTCATAATAATTTGAAATTGTATTTTGGGTATTTTTTTATTTTCAAGTAAAATTTAGTATTACTTTTTTATGTTTTCAATTTAAAAATTATTTTTAATGTTTTAAAATTATTATATGTTTTAACATTATTAAATTATATAATTATTAAGATACAAGTTCTATATCCTTCCACTTATCCCACTACTAAATATTACTAAACTTCACTTCTTACATTATTTTATTAATTTTTTACACCTAAACTATATCCCCTCACTTATCCCATTAAAGATGCTCTTACAAGATAAATTTATATTTACTACATATGTGAAGACATCTGAAAAGGTTCCAAATCTATCCGCTTCAACTTAAGCCATTTTCCAGATATTTTATCTCAGTCAGATGTTGATGATGTCTTCATAGGTATGTTCTGTTTCTTTAGTTGATATTTCAATAGATAGTGGAGTTACTAAATTATTATTTAGCTAATCTTTGCTTAATTTTCTATTTTTATGCAGACATACTGGATGAAATTATTACAGAAAGAAACTATGAAGGAAATTAAACAAAGTGTTGATATTCAACTACGAGATCTGAGGTTAATTGTATAAAATATTTTAGTTATGTTAATATTTTAGTTACACAAAGTTGTTCTTACGTAAGCGCTACGAAAACTTTGATTGCATATTAATTCAGTGCTTTTAATTATATTGAAACAATCATTGAATGTACTTTATGGAAAAAACATGCCGAGGATGTATATCTATCTTATTAAAATAGAAACATTCTATTGGACCTAACATTTATTTTGTAAGTTTTTAAATTAAATATACATTTATACTTTATAGTTAAACTTACATTAAATCATTAATGTTTCTTTCTTTATACTACTATCTATGTTTCCAAACAATATATTTATTTCTTTATATTACTATCAATGTTTCCAAACAATATATTTTATACTACTATCAATGTTTCCAAACAATACAATAATTAATCTTAGTTATGTTATATCTATCATTTTCTTTTTAAAATTTTGTAGAAACGTCATAATTTCATAAAATGTAAAAAAATGAACTTTAAAATTTAGAGTATAAGATTACAAATTATGAAATTATTACAATTTAAATCAAATTAGATTACATATCGGTCATCCAACAGTTCAATCGGTTAGTCTCGGGTTTTAGTAATTTTTTTAATATGAATATTTTAAAAACCTAAATTGAATTGTCAGATTTCCGAATTAACCGGTATAATCACAATCAGGTTGAATTTAAAAACACTGATTTAAATGCAAAAATATTTTAAATACACACTTTTAAAAATTACCAAAATATTTGTTAAGTTATTAGTGAAATTTTTCATCGTAAAATATTTCGCGCTTCCAAAGTGCGGGTCAAGATCTAGTTTTTATATGAAACAGAACAAAACTGGTATGATAATCTTGCTTGGAAGTTTTATGAGGACAAAAAAATACACAATAGTAACTAATTTAAACTCAAAAAATACATAGATTTCTTAAAAGATTTATTAATAGTATAAAACAGACTTTTTATAAAATAATTAAAAAAATAAAACCTTTGACCTGTGCGGCCTAGGCTTGGAATTAAAATTCGGATCCGCGATCCGATCCGGTAAAAAAATGGGTTTCCAAAGCGTCCAGATCCGGATCCGGATAGTGCTTTTACGAATCCGGGTAATGAAATTTTAGGTTCGGATACCCGGATTCGGATCCGAAAATATTATTTATTTAAAATATTTAAAATATAATTATATTTATATATGTACATCATATGTAGTTTATATATAAAATAACTAAAATTTTAATTTTATTAAATTTAAATAATTTTTCAATTTTATTTTTAAAAATTGAAAAATAAACTAAATAAATAGTTAATTAGTTAATTTTTAATTTAATTTTAATATTTTTTTAGAAAAAATGTTTGGATCCGGGTATCCGCGAACATTCGGATTTTAGTCCGGATATCTGAATCCCGAATACTCGGAAGACACGAATCCGGATCCGGATAGTAACTTTAAAGATCCGACGGATTCCGATTCGGATTCGGGTATCCTAATATACCCCGGATACCCGGTCCGTCCCACCCCTATCCGCAGCACAAGAGTAACACTAGTGGCATTATAAAACGAAACAAATGAGAATAGAAGTTACAGGCTTAATAGAAAGCCAGTTTCAAAAAAAAAAAGTTACAGACTTTAGGTGTGCCCGTGTGGGGAACCAAGAAATGAAGAACAAACCCTTACTAAATCTTCTTATGCGTGTATTTAAGAGAGAAGAAGACAAAAACAGGAATGTTCACAGAGCCAAGACAGACCAAAAGCCAGAAGAAGTAATCAAGATGTCCCTTGTTAAGGTTGTCCGAAGGAATCCAACCATCATCTTTCCCGCTCAAACACGCCACAACCGTAACAATCATCGAGCTCAAGTAGTTTCCAAGCGTAGTAGTCAGAAGAGCCCAAGCGTTACACAAACTTCTCATTGTATCTGGAGACTGCTCATAGAAAAACTGAATCCGACCAACGAAGAAGAACACACCAGCAGTGCCCATAAGAAAGTACTGAGGGACTTGCCAGAAGATTGCCACGTCTCCACTTTCTTGAACTAAACGTAACCGAACCGTCTCAACGATAGCTGCAACTGCCAAGCTCAAGACAGATATGAACAGTCCAATCCCCATACGTTGTAGATCAGTGAAGCCTTTTGCTAAGCCTGTGAATTTTCTCGCAAAGGGAACGATGAGTTTATCGTAGATAGGGACGGTTATGAGGACGCTTGCAGTGTCGAACATGCCGAGAGTAGCTGGAGGGATCTCGAATGAGCCGATGGTTCTTGTCATGGACCGTCCTTGTTGGACGTAAAGAGTGTAGATCTGTGAATGGAGGACTGAGAAGATGATCCCTGAGGCCCAAATAGGGAACAAACGTAACAGAACCTTAACTTCTTCTACTTGAGTCACGGTACATAGCTTCCATGGGTCGTGAATGGCGTCTTCTCCTGAGATCATTGCTGCTTTGTCGAGGAACTTGTAACCGTCCGTTAGTATGTGGTCTTCTTCAGGGAGCTTGAGGTTCTTGTTACGGAATGCGGCTACAAGAACTTGACAAGCTCTAGTAATGGGACTGCCTCTAGGTTTCTGAAACCTATAAAGTGGAGTGCCAAAGAAGAAACTAGCAGTAGCAAGTCCCATGAACAAGGTTGGTATCATGAACCCTAGCTCCCACCCATAACTCTCTTGAACCCATACTAGAAGAGTAGATGAGACAAACGCACCAACGTTGACTGAGAAGTAGAACCAGTTAAAGAAAGAAGCTTTTCTGACTCGTTCATTTGGATCAGTCTGGTCAAACTGATCAGCACCAAAGGATGAGACACATGGTTTGATTCCTCCAGTTCCAAGAGCAATAAGGTAAAGACCTGAAAATAAAACTGCTTGCTGAGTTAATGTTGCTGGTGGACATATGGAACCTATACATTCCGATGGCTTCAGACCCGGAACTGAAGCTGAGAGTGTCAATGCTATTATTCCCTAAAACAGATAAAAAGTACAGAAAATTCACCAAACCGTAGAGAGAAACTATATTAGCTACCGATTCTAAGATATTGGAGATTAATACAGACAATTTAAGAAGATTTTAGTTTAAAAAAATTAACAGTTTGGAAGCTAAATGTTTATTTATGTTATTTCTTAAAATTTTGGGTAGAACAATGTTTTAATTGTAGTGTATATGCTTAGGACCGGCTTTGGCTATCTTTCAACTCTTGGCCGAATATCCATCCAAGCACTCAGTAACCAAACATAAACAGCTATCATCTCTACAATAAGTCCTATGCTACCTAAAGCTTGAATAAATGAACCTCTTCAAGTACACCTATGTGCTTGGCTAATCAAAAAGTTCAGGTCAGTTCGTGCAAACCCTTTGTCTAAAGCAACTTTTTCGTTAATAAAAGATGCTTACGCTGAAATAAATGGCAGAGAAACAAGCAATTGTCCAATATCTTCCCCAATAAGCATCAGCTATTAGAGCTCCAAGTAGAGGAGTGACATAACATGTTCCTTGCCATGTCATGACGTGTCTTGCCGCAGAAACATTTGTCTCGTGCAATTCATTTGTGAAGTAAGTGATAAGATTCTTGGCAATGCCATAATAAGCCAACCGTTCACAGCATTCATTGGCTGCACATCAAAGCATACCGGTTCTTGAAAATTAAAGACAGGACATGAGGAGGATCATAAGTATTAGAATTGATTTTTACCAAAAATGAATGGGCAAGCTTTCCAGTTTCCTGTTTTCTGCTTCAATGGTGGGTTTCCATTAATGTCTACTGATCCATCTTCAGCATACAGTTTCACTTCTTCCTGGAAAATAAAGAAATCAGACATGGATTTTCTTCAGAGGCTTATGAAACGGTCACAAATATTACATAGACCCATGAGGCTGAACCTGTAAAAGAGATTGTTCAGCATCAAGGAGTGATCTTTCTTCATCGATGGAACCCATATTTCACTTTCCACTGAACATGACAACCTTCACTCAAAGCTAACTTAAGCTTCTCGACTAAAATATATTCTCGCACTGAACAAGTTGTTGTGTGAGTGGTCACTCACTAGTCACCACAGAACCATATTCTTTAAAAAAACAATATTTCTTAGGGAATATAAACCAAATAAACCACGTTTAAAAGTATTAGCAGATATGGTTAGATCTGATTTTGTTGAACCAGTATGGTTACATGTTTTGGGCTTTAATATTAATGGGTTTCTTAACTATCTTTGTTGGCCCCTTGTAATTTTTTTTAAAAGTCCAACTTATATAACACATATACATCACGTTGTGATAACGTCCGATCATCATTAAGCGCCATAATTCAATTTTATTTTTGGAGGATAGTGTACGAATTGGACAAGTTCTTAGAAAAACAAGCCTTTTCAGAATATCGTGGTGCACTTGCATTGCATGCCATTGATTAAAGCAAAGTCGGTCAGAGCTTGGAAAAGGTAAAGTGATAAACTGGTGAACCGTAACTGCCGGTATTAAGGCTTATTCGTCTATTGGCGTCTTCTTTTGCAGGTTCCCATTGACTGACGCGTTGAGAGTTACTTGATGGCTCGACTTTTTCTGAATTATTTTGGCTGGCAGTTATACCCTTTGTATCACCTCGTTATACGTATAAATACCATTCTTAAACAACTTTGAGAAAAACACAATTGAACGAGTAGTTAAACAAAATAATAATTTGTTTTTTCCAAAAACAAAAACAGAATATAGTTTTTAACTGAAAACATAATTTATTCTTTTACAACATGTATATGGTGTGGGGAAAAATAACTGCCAGTGAAATACTACAAAAAAAAACTTGAAAATAAACATTCTTTATTGACTAAAATATCGATAACAAATACAATAATCAAGATACAACCAGTTAATCTGTAAGTCTTAGTTAAATCTATAAATTGATAGGCCATGATCTTGTAATTTCTATTAAGTATTTTGTTTTTACTCTCAATTTTGTATCATCTATTTTATGTCTTTAGATTTCTTTATATGGAATGTGCCTTATGTTTTATTTTGAAAAAAATGTGCCTTATAAGTTGGATAATCAATTTTTTTCTTATTTTCTTTTAAGAATTAGGATAATCAGATCTTGATCAAATAAAACTATTAAATTACAGGTATTCCATGATAAAGTCATTATAAATTTTGTTATATGTTAAGTTTGTTTCAAATATTCCTATATAGCTAGGATAATATCATCGGATCAAGACCGCGTTTTCTCTCTCCTCTATCCCCAAATTCTTTCGATCTCTCGTCTTCTTCACTATCACATGTATCTTACCCTCCGGCATTTGGACGACACGTCTGAACGCATACTGGAGCCGGAGGGACTCTTTCTTCCCTCTCTCGATTTCCTCTTTGCTCTCCATCGTTTATGCGTTCTCTTCTATATGCACGCTCTTCTAGGCTAGGACTGTCTCTCTGGTGGAAGCTCCAGTCGCAAGGAGTCGACACTAGGCAAAGGTGGTTCCTTTCTCCGGACTTGCGGCGAGGGTTTCGGCGAAGTAGAACAGTGCTGAGTCGGTTTTTAGGGTTTTATGGTGGTCTCGTTTTCCCCTTCTCGAGCTCTCCGGTGTTCCGTCGTCGTGGGGAGGCAGCAAGGGTTCTTGTCACGACTAGGTCCAGCAGTGATCAGGTGTTGTGGATCTATTTTGCCGTGCTTGTTTGATTAGGGTGGTGGTTGCTTAGGGCTTTTTGGTTGGAGAGCTTCCGGCCTCTGCTCACCGTAATCAGGAGGTTTCTGATCGTTGTTGGCTTTGAAGGTGAGGTTTGATGTCGGATGTGATCGTGGTGAAAGTGTCCGGTGATGGCTTCTTCGCATAGGTGCTTCTGGTTTGAATCGAGTGGTCCTCTATGGCCATAAGATGATTTCTAGTTCCCCAAAACTCTTTTGATGCTCTCTCTCCTGGTGTTCTGGTCTGATTCTTCGAGAGTTAGACGGCGGCCTGACTTTAGGAGTTAAAGTCTCGTATTTTGTCTTTGTTGTATATCTTCTTTGACTTTGGAGGTTGTTTGTTCGTGGACAAGAAATAGGATCTTTGGTTCTCAAAGACCTTGGATGTTTATTCGGTCTCGGGAGTCATTTCCGACTGAGTCAACATCTCGTCTAGTTCACATTATGGCGCCGTGGTGTTGGCTTTCTTCCTTCTACAATGGTGCAGCTGACTTTCTTGTGTTGGTTTGGAGACTTCATTTCAGAATATGGTGGCGGATACAACCCGATTTTTTGCAGGCTCCGTTGGCGACAGAAGCGAGCGCTTGCTCTTCAGGGATGCGGTTCAAGGCACTGTGTGGCGCTTCTCACAAACCGGCTTTGGTGGCATGCAAGGCCTGGGTAAGTATTTGAACCATCCCCTTCGGTCGTTTGAACTTCATAGACAGAGAAAGGTATTTGCTTTGTGGAGATCATCGGGAACTATCTACTCTGGAGAAGTCAAGGGAATTCCCGGCATATGAGGTAACGTGTTGGGTTTAATGGGTGGGCAAAGTTGTAATAATTTGATTTCGATATTTTGTTCAAAACAATCTTGTAACCGTCTTTGATTCCCGATTCATGGAGCATACTATATTTTTTTTTTTAAAGTCCATCAATTAAAAAAAGGATAGTATCATCTGATAGTTCTAACAGTGTTTTAAAAATCTCTAGGCAGTAACTAGATGTTTTATAAATGATTAGCGACTAAACATATTATTCGGACCTAAGCAAGATTTAAACGTTAGCAAATTATTGATTTATTATATATATATATATATATATATTTTATATGATATATTTTAGTTTTTTAAGTTTATTTATTAAATTATTGTATGAATTATCAAAACAAAAAATAGAAAAAATTGTAGATTCGTAATAATATTATTTCTTAATTTAACATAGTGAGACTAATTTTTACCAATTTAGAAAAATTTAAATCAATTTGAATCGAATATAAATCAAATTTTTTTAAAAATATTTTTGAATATTACCCAGTTTCCGCATAGACGGGCAGTTAGGCGCCGCCTAGACCAATTCTAAGAAACTTGGTTCTAAGATCTTATATTGGTTTTTCTATTTTTTTAGGATATCAGTTTTTATCTAGAGGATTTGTTTATCATATATTAGATTCTATTTATAAAATTTAATTAAAATTTTTACAGTATTTTACAATTTCTTTTACTAAAAATTAAAAGTGGTATGTATTTGTTGAAAATATGGATTTGAATAATAAAAATTAAGCTAACGTTGATTTAAGTATTCAAAATCAAAAGGTTTTAAAGATCTAGATGTCCAAGACAGGTTAGAAAACAACGATGAATTGTAGAGTACTCCTTCTATCCCTACAAGCTAATGTTTTTTTTTAATTGACTTGAAAGAATACAAGTTTTATGTTTTGTAAGTATATTTTATTAGTTAATAAAGCTAAACTTTAAACTTCAAAAAACTAATTGTACTTTTTGAAATCCTGTTGCTCTAGAATTATTAGAAATTAGTAAACACAAAATAATAAATTTATTATCAAAATTTAATATGTGTAGTTTTGATAATAAATATATTATTTTCTATAAACTTATACTCCCTTCATTTAATAAAGAATATCATTGTCATATTTTTTAATATTAAGGACATATTCAATTTATGTTTAACTAATCATATTAAATTTTGATAATAAATGTCACTTTGAAATTTAATACTCCCTCCGTTTCATATTAAGTATCGTTGTAGAGAAAATTTTCCGTCGCAAAATAAGTGTCTTTTAAACATTTCAATACATAATTTATTAATTTTATTCTCTTATTAATTTTTTTATTAGTTGAAATATGAGTAAGTATATGGATAATGATATTTTTATATTGAAAATATGCAAAATTAAATGATTTCTTAATCTATGTGTAGAAATCTAAAACGACACCTAATATGAAACAGAGGAGTACTATGTTTTTAGTAATGGAAAGAGTAGCAGCATTAACTTTTCAATATAGTTAATTAAACTATGCTGAGCAGCTCAGGGTAGTCTAAACCTGTGGGAGGCTTGATTAATCGCCCAACTTTGTTTGTTTTATGAACTTTAACTTTGTTTGACAACAATAAAAACACCACGAAAAAATACTAATCAATCGTGTGGGAGGAAAATTCAAAATCTTTCCAAATCAATTATTTTCAGCATGGTGTTGACTTTTTTTTACTTTAATCAAAGGAAACGACAGTGATCCTAGACCTCCGTCCAATTAGGTTCTTTTTTCCAATAAGGTTCTTCGTAGTCGAACAATAGTCAAATCAAAACCAAATATTGATCATAAATGAGTTGATTGTTTTTTGCGTGTATAAACAAGGTATCTAATCTTTTCACACTGTAGGACAAATGACAATTTTGTTATTTTTCTCCAACCACATTTTTGTTAATTGATTTCCTTCTTCTAGAATTAATTATTTTTTTACCGAAAACATGTTAAATACGAATATTAAAAACATAGACCTAATTCCAAATGAGAGGTGAAATCTACAGATAAATTATCTCATGAATATTCAAATGGATTTAAATAATGAATTCATATCCACTTGACTTATATGGAGTTAATAATATTACACTAGAGAATGATCCCTAACCTAGACCAATAGAACAATTCTTTCTCTTGTGAAAACCACTGGACATGTGGTTTCCTCTGGTATTTGTTGCATCGGAAAAAAAAAAGCAGGAAGCTATTTTATTTAAGTTCAAATCGACAATATTAAATACCACTATAAGCTTATACATGTTTGTTTATTCGAGACAAAAACAATATACTATTCGTGAAATTTCTACTACTCACTGGTGTAAATAAAATAAGTAATTTTATTTGATCTTTCACGTTGTCATCGGCTATACTTCTATATTTTATGATAACATAAAATATATATTTTTGGTAAACCGTAAACATCGAAGTTGAAAACATGGGATGCGGACTACTTGGCAAGACACTAAGAGAATTATTCTACCATCTAAGATGTTCAGGATTTTTTCCAATCAAAGGATGATGGTAGATTGGAGTTTGTTTTTCATTTTAATGTTCAAGTTATAAATTTAAAATATTATGTTGTAATTAATCATTCGTTAGTCTTGATATTATACTAATGAAAAGTCATTGGTGGGAGAAAAGTTGAAAGGAGCCCATAAACGAAGACCAGCGATGCTTCCTTTCACGTTACAAAACGAAACCACGGGAACCTTTCTCTTCACTATATAAACCATTTGCTTATTATCTTCGAACTCCACAAATTCTTCAATAACAAACAATAAACATTACATATATTTTCCCTCTACTCTTCTTTTGTTCATTTCAAACCCAGAGATCGGAGAATTCAAGTGAATTGGAAGAAGATGGTTTTGTCTAAGACAGCTTCGGAATCTGATGTTTCAATCCATTCAACTTTTGCTTCTCGTTACGTTCGCACCTCTCTCCCACGGTAACAAAACATTAAACACCATTCTTTTTTGTCTGATGTTTTAATCTATTGAAGTATTGAAAAACTAACAGCAACATTTCACCTCATGACTTCTTTTTGTTATTTACTATATATATTTTCTCCGTGGCTCGTACGTTTGTTTGTAATTAGCATATACTATATAGTTTGTATACGAGGGCTCATATCAACATTGTAAGACTTTTATGTTTTCCTTGCATGTCAAGATCGTAAGATTATGTTCTTGGCTCTATAGGTTTAAAGATTCAAACTAGCAAAGTTCTATATTATATCGAATCCAAATTTAAGCACTTTTATTATACGCATTAATCTGCTGTTATAGGTTATTTTGCGTAGTATTAACGTAAACTTTTCATCGTCAGATTTGAGATGCCTGAGAACTCGATCCCAAAGGAAGCAGCGTACCAAATCATCAACGACGAGCTAATGCTCGATGGTAACCCAAGGCTAAATCTAGCCTCATTCGTGACCACATGGATGGAGCCAGAATGCGACAAGCTCATGATGGAATCAATCAACAAGAACTACGTCGACATGGACGAGTACCCTGTCACCACCGAGCTTCAGAACCGATGCGTCAACATGATCGCGCGTCTCTTCAACGCACCGCTCGGTGACGGCGAGGCTGCTGTTGGCGTAGGCACCGTAGGATCGTCGGAGGCGATTATGTTGGCTGGATTGGCCTTCAAGAGACAGTGGCAGAATAAACGTAAGGCTCAAGGGCTTCCTTATGATAAGCCTAATATCGTAACCGGAGCTAATGTTCAGGTAAACCAACCAAAAAAAAAATACTGAACCAGTTTAGCTCTTTTTCCCTTAAATCATAAATTAAAATACTAGGCCAAAATATATATAATCGAGTTTAGTTCACTTTTCAATTTGCAGATTTCAACCAAAAATAATTGAAACTTTAGACTACATAATTGATATTATTAACTAAAAAGATGGTAATGCCGGTTTAGGCCGCCCATGTTTTACTGAAATTACGGTTTAATACAGGTTTGCTGGGAGAAGTTCGCAAGGTATTTCGAGGTGGAACTGAAAGAAGTTAAGTTAAGAGAAGGATACTACGTGATGGACCCTGAGAAGGCGGTCGAAATGGTAGATGAGAACACAATCTGTGTTGCAGCAATTCTCGGTTCAACGCTAACCGGAGAATTCGAAGACGTTAAGCTCCTTAACGACCTCCTAGTCGAGAAAAACAAACAAACCGGGTAACTAAAATAAACAGATAAACCTAATAATTAATCAAATTAACCGGTTAGACTCCGGTTTAACATATTTTTATAACGCAGATGGGATACGGGTATCCATGTGGACGCAGCGAGTGGTGGGTTTATCGCTCCTTTCTTGTATCCAGAACTGGAGTGGGATTTTCGTTTACCATTGGTTAAGAGCATAAATGTGAGTGGTCACAAATACGGTTTAGTTTACGCTGGAATCGGTTGGGTTGTATGGAGAACCAAATCCGATTTGCCTGATGAACTTATCTTCCATATCAACTATCTTGGCGCTGATCAACCGACCTTCACTCTCAACTTCTCCAAAGGTAACATATTGCATTACCATTTCTATATGTTCATAAAAAAGCATATATCATATTGTACGCATATAGAAGTGTTCTAAACATTAATGATTCTTGTATAATTATAAACCAGGTTCAAGTCAAGTGATTGCTCAGTACTACCAGCTGATTCGTCTTGGATTCGAGGTAAATGGTGTTGAATTTCATTAGGCCGAATGTAACTTCAGTATATATTCTTATACTATTGTTTGATAATCAAAATGTCTTTTTTGGGTTTAGGGATATCGCAATGTGATGGATAATTGTCGTGAAAACATGATGGTTCTAAGACAAGGGTTAGAGAAGACAGGACGTTTCAACATAGTCTCTAAAGAAAACGGTGTTCCGTTAGTGGCGTTTTCTCTAAAAGACAGTAGCCGCCACGACGAGTTCGAAGTGGCCGACACCCTCCGTCGCTTCGGATGGATTGTCCCTGCCTACACGATGCCCGCAGATGCAGAACACGTCACCGTCCTTCGAGTCGTGATTCGAGAAGATTTCTCTCGAACCTTGGCCGAGAGATTGGTGGCAGACTTCGAGAAGGTGCTTCACGAGCTTGATACGCTTCCGGCAAGAGTTCAGGCCAAGATGGTTAACGGAAAAGCTAATGGTGTCAAGAAGACGGAAGAGGAAATGACGAGGGAAGTTACTGCTTATTGGAAGAAGTTTGTGGAGACAAAGAAGAGTAACAAGAACAGGATTTGCTAATGAATTTAATTGAATTAATGTTCTGTTTTTTATCCCTAATAATGCTCCGTTTGAAACTCTTTTTTTCCAGCCTAGCTGCTCGGATTTTTTTTGGTTTCAAATTTTCTTTTTTCATGATTTGACGTTGATGATTTATAGTTTTCATGTATTTGAATAAACTAAGATAAATAAAGATTTTATAAAGATAAAACGTTATAATTTTTAAAAATACGTACATTAACTAAATTTCAGACTATCAAATTGTTTGAAATATAAATCAGTGGAAAAAAATGAAAACTCTTTCAAGAAATAAACCAAAATATCTAACTCTTCATTGTTTTTTATATCATCGGCTAGGTCTAGTGAAGGAAGGATGCAAATCCGAAAATTGCCGAGCATCAACTTCATAACTCTCTTCATGTACTTGATTCTGTTAGATAAACCAATATATAATTAAGATCTTTTTTATCAAAACTTTCTCAAATTGTATTAATATTAAATTAGAAAATCTCCAAAATTTTGAGAAAGTATGTGTCAGTGTCATGAGTCTCATGACATCTCCTCGCAACCGTTAACTCCATCGTTCCTTGTTGATGATTCAGCAATGTCTCATTTTTGCACTTGTTTATCGATTAAGCGTTTAAACGCATACCAATTAACAATTGGTGCTAACAATACCATAATCGAATAGTGTCACTATAACACTTTAGAATCGAATCCGCAAAGACCTAGACGAGTCTGTTGGTTTTCCCAACGGCCTCGTAAGTGACAGTGACCACAAGTCATGACGTGTGTACCAAGCAGCTCGATCACTACATTCTAATGCTGTCAAAGATCTGCTATCTCTTGGGGTCCGTCATCCTTTATCTTCCTCTCTATAGTTCTTAGGATTTCTCTTTCTCGCATCTTCTCTGCTCCGCCTCTAATCTCTTTCTGAATTAGGCTAATTAATTTGGTGTGTGTGTGAGATATGTATTTTCCAATTGGTATCTGTCGAGGCTTTTGATTCTGATTTGTCATCAGTCTCGACGTCAACTCTACGGAGATGGCTAGAATCCGGCGATGAGAATACTCCTTCACTGGAGTCAAGCTGCTCCAAAGTCTTTATTGTCTGTTTAGGTATATTGAAGTTCGTTTTCTCCGATGCCAACAAACGATGGTGAGATCGGATTGTAGTAGTGACTACGCTACAAGGGTAACATACTTGGTGTAAGCAGGAAGGTCATGAATTCGATAGCTTTGTGTTAGATGTCTCTGTGCCATCAATGATCATGGAGAGTGAGCATGCAGTCTTGTAAAGCTTTACTTGCATTTATGTTTGGCTTTTGGTTTATCAGCGTATTGGGTCTTAGAAAGTATATCTCTTTTGCAAAGTCTCAGTTTT
Organism: Raphanus sativus; assembly: GCF_000801105.2. Classification (NCBI taxonomy): domain Eukaryota; kingdom Viridiplantae; phylum Streptophyta; class Magnoliopsida; order Brassicales; family Brassicaceae; genus Raphanus; species Raphanus sativus. The sequence goes on from NC_079516.1 coordinate 18,877,440, forward strand.
TTTTATATGTGATCATGTGTTGATGTTTCTACCTACAATCATGTGTTAATGTTTCTACCTTTGTAGATTAGACCTTAGATGAAAGTATAACCGTGAAGATTGGGTGCAGAGTGAAAATATTTTTGTAAAGGATGTCTTGAAAGTTCTAGTCATGGATCCACTTAAAGCATCGATGTTGAGTCTGTGTTCTGTTTTGTACAATTGTCAACTTTCTTAGGTTTTCACCTTTGTTCTATTGCTTGATATTTTATAGAACATAAAATTATAAACTGCCAAATATGTGGCAAGGTAACAAAATCTTAGAGATTGAGCTCTTTGCATGTCGTCCTTGTTTTGGAGTTTTGCAGGGATGTTAACAAAACAGAACACAACACCAAGATGTCTACTAAGCCCAATACGAGTCGCTGAAGTTTGCATGCTTTGCTGTGAAATCATATTTCACGAGAGAGCAAACATAGTCAAATGTCTTCCTTGATACTTTTGAAACTGACTCGGATGTCTTTTGATCCGTAGACCCCGAAAATTGACCTAAAAGGATCTTGTCTCTTAATGTGATCAGTGTGTGTTGTTTATTTACTTTCATTCCTTTAGAAGACCCATTGTTATGATCCTCGTTCTATTAGTTTAAAGCTCTCTTAATAAGGTTGTAAATGAGATTTGAAAGATGTTTGGTTCTCTGTAACTTCTTTTTGTAAAATTTCTCAGTCGACGTTATATAATTCTAACTAATTTTTGCTTTGCTCACTTCATCCAAAAAAACATACAAGATGAAGAGTCATTACACAAACACCATTTCTGTTGCTCTTCTCTTTTTTTTGTGTCTCCTCACATCCGCCTCGGCAAGATCTTTCAAACTACAGGTCACTAGTGACGTCAACACAAATGAGCAGCGTATGCAATATTTTTGGCTTTTATCAAACTTAAATGTTTACATTCTTTTCGCTCATTACTTAATTATTTTAAGGAAAATTCCATAAAAATACCCGAACTAAATTTTGTTAAACTTTTTAATACCCAAACTTTTTCACTATCCAGTTTAATATCCCAACTAATTATTTTGCTCATTTTAATACCCAAACTTTTAACATTTTACCCACTTTAATACCCAAACTTTATTTATTTAAATAAAAATACTAATAAGTTTCGAACAAAACTTAATAAAATCTCTAAAATCTAAGAAAAATATTAAAAATTCTAATTTTATTTTAAGATTTAGAAAAGAAGGTAGATAAACCATGGAAATTTTATTTTTTAAAAAATAAATGAATTTTAATGATAAAAATAAATTTCGTTTTTTATTTCAGAAAACAAACTAAATACAATATTTAAAACTTAGAAACTTTATTACAAAATTTAATATTTTACACTATTTAGTTATTTTTATTTCTCAAACACCATAAAAATTTAGAATTTTCTGAGTTTATTTTGTAAATTTTAGAGATTTTTTAAAATTTTATTTGAAACTTATTAGTATTTGTATTAAAATAAATAAAATTTGGGTATTAAAGTGGACACAGTTTTAAAAGTTTAGACATTAAAATGAGTAAAATAATTAGTTGGGGTATTAAACTGGGTAGTGAAAAAGTTTGGGTATTAAAAAGCTTAACAAAATTTAGTTCGGATATTTTTATGGAATTTTTCCATTATTTTATGTTTAAGGTATGCAACTTTATGTTTTGTATATGCAATGTTTTTAGCAAAAAAAAACCTTTATGTTTTGTAAATAACTAAATATGTAAAGTCTATTTCAGTCTAGAGGTTAGAGCATCTCCAACCCCACTCCATAAATTACTCTAAATTTGAGAATGGAGTTGAAAATGGAGTGGAAAATGGAGTGATGACCAAAAATAAAAGCATTACTCTATAAATGGAGTAATGCTTTTATTTTTTGGTCATCACTCCATTTTCCACTCCATTTCTAACTCCATTCTCAATTTTGGAGTAAAATATGGAGTGGAGTTGGAGATGCTCTTAGTGTGAAATAAAGAGGGTTTTTTTTTTTAACTCTTTGCCTGTTTGGTTAAAAAAATTGTGGATTTCGAAAAAATGGAAAGGTTGATCATGTTTGCCTGGAAATGATACCGGCGCAAAATTTCGTCTTTTCATTATGGCCCCCACAAGCGTGCCTTCATTTGGGCCCACTTACAAAAATCGTACTAGAGGGGACATGTCTGTAAATTAATAAATCGAGGAAAGCAAATACGTACCAACAATAGAGGAAAAATACAAATCAATGATAATTGTTTTCTTACAAAGAGATGAAAATTGTTATTAAATTAAAAAAGCAACTTTGTAAGAAAACTAAGAATTACACAAAATAAAATAAATATTTTTATCATTGAGGAAAACAGATAACAAATAAAATAATTAAGATATGACCGATCAATTTATAAATTATAATTAAATTTACAATTTAACCTTAAGAGTTATGTTAAATATTTTATCTCAAAATTTACTTTTGTCATTGATTTTTTTCACTGATAATATATCTTGTATCCTAATCTTATTATAACTGGATAAATTACTAATGATTCTCTAAGAGAAGTGAATATAGAAATCATGTCATAATGTCACTACAGATATGTGGTAAGTTTTTTTTGGTAATCATGTGGTAAGTTTCTTGTAAATATTTAAGATAAAGTCATTTAGAAGATCATACATTGTTGCAATTTTCACAAGTCTTTTATTTTCCTTTTCTAAAATGTTATTTCCTTTGTTCTTTATTTATAAGATTTATTGAACATTTAATCTAAAAAAATTCAGCAAACTTTAGGAATAAAATTATGCTCAATGAATGTATTTTGGAATTCGAAAAATTAAAATAGGATGTGTAATTTTGTTTTGAAAAACATATACAGTGAAACCTCTATAAATTAATAATGTTGGGACTACACCAAAACTATATTTTTATTAATTTATAGAGATTATTAATTTATCGAGATACTAATTGAATTAAAACTTCAATTTGGGACAATAAGATTATATTAATTTATCGAGATATTAATTTATAGGTTATTAATTTAAAGAGGTTATACTGTAGGTTTTACATGGACATTTTGATTATTCATTCGATCATAAACCCAATTTAGTATAAAAATTATGATCAAGATCGAATATTTGGTTATTTTTTGTCAAATCGGGATGCTTGATACATATACCTCTAAATAGTCTAGTCTTAAAGCACAATCAATATTTGCTTGCAGATATAAAAACTCTATCACCAAAATATCACTCACGTTGTTAGGTTTGAGATAATTATAATTTTAAACGCACAAAAAATTGGAAATCCCATAAGATGATATTTGTTAAAAACTTAATCAAAAATATAGCACATAAGGGTTAAATTAAATAATTCATTAAAGAAGTAAATGAACATTTATACCCCTAGATTAACTAAATTAAAATAAAGGTTTAGATTTGAATTGTGAGTTTTGTGGAGGAGATGTGATTTTTTTTCAAAAAATTAATATTTAAAATTTAAAATATTTGTTTTTAATAATTTCAAAATAATTTTTGGATTTCAAGATAAATTTTTTATAAATTGAAAAAAAAGAAATTAAAAAATTGAACTAAAAACCTATTATTAGAAAATAATAAAAATAATTTTACTTTTTATTTAAATAAATATTTTATTTGATATATAATAAAATAGGATATAAAAATCTTTTATCTCTTTTGTCATTTTCCTCATTTTTTTTGAAAAAACTTTATTTTATTTTTTTCAAAATAATTGTCTTAAAAATTATGTAAATGAATAAAAAACCAATTAATATAATATTATTTAAATATGTAAGTAATTCATCATTTGGACAGTTTATTTATCTCGTAAGAATTCCTCATAATTATTCTAATAGCATCTCCATCATAATCTCAAATCTTCAAATTTTGAAATTTTTGTCAATCCAATCCAACCTCAAAACTACTATTTTTTTTAGTCTTTACCATATTTTTTTGAAAATTACATCTACTTCCTTTACGAATAATTTAAGTATATCAAAATAAAATAATAGAATAATATAACATAACATTAAAATATAATTCATACAAATAGAAAAATACATTAAATAAAACTCACTTATCACTTCTTAATACATTGATTGAGCACATATGAATGCGTTGATAAACACATATGAAAGCATTATTTTATAATGCTTGAGTAATTTGATACTTTATATGTAATTTTATAAAATTTATGTGTATGTGTGTTGTTATATTATATATGTAATTTATATTATTATTTTTATATAATGTTATAATATTGTGTGTTGTATTATATATTAAAGGGCTTTTTTTGAGACACTTAAAAGTATGTTTTATTATTATTAGTAATTTTTGTTAATATCAAAGATTATAATACAAATGAATAAACTTTAAAAATCTTTTTGAAGATTTATAGTTGGAGTAATCGATCCTCGAATCCTCATATTAAGATTTTGTTATATATTCTTGAAATAAGATTTTAGGTTGGAGATGTTCTAATAATATTCAAAACTAAAGAAATTTAATACTAACTTTTGCAAAAAAAAAATTAGTACTAATAATTTCATTTCATTATTCAACTCTATCACAACGATCGGTCTGATTGCACGACCATACTCATTCTACAGTGATTACATCGCTTCGACTAGTGCAACCATTCCGAATAATTTCATCACCCTATCAAATCAAATCAGTCGTTATATTAAAAAGGAATTATAATGAAATAAAGGCATGTAATAATGGAAGAAAGTAAACGTGAAAGGACGTGACACAACCCCCACCATTGTGAAGAATGAAGAAAAAAACCAAAAGAGCATCCAAAAGAAGAACGGTTGTTCACCAAATCAGAAGCAAAGTAGAATCACGATTTAACGAATGGATTAAAAATTAAAAAGAAGTTCTCCTATACGTCCAAAACACACACAAAATTCTTCAGAGATGACTTTGTCGTTCGCAGAGAAAAAAAAGAGAGTAGATATTGCATGACTCATTATTGTCGTTTTTTTTTTGAACAACCATTATTGTCGTTTGAAATGGTTTTATGAGCTGTGGAATACAATGTTCAGGATTAGCGCTGTCCATAACGAAATGCATTAATATTGTTTGTCAACTATAATTAAACTAAAATTGTTCTAGAAACTAGAATCGGAAGCCATAGTTTATATATATTAAAGTGTTCTTAATTTTTATTTTGGTCAACCTGTTTATAATCTTACATGAACTATTTTAATGTTGTCACCATTGTTTTATCATAATCTTTCGATCAAAAACAATGTTTTATCATTAAACTAACAGTAACAAAACAAGAAAAACATCATCGTCTTCACTGAACAAACTTTGGAAAGAACGTCTCTACTGTCTTGTTCATTTCTCAACTGTCATCATTTAAAAAACGATCCTATATTATAAACTTCTAATGATGATCTACAATTTGCAACAACCAAATCTAATTAATTGCGCATAGAATTCTATGTGTACATTATATATTAAGAATATATGCATATAAGTTACCAAAAAAAAGAATATATGTATATATAATTATATTTCAGACCTGGTAGTAGCTAAGTGCAGTTAAAAAGAAAATTTAGTTCTGGTGTTTGATACAATAAAAGTGAATCTTTGTTACTGTCAAATTAACAATCAAATTAACAACGTTGTTATAATATGTTCATTTTTAATTTTAAATGACCAATTCACACTATCCTTATGAGTTCAATATTAAGCTAAAACAATGATTTTTTTTAAGATTGAGAAATGCAGAATGCAAATAACAAGTTAATTTAGAAAAAATTTCAGATGATTAAAAAGGCTAGCCTAAGGTTACTTCATTGGATGTCAAACACTTGCGAACCAAATAGTTATGCAAGTTCAATTTGAAAAAAGTCTAAAACTCGGATCACTAAGGTTAGATCATCCATTCTTGTGGAATTTTTCCTTATGCAGATCGATCTTGATACGTAAATTCTCGCTTGGATCAAGACACGATAGCACACATTAAGTTTATGTCTGATAAGTTCACAGAACATCCTAATATCTACTTTCGCTGATTAGAGATATAATGCTTATTCATAACAAATCTAGCAACCTAACTCATAGTTAATGGATAGATTAAACCTAAGTTCATACATCAAGTGATCAATTTAATGTAAGTAGTAAGAATAGTTATGGATAAAGACAATCAGTGGATACTTATTTATGTTTACCTCACAGATCTAACACCCTAAAATCCTAAACTAAACAAGTTGACTACTCAGCCATGAAGTAAGAAAGCACATAGATTGATAATACATTATGCGATTGAATAGAAAAAAATAGAATTCAGAATAATCTTCTCTATGGAAAGAGAGATAAAACCGTCTCTCTTACAAAGTGCAGATCCCAAATTAAGAGTTTTGTGTCTTGCAAAAATTAGTGTAGTCGAATAAAGAAAAAATAGGTAGAGTATATATAGGGAGGTGTTGTCGACTAGGGTTGAGAGATAGAGGAAGTAAGAAAATCCCGAAATAGTAACTTGGTTTCCTTAAATATAAGGGAGAAGTCGAAGACTGCTCTACTTTGGAGACACTCATTGGGTTGATCCGTTAGATTATACGCGGAAAACATCAATTTTGACATTTTTCTCACTCGTCTCTCCAGAGGCTCCAAACCTTATTCTAGACCTGGAATGACTCCAAAAAAATTTAAAAGATTCGATAAAGACTCTAAAACATTTTTGAAAACATACGTATAATGTGTCAAAAACACAATATATCAGTTTTAGATCTTTTAAATTACTTAATCAAATACGTTTATATCTAGTGCGTTTTGAATTGCCGACATTTTTTTACAATCCATATGTTTCTGATTCTAGTATACATTGACTGAGTCGAGTTATTAAGATTGTTTACTAAATTTGCTTAAAGGGGGACAGTAAGAAAAGAACATATAACAGCATGATGTGATATCATAACCTTTAGCCATTATTAGGTCCCCCGTCTAACCAAACTCTAACAAAAATTCAAACACTTTACTTTTTCTACATAAAACTCCCACACTAATTTCCAATTATATATGTCATACATGCTACTATTTGACGGACTAAATGACATAATTATTTAACTAAAAAATTAATTTCGTTTCTAAAAGAATGACTTTGAATTCATTTTAGCTGCACAATTACGTTTTTGATTAATTAAACTCGCGAAACAGCTTAAATTATAGATCATTTGACGGAAAATTGTTCGAGTAATCATAAATCATGTTCATATCCCAAAGAGAAAAAGACACTATCCAACAACTGTTCTTTTGCTTTATTTTTTCTACCGTTGACTGTATTGAGTACAATCTCTTCTTCATCTTCTAAAACTATCCACTGCTTTTTAACTTTACTTTCAAATTCTATTGTTTTATTTGAATTTACTTTCACTTTTGACACACAACAAGATAAATAGGAAGCCATATAGGTTTTCGTTTTACAAAACACTCAGCAAATCATTCAGAAAGAAAAAAACACAAAACATGAGTGAGCTTCTCTACTCTTTACCCACTTGGAATCTACACAACCTTGGATCACTCTTCAAGCCTGACTTGAATCCTGGTATCTAGATACATACATATATATGCTATTTATCTCTCTTTCCTCTTTCTGCTAAATTATACATATGTATATTATATATATCTTTGTATGGACGTACATGTAGTTATTTACGATTATGCGATGAAAAATATTGAAGTGAAATGTGTGTTATAAATTGCAGATGCATATGGATACATAAATGGATCGCCACAACAGATTTACAGATCACCGGAGATGGATTATTCCGACGTCTCCACAGGTTACCTTGAGGACGCACTTATCGAGTCTTGTGAGAGAAGCAAAAGAAGACGTCTTTTGTTCGATGATCCATCAAAATCTCTCGAGGATAGCTACTCATATTCGCAGGTTTAAGTTTGATAATTTTTTTTGAAACTATCTGTCTAATGATTTATTGAATTATTTCCTAATATTCTATACATATTCTCTTCGATTATCATTTCCAAATGATTTTGTAAACAATATATAAATTCAATTTAAAAATGTTGATCGTTGAAAATGCAGAACGATTGGGGCCTGCATGAGAGTTATAGCTGTCTGGAAAGTCAGTTTGTCACTCCACCTGTTAACATAGGTGAGACCTACTTTACTATGTTTCTATATAAATAGTTTTGATGAAACTATTATTTTATCTAATTGTCGGGTTTTTTTTAGAAAAAAAAAACTTATTGCCGGATACAAAATAGTTTCAAAAAATCCGCAGGATGATGTTATTCTTTTATGGTCGGGATGACTTTTCAATAGTTCTAAATTTTGAAATAACAATGCATTTCTAAATTCCGCAATAAAAATAAATGAAATAATTTCATGCGGTCCATCTACATGTTTAGAAGTTAGTTTGCTGGATTTCTAGCCACCACGTCTATTCTATTTGCACTCTTAACTTTATGGTCTCATTTCGAAGTAACCTACAATATAAAACTTGTTGATTAATCATTTCTGATGTACAGATGAACGTACGAGTGGAAAACGTAGCCGTGAGGAGCCGATATCGACCGAGTACGAGTCTCCCCATTTTTCTGTTTCTCCTGACAAAATCTATGTCCGAGAAAAATCTCCAACCGAGCCATCTTTGTCTAACTGTGGTAATACGAACAAAAGACTATTCGCGAGAGTGGTCTATCCATTTGGATTGGTGAAACCAGGTGGTCGAGAAGAAGATATAACTCTAAACGATGTAAACAAGAGGATTCTAATGCCACCGGCTCGACCTGTTCGACATCCGGTTGGAGATTTTGCCTCTAGAACGTGCATCTCGACCCATGGACCAGGTCTCTCCGGTAAACCCGTGGTGGCTCTTACTAGGATCCAAACACAGGGGAGGGGCACAATTACCATAATGAGAACTACGGGATGAATCATGTAATATTTGTAATCAGTTGTGGTTGTAATGTGTAAAATATTTGAGGCCAATGTAGAATAGAAAGCCAAAGTAATCGTTGGCTATGAGAGAAACTTTCAGCTTTTGTATAGAAAGTTAGGGGAGGTAAATTTTGAAAAAATGATCTACAATATCCGGTGCGTTTTCTAATATGAATAATCACATTACCTTCTTTTGAATTTCTATATATTTATTTTGAGATTTTTTACTTTTTTGTCATATTCTACAAAGCATTTTGTTATTATCAAGAGAGTGATCACAAGCTAAATAGATAAAGTAGGATAGATAGCAAATAACTTAAAAATATACGTTGGTCGAGTGGTAAGTGTGTGTGTTTCTATTAATCATGGGTTATTTTGGATTTATGGAGGGTCCATATCAAATAGAGGTACAATCTTTAGATAACATTCTTTCATATATATATATATATATATTTTTTTTTTTTCAGAAATAATATGACATAGTTCTCCCATCATGTAAATCAAACCTGAAATGTGTTAACATTTCAATCCCGTTTCTTTATCGTTCGATCACTAGATCCTAGACAAAAACGGTCAAGTGTATTTAGTTATGTTTCTTTGTAATCTTTGAAAAAAAATAAAATCAAGAATAAAGAAAAAGAGCCATTAAATAAAGCAAAAGGAAGATATGAAATTCTGAAATGGAGAATATAAAAGGGTATAAGGTAAAAAGATAAAGAAAAAGGATTATTTTAAATGTTCTTGGTTAAAAAATTCCTCAAATATTTTATATAAAATCGTTGATACTTAGTTAGTACACCATATTAGAAGAGAAAAATAAGACTGGAGTCTAGACGTTAATAGAAGAGTTTATCAGAAATTTGGAATCGAATGCGGCTAGTAATAAGTGTTGAAATAAACTTCACTAGTGTTTGACAAAAGAATAAAGTTCATTAGTAGTATTATTATATTAGCCGCAGCTCGTTCGGGTCCATTCTTTATCAGCTTTGGATCACCGCCGTTGTTTAATGTATCGACGAAACAACATGGCTAGGACTAAAAAAAAAAAATGGCTAGGACTAAAGCTCATGACGTCGTGCTTGTGTTATGTTTACGTATTGTCGGCACGAGCTAATTAGCTGTAGGACAAAAAATGAAGAAGAAAAGTGGCAACTGATCAATTAGAAACAAAGGTGCCAAGTTAGCAAGTGGCGCGTGTATGTGTGTGTATATATATATATATATATATATATATATATATATATAAAATACCAAAAACAAAAGAAGTAGCGTAACTATACTATTAGAACAGAAACACAAAATTGGATTCAATTTGATTATAGATAAAAAAAATTAAAATATTATATAATATAATTAAAGTATTGCAACATTATCTTTAAGCCTAATATATTTATATTATAACAAAAACAACCTTAAATTTTCGTTTTATCTAGGAAAACAATTATGCTAAGAGCATCTGCAATCGTGTATTGCCATGGCTTGATTTCCAATTCCAAATTTTGATTATTTTATTAATTTTTTGTTTTTCGTTTAATTAAAAAAAAAAAGTAAAAGTGAGCTTATCTTGCCACGAAACGTGGCGAAACACAACCAAAACGAATCTTTACCTTAGGATTTAAAGGGCCGGTAACAACATTATTACCAAACACAACAAATATTTTAATGTTTTTTTTAGGTAACAGAGCCAAATACTCCGCGTTGCGGGTGCTCTAAGAATTTATACTATTAAAACAAATTTTATTTTAATTCTAGGTAAAACAATTTAAAAATATTATATAATAAAATTAAGTAAAGGAGATTCCGATAATTCACATAGGTATTTAAGCCTATTTCGAGAATCTAAAAAGCTTCTCCTCAAATGGGAGGCGAACCCTACAATATTATCCTTTTTTCTTTGAAGAAAAATGTTAAATTTGGGTCTATTAAAGACACAAACCTAATTTTCGGATGAGAGGTGCAGTCTCCAGATAGATTTTTTCCCGGATACTTAAATGGACCGTAAACATAGACTCATATCCACGTGGCTACATACATATGGACCAACATGGCAACTCCTCCTCTAGTGAAAACCATTAGACTACCACAATGTGGTTACAACATTATCCTTAAGCCTAAGGTATCTAAACTATTAGAAGGGAAGTACATTTTGTACTTAACCCTAAATTTTGCTTAGCAATTACCTATCAATACCACTAACTTAAATTAAACATTAAGTTAACCAATTTAATTCGGTTATCACCATGAATTTCGTCACAAACTAAACCATCATTAATGACATACCACACCACATTAATTTAATTGACTTACTAAACTAAACATCATATATTTCCGTAGTCAACAATTAAGAACTTACCAAATACATCCTATTTTTAAGCTATGAAATTAACTAAAACGATTTCTATCTTACTAACAAAATCTGCATGTTACTTTCAAACTTTGAAATGCTATTTATTCCTAATTATGTGCTAATCTATTATACCAGATTTAAATCTCTTATCTTAACTAAAAAATAGGTTATGTTATTAATAAAAAATGGAAGTCTATTATATTAAAAAATAATATATCTGAGCCTGATTTAAAATATACGAAAATGAACCAATCTAATTACAAAAAAAATTTCTAAAACAATCATAAAAAGGTAATTTAACTTTATAAACATTTTTCAAATCAAATTAATAATTTAAAATTGATTTATATCAAAAATTGATTCAAAAATATACATATATTCAAAAAGTGTTTTTACTAAAATATTTTTAGTGACCATTATAAAAAATGTTTTCAATATATATATATATATAATTTTTTTTTTTTTTTTTTGGAACATATATATATATAATATACTTGATTATATATATATAATATACTTGATTAAATTATTATTTTTAAATGACATTAATTTGGAAAAATATAATATACTTGATTACTTATATGATCGTATGTAAAAAACATTAATTATATGAGAACACATATATGATATATAAAAGAAAAATATGATATATAACAGTGAATGCAAAATTTGAATTTTATATTCTTTAAAACAAAACATTTATAATATAATTTAATAAAACCAACAAGTATACTTAAAACTCTAATACTTTACTATGTAATTTACCAAATAAACTAAATAAAAGCACAATAAAAGAAAAAACTCAATCTCATAGTTTATAAATTAAGGCTAATAACATTGACAAGCCACACCAATGTCAAACACGAAAAATGTATGAAATTATAACATAACTAATATAAAATAAATAAATTTATCGAATTTTGAAAAGTTAAAAAATATATGATTATGAAGAATAAACACCCGCGCGGATCAAAAACTAGCTAGTTTATATTATAACAAAAACAACCTTAAATTCTTGTCTTATTTATGGTAAAAATTGATGTTAAACAAATAAGAACAATTCTCTCAAATAGCCATTTTCAAATTTTTGTCACAGAAATAGAATTCAAAAAATAAAATGATCAAGATAGCCCATTTTTGTTTTGAAATTTTTAGTATTTATCATTTATTTTTTGGAATTCGAACCTCATTCTCAAAATCTACCCGTTAACTCTAAACCTTAAGTCTAGATTAGTTAACCATAGATGTACAAAATTATATTTTACCCTTTAATAAAATCTATTTTAGTTATTTTCCTCCTTAAGTGCTATTTTGTGAAAAATAGCTATCTAAGAATTTAAATAGGACGATTATTAAAAAAAAATTTTTTATAAAGTGATATTATTTATAAGGTCAAACATTAATGTCTCTAGATAAGAAATTATTTAACCAATTTCTTAATTAGTTTCTTAAAATATCTTAACCCCCCCCCCCCCCCCCCCACACGATTTAAATTTATATATTTACAATAGTAACAAATAAATATTTTAAAATATATCTAATACCATCTAACATCTTTAAACTTATTCCTCAAACAATATACATAACAAAAATACACTAATATTATTTAATATTTTTCGAATAGTAAACAAATTAATCAAAGTACATAAAATTACACATCTAATAGTTTTTTCAGTTTTATGTAAAATTAAAAAGTATATAAATTTTAAATTTAGAAATATTATCAGTTTTCTCTGGGTTTTAATGAGTCAACCAGAGAAAGGTCATGGGTTAATGATAATTTTTTAAAGATTTTACCAGGTTTATCAAAATTTTAGTTAGCAAAATGTTCATTAAATTCAAACCAAATTATATACGGATTATTAAGTTTACCGGTTCAACCGCGGGTATGGGTCAGATATGAAAATACTGAATATCTAATCTTAAATAAATATGTAGATTAAATTTTTTAAATTAGTATTAATACCAACTAACATTTTCACTCAAAAATTACAGTTAAATCAAAAATATTCAATATATATATATAGTCTTGCATAAGGTGCAGACCCTAGTATAACAAATTACAATATTATAAGATTAATCAGATTTTATCTACTTAAAGTTTTGTAATTTAAATAATTGTAATTTAGTTTGGAGTACATAATATGCAACAAAACTAAAGAAATATAATTGTTGTATTTATATATGTATATTTACATGTAAAAATAAGAAACAGCATATTATTATTTATATAAATTATAAAATAAAAGGAAAATATTAATTAATTATTAGAAATTAATTATCTGGATTTTTTTTGTATTTTGTGCATAAACATAGAAAAATCACTTACTACAAAATATAATATAAATCACATATAGTAAACTCAGAAATATGTAAACTCAAAATCTCAATGTAAAACAGTCTATGTCGGAACAAAAATTGAATTTCATTTGTTAAAATTTATTTTATTTTCTGGCAATCAGATAAATAAATAATCATTTGTCGTCTTCTTCACCATTTTGCATTTGCGTTTCTCCTAAAATAAAAAGCAAAATCAGATCTCACCGATCTTTCCCCCTCACAGCAACACCATGAAAACACCGACGACGCTCCTCCTCTTCGTCGGAGCTCTTATCATCTTCGCCGCCGGAAACGTCAGATCCGATGCCTCCGATCATCGTTACAAGGAAGGCGACTCTGTTCCTCTCTACGCCAACAAGGTCGGCCCGTTTCACAATCCCAGGTAAAACGATCTCTACTCCACCTCCGTCTCGCTAGGTTTTTCAGATCTTAGATCTGAGATCGTATTGTTGATCGTTGACTGTACATGCGATTGTTGTAAAAGAGCTACGATGAATGTAATGCGTTTACGAGACCGTTAGATCTGAGATTGAATTGGATTAGAGAACTTGATCATGAGATGACTGATTTTAGTTGTGTGTTGTGATGATGATGATCGCAGTGAGACGTATCGGTACTTCGATCTACCATTCTGTGTTCCAGGTACGATCAAGATTGATTGGTTCCCTGTCAATCTTGAGATCTTAGGGACTGACTCACTGTTTGTTTATTTTGATCCGTTGGTTTTGGCAGAGGGAGTGAAAGATAAGAAGGAAGCTTTTGGTGAGGTTTTGAACGGTGACAGGCTCGTTAGTGCTCCATATAAGCTTAACTTCAGAGATGAGAAAGACTCTGAGACGTACTGCAAAAAGAAGCTCAGCAGAGAAGAAGTTGAACAGTTCCGAAGAGCGGTTGAAAAGGATTATTACTTTCAGATGTACTATGATGATCTTCCTATCTGGGGGTTCATTGGGAAGGTTGACAAGGAGAGCAAATCAGATCCGAGCGAGTTCAAGTACTTCCTCTACAAGCACATCCAGTTTGAGATTTTGTATAACAAGGACCGAGTTATCGAAATCAGTGCTAGGATGGATCCTCATTCGCTTGTGGATCTCACTGAGGATAAGGAAGTTGATGCGGAGTTTATGTACACTGTGAAGTGGAAGGAGACAGAGACTCCTTTTGAGAAGAGGATGGATAAGTACGCAATGTCTTCTTCTCTTCCACATCACTTGGAGATTCACTGGTTCTCTATTATAAACTCATGTGTTACTGTCCTCCTCTTGACTGGTTTCCTTGCAACCATCTTGATGCGAGTCCTCAAGAATGATTTCATGAAGTAAGTTTTGAAAACTCTGACTCTTTAACTCACATCTCTTTTATCTTTGATTACTAAAATTGTTTCCCAACTTGTAAAGGTATGCACAAGACGAGGAAGCTGCTGATGATCAAGAGGAAACTGGATGGAAGTACATTCACGGGGACGTGTTCCGGTTCCCAAAACACAAATCTTTATTTGCTGCATCACTCGGTAGCGGGACACAGTTGTTCACTCTGTAAGTCTCTCTTCATTTCATGCCGATGCTTCTCTTTTTACCGACAACTAACCATATCTTCCCTTATATGTCATCAGCACTATATTCATCTTCATGCTTTCACTTGTTGGAGTGTTCTACCCATACAACCGAGGAGCACTCTTCACCGCCTTGGTCGTTATCTATGCTCTCACATCTGGAATCGCTGGATACACCGCCTCCTCTTTCTACTGCCAACTCGAAGGAAAGAACTGGGTAAGTACTAAACACCAAACCCTTCCTCTCGAAACCAATCACTGTTTTTAACACAAAGCAATTAAACATCCTCATTTAATTTTCTCAGGTGAGAAACTTATTACTCACTGGAGGTCTCTTCTGTGGCCCATTATTCCTCACCTTCTGCTTCCTAAACACCGTAGCAATCGCCTACAGTGCAACCGCCGCTCTTCCCTTTGGAACCATCGTTGTGATCGTCCTTATATGGACACTTGTAACTTCGCCTTTACTTGTATTGGGTGGCATCGCCGGTAAAAACAGCAAAGCGGAGTTCCAAGCTCCAGTCCGCACAACTAAGTATCCACGTGAGATCCCGCCACTCCCATGGTACAGGAGTGCTATACCTCAGATGGCCATGGCTGGGTTTCTTCCTTTCAGTGCCATCTACATCGAGCTATACTACATCTTTGCCAGTGTTTGGGGCCATCGAATCTACACCATTTACAGCATCCTCTTCATCGTCTTCATCATCCTCTTGATCGTTACCGCGTTTATAACCGTTGCCCTGACTTACTTCCAACTCGCCGCTGAAGATCACGAATGGTGGTGGAGGTAAGGTCACGTTGCTGATGCACTTGTATTACATCATCGATCGCAGGGATTTTGAACTATTTTAATGTTTATCTGCAGATCATTTCTATGCGGTGGGTCGACTGGTTTGTTTATCTACGCGTACTGCTTATACTATTACTACGCGAGATCAGACATGTCTGGTTTCATGCAAACATCCTTCTTCTTTGGTTACATGGCTTGTATTTGTTACGGGTTCTTCCTCATGCTTGGGACTGTTGGCTTCCGTGCCGCTCTCCTCTTCGTCCGTCACATTTACCGGTCGATTAAATGCGAGTAAAACTGTTGCTGCCAACCACACACTCTCAAAGCATCACTTGCGATTCTTTTTGGTTGAACAAAGAAGATGAAGAAAGAGATCCGTACTTTAGGTAAGTAGATAAAGCTCTTTGTTTTAGAGCCACAAAGGCACAAACCAAAACATCAAATGGCTTTTTAAGGTTTTATATTCTTAGGGTTATTTTATTACAAATGCTTAAGTTTTTGTCTCTTTTCTAACGTTTATGTTCAAACTTGTGTTGTTTAGGCGAGTCTTTTCTACTATAAACGTTTTCTCTCTTTTTGAGTAATTAGTTAACTACATTGTATCTATAATGTTTTTCGTTTTTCGACTTCACTACATAAAACATGCTAGCTTGAGACGGTAATAAAATCTCAAAACAGAGAGAAACCAGAGAGGAGTGAACGTTTTTTTTTTTTTTTTTTTTTGAAAACAGGAGTGAACGTTATAACTAATATTAATAGTAACTAATATTCTTAATAATATTAAAAACATAAAAAAAAAAAACAGATTTGCTGAATCGTAAGTACCATGTACTAGTAATCCCTTCCTATCAAGCGGTCGTAAGTGAAAGTACCTATGGTTGTTTGGGCGGTTGAGGTTCGTGCAGGGAAGAGTGTTGAAAGAAGAGCTCGATTAAAGGTCTGACTTGTTAAAACTTAAAACACAGTGGTTGTAGTTGCGGGGGTGGAAGTTTGTGGATGTCACTGTTTACGGTTTGAAGCGTTATTTAGCATTCTGTATGAGTGGTACAACGTTTGAAAATGGTTACGTTTATAGGATATTTGTGACTGATTGATTATAAAATATTACAGCGGTTTAATAATAAACTAATTGACTGGTCCGTACCCTGTGCGGATGGATAGAGGCGAATGTTTTTAGTGATGAGGTAAATTATGTATAAATAAAACATAAGGTTAAGGTATCTAATAACGAAAAATAGGCCAAGCTTGAAGTCACCTTTTGGGATCATAACCTTTTGGGATACCAGAAATCCATTTTGATGTTTAACAAAAAAGTTATTTATATGCATTGTGTAGAAAAACACCTAGTATTATTGTAATCTTCAAAATATTTTTCAGGAATTTCACTTGGAGAATCATCAACTTTTGCAAAAAAAAATTGTTTGATAGAAACTACTTTTGAAACGATGTGTGTAGTGTGCTTGTCTAATAATCACCAATAGCTGTGTACACTTTGAATAACTCTATGACCATAGCATCACCCTTAGTTATATCGTTTCAAATTTTTTGATAAACTAAAGCATGAATTTTTGTCTCCTCGTTGAACATTTAAAAGTTATGAGTTAGAAATAAATAAATAATAAGAGTAGCGTCAAAATAGAATAAATAGTTATGAAACATTATTACAATTGTAAATATTAGTTGATTACAATAAAAATAAAAGATGATTCTGAGTTGCAAAAATTTGTAATATCATTACTTTTTTATCAACGAAAACCATTTCAATGATGTTTCATGATTTTTTGCTATAATTTCTACATAAGCGAATATGATATCAATTTAAAGAAAAATATTAAATTTTTTTAAAAAGATATTAAAACTATATTTCATAAAGTGGTTTGCAATTAGTATGATATCAAGTAATCCATATTCGAGATAAGGTAAATTATTAATATCACAAATTAACTAATTAAAATCATTAATGTAAATTACATTAAAGCAACATAATAAATATGATATCAAACTTGCAAGTAATCCGTATTCAAAATAAGATAAGTTATTAGTGTTTAGTATTATTTAAAAATAAGTGAGAAAAAAGAATTTCGACCAATGAAATTATAAGAAATTTTTGTTAAACTGTCTGTATGAATTACACGTCAGCATATATAGGGGATAAGATTCCAAAATATCTTTTATAAATTACAACCTCTTATAATAATTTAAAATATATGATAAGCCAAGATAAATAATTTTATAAATGTATTTATAATATTTGTAAATGATTTATAAAGCATGTATGAACTATATTAGATGTAAATATTTATACTAATGATTTATATACAAATATAATGCTTTATATAAAAATATAAAAGCATTATAACAGTTTATATAAACTCTTTTTTGTTTACTATTTTATGTATTTTACAAATATCAAAATTGATCAACATTATTATTTTTTTGACAATTTCAACGATTAGTTACCAAATCTTTTTTTGATAATTTCACAATTTCAATGATTATTTATTATTTTTGACAATTTCAACGATTAATTGTATTAATTGGTTATAGACTTATCTTTTCTTTTAGATTTAATTAAAATAAATAAAAATTGAGAACCATCGACCAATCAAATTATTAGTGATTTATAAAACATGTGAGGATTTTATACGATTTAAATTTTTTGTTTATTATATTATATATTGTATAAATATTATAAATAAAAAAAATCAAACATTATTAGTCTTTCCATAATTTGAAAATTAGTTGTCATAAAGTTTTTATTTGTAATATTTTTTTAATTATTTTTGCAAGTGATATTAAATGATCTTAGACTTACCATAAATTTCTAAATCTAATTAAAATAAATAGAAATTATAAAATCAATGACCAATCAAACTATATAAATTTTCTGAAACCTCACCAGTGATTAACACGTAAGTAAAAGTCAATAAAGTGACTTCTCATTTAATATATAGGATGATTACCATTATAGACATATTATAACATTATAAAATATGAAAACATACTATGTTATAAAATATAATAATTATTAGTATAATATGATTGATAACAATATTATGTTTATTTATTTAATTTTTAATCAGTTGAAAATTATAATTTTAATAATTATTTTTGAAGAATTATATTAAAAATTTCAAAAGAATATTTTTTTCGTTTTATATATGTGTATATCTTTATATATGTATGTATGTTAATTTTTTTAAAAAAAATTCTAATGAATAGCTAGTTTATTTTTTTTATAAAACAAATTATGATACGGTTTGTAAATTTAAATTAATATATAAAATGTTTACATATTTTATTTATAATATTTCTATTTAAAATTTAAAATTTAAAATATTTTTGAAAATAATTTATATCTATTTATCCACCCACAACCGCAAACGTTTGTTGGAACCAGCTTTTTAATTTTAAGAGGTTCGAAGCGAAAGCGATTTGTAGCGGTTTGTATGATTGTTTGTAAACGCTGTCAACCGCTACAAACCGCAAAAGCTGCGTTCGGGAAAACCAGTCATGCCCTAAATGTTTAATGAATTAGTTAGAGATAAAGTAGGTTTAAGTAAATCAGAGTCGATTATAAGTTTTAAAGAGGACATAAATGTGAAGTGGACTCGCTTAGGCCTAATTATTTTACCCAAACCTGAAAACCGGAACCAGAACTGACGAAAAAATATCCGAACCAAAAATTTACAAGTAACTGTTGGATCCAAAAAAATTCTATCTGAAAAAACTGATCTGAATAGATCTGAATTCGAAAAGAACTGATCCGATCCAATAAGAATCATTCATACCTGACTTAAAAACATGAATATCTAAACTTATGATTTCTATATTTTATTTTATGATTTAGTAAAAATGTTCTTTTTTACAATTTTTGTTATTACTTTTATAACATTTTCAAGTAAAATGAAGGTTTAAATATAAAATTTAAGTTTGAAAATGCTTTATGTTAATTATTAATAGCCTATTTTAAGTTATTTTGTAATTGTTTTTATATATATAACATATTTTGACTAAATTGAAGGGATTTGGATATTTATGTTTTTTTCAGATTCTAAATACCCAAAATCGATCTAGACTCGATGCAGACCCGAAAATTACTGATATTTAACTGTTTTTTTACTGGTATATTTTATGAACGAGGGAGTAACCGATCTAAACCCGAGAATAACCAATCCGAACCTGATTCGAAGATCCAAACGTCCATGCATTGAACTCGTAGTACAAGAGAATAAGGAGTTCAGTTATTAATCTCTCTGAATTTATTTTAGGAATTCTCAGAAACCGGATCCTTGTTACAATCAGTTGATTCTTTGAATACAACAAAGAGATAACCTATTATTTTTGTTGATGAGGTCATATATTCGATTATAACTGATGAGGTTATATATGCGATACGCATATGCAGCCCGATTCGTTCTAAGGGCATTTAGTGTTCTTCAGACTGAATTGTTTGTATTATGCGATTTGTTAAGCATGACTCTATTGTTCCCCCTAGTTATGAGTTCACACTCGATATGTTGCTCACATTTGTCTGACCTCAAAGCGGGTCCACATTTTTTATTTCGAGCCTTTGAGATGAGATGATTCGTTCTTCGAATTGGATCGAGCATTTATGGAGTATGAAACCCACCTTCAATAAAAAGAGATGCATAAGATGTTTCACAAATAGTTAAATTATGCTACAACTTAAAGTATGGAGAAGAAGAAAGAACCATTGAGTATTAAAAACAAAGGTTTGGCAAAGTGTATTTCTTTTCTTTTTTTAATAAACCAGAGTTTAAATCACAAAGTAATGATTTGCTTAGTAGTGACTGTTTGGATATCCATTTGAGTGCGTGTTTATTTGGGTTTTGAATTTCAAAACAAAAATAGGTTTTATCCAGTATTTATAAATTTTGGCTCAGAGTTAGAATGAATCCTTAGAGATTTGGATTAGGTTCAGACACTCATTTAGATTGTGGATTGATGTAGCGCAAGCTACGATAACACAATGAATCCTATTTAGTCTGAGAATACCTAGGATCAAAGTCTTCTTGATTCGTTGAGAACTCTCGAGTTCTAGCCGTAACAAGGAAATAAAAGGGTTTCAAACCTCTCTTTATAAAATATCAATATCAATAAAACTGATTACAAGTCTAAGCATAAAACACCTATTTATATGAAAACCAAATAATCTAAAAACTATTAAAATCCTTAAGATAATTATAACTAATTAAGATAAATATCAAAACAAATAATAAACTAGATAATTAAGATATTTGGAATATATCTAAATATCTCTCTGCATCATTCTCTCCGGGTTGGAGAAGATTCGTCCTCGAATCTTAACCGTGGTCTTCGATTAATTTTCCTCTTTTATACCATATATAAAATAATTCTTCAAGCCATCGAATATATTGATCCTTTGTATAAAATCCTTTTGTTTGCCAAAAAACAATTACGCCACATGGCATAATCAATTGCCTCTTTGCCCTTTTGAACTTCACAGCAAATTTAGATGAAGAATCCAATACGTCTTCAACACCTTGCGGTGGAGAAAGTGTAGACCAATTACCTTCTTTAGACCTTGATATTTGACTTTTGACAGCACCAAAAAAGTCTCTCACGTGCTTGTTTGTTGACTTGAACACATCCTTGTATAATATCAAATCGACCGGTTTGATAATAATCACGTCTTCACCGTATTGATCATATATTGCAGGACCAATAATCTCTTTGTACTCTCCGTACAAATCTGTTGTCGAATTAAATGGATATTCATCCGTTTGATAAAAACACCCAAACGACATGGTATTGAACGAAGCAGAATCAACTTTGATTTAGAAAACCAAAGTGTTGGCTCTGATACCAAACTGATGTAGCGCAAGCTACGATAACACAATGAATCCTATTTAGTCTGAGAATACCTAGGATCAAAGTCTTCTTGATTCGTTGAGAACTCTCGAGTTCTAGCCGTAACAAGGAAATAAAAGGGTTTCAAACCTCTCTTTATAAAATATCAATATCAATAAAACTGATTACAAGTCTAAGCATAAAACACCTATTTATATGAAAACCAAATAATCTAAAAACTATTAAAATCCTTAAGATAATTATAACTAATTAAGATAAATATCAAAACAAATAATAAACTAGATAATTAAGATATTTGGAATATATCTAAATATCTCTCTGCATCATGGATCCTCATAAATTTGGTATGAGTTTGGATACTATTTAAACCAAAGCTTAAATTACAAAGCAATGGTTTGCTTAAAAGTAGGCGTTGGATATCCATTTAATTTAGGTATATATTTAGATTTCAAATTTTCAGGATTATAGATTTAGATCTCAACTCAAATATTTATAATTTTGATTCGTATTCTGTATGGATTCTTGCGGATTGGTTCATGCACTCATTTGAATTTCGTAAAAAAAAATTCAAATATACTTTAAAATCTTCAAAATATGAAAATAAAAATAATAAAACATAAAATATAATTAATTTTTTTCCTCTTTGACATGAATGCAGTAAGGAACAGAGATATATAATACTTTCTTAGTTGAAATTCACGTGCGACAAGACATCTCAAGGTCTAACTTTAAAGGGTGATTTAGTAATTTCAAAAACTGAATAAAGGATATTGCAGGCGCGGGGTATATTTGTCTCTGCGAAACATACTGCATAATACGACTCAAATTGTTTTTCTCTTTCCTCTGATACATCGAAAAGGTAAATAAATAAATTTTGTCTTACTTTCCTTTTTCACTGTAATTTTAGCTTTTCTCGCTTTTCCTGGAAGAAAACACCCATCACTGTAAATAAAATGGGTAGATATATAATATAAAATTTCCAAAGAATATTGATTTATCTTCGTTTTTTATATGTCTCAATTTGAATTTTGTTTCCTGGCTTATAGCTAACAATGCCACAATGCATGTTTCATTTTCTGTGTCTCTGACATTTTCTTTCAGCCTTATCTCTTTTGTGGAAAACAATTTTTGTTTGTATTACTGAACGTAAATTATTTCATTTATTAACAGTAAAGGAAATTGTAATTAAAAAAAATTGAAATAACCAAAATAAGCCTTAATAGTTTGGAGAAATAAATGCTAAAACAGCTGAATTGTCACATCGTATAAAAGGGTGAAGAAGTAAATGAAAGCAAAGTACATTTTGGACCATGGATGCAAAGACTATAATACCGATAACAGTTATAGATAGTTTACTTTTGATCAAAAAAGAAATTTGATAAAAAAAAAGATAGTTTACTAAATACTTCTAGGTTATCAAGTTTACTAAATACTTCTAGGTTATCAATTTTTAATACCACTAAAAACTTTAGGTTGATTAGATTTCAGATTAATTTTCCATATTACATGCTGCGTGTTTTAGCTGAAAATTTTTATATTAAAAAGTTTTGCATTATTAGAGAAAACAATGGAAAGTGGCTAAGTGGAAAATTACAAAGAACAAATTGCGACATGAGGAAACATGATCTAAGTACACACATAGACATAAAGAAAGAAAGAGTTGATAAAAAAAGACATAAAGAAAGAAAGAGTTGATAAAAAATAAAGAAATTTATGAACAATATTCTGAAGATTTAAATATACTTGAAATAAAATAAGAAATGAAAATGCCAAAATCAAATTTACGAGAGCAAACATAAGAACAAAACTGAAAAAGACAAAAAAATGCCTCAGATTTCAGTGCAAAACACAGATATAGCAAAGAGAGGGCCCATCCACATAATTGAGCGGCTTACCATTATTAAAATAATTTACATATACTTAAGGAAATAAAGACAAACCGCATCGACTTCTTTTATAATAATTAAAATAAATATACAACATTTTGGCCAGCTATATATAACATTTATATTATTATTTTCTTACGCAAACATACAACATATTTTTGTTTGCTAAATAAACCCACACCAAAGTGTGGGGTATATTCCTCGTTCGAGAACTCGTCAGGCGCTAGTCGGATGGTCGGGATGGATCTAGCGCTTAACATAAAAATCGGAGAATAAGCAGAAACTATACGAAGCGGTTTTTTTAACTTTTATTTAATTTATCATATATATACCAGATAACTTAAGAGAATAATCAAAAATCTAATGTGGCCTAGTGGCCAGCGTTTTGGTAATGTCCATTCTGGGCATGGGTTCAAATCCCCAGTCCTTATTTTTGGTCATTTTCTTAGTTCAGTTTTGAACATGACCCTTAACCTAACTATGTCGGCTATCTTTTTGTTGTTTTTAAAGTGATTTCTTCATTCTTTTGCTTGATTTGTACTAACACTTGATAAATTTATGAAATATTTTCGATTTGTAGAGTTTAAGTGAAGTAAAACAAAGTTTTTTCACAGCATCTGATTTTTTGCCGATTACAGCTTAATCCCGGCGGCTTCGATCCGCCTTCCGGTGAGTAGACAACCCTCGGCGACGCGTTTAGAACAGGGGTATATTTGTCATGACATACAAGTTAAGCATATGGTTGTTTCTTTGTGGAAAGTGTGAAGCAATCCCATGTGATCAGAAAATTTCAGGTTAAGCCACTTCCATATTTATCAACTAAGTACATTAGTATATATATGTATATATTTCACTTTGACAAAAAAATGGATTTGATTGGTAAACTTGCGGAATAGCAAAATGACGTTTTACGCGATTGCGCAAGTATTTACCAATAACAAATATTGTTGGAATGATAAAAAATGTAAAAGAGTCACATGTTTGCGTTTTTGCTGATAGAAATATATAAAAAATCAAAAAGTGGAAAAGTGAATTTTAGTAAATTATGATGAAAAAATATAAGTTCAACACTTTTATATTACTAAATTATATGCTAATATCATTTTTTTCAAAAATAAATAGCAATAATTTTTATGATAAATAGTTATGTTAAAAATAAAGTTATATTATAATTTTTTTTAATATTATGAAATGTCAATCTATTACTAAATATCATATTAAAATATAAGCTAAATATTTATAATAAGAGCTAAAGTAATTTTAATAAATATTAGTTATTTTCATATTATGTAATAATTAGTTTTATTACTGATATTTATTTTTCTTATAAAAGGTGAATACCATATAAAATATTTTGATCAATTAAACATTTATTCTATCATTCCGCAAATTTTAAATTTTTCTGTAGTTTAATTAATTTTTCCGCAGTTTAAATATTTTTCCGGGATTAAGCGATGATTACAAATCAGAACCCTTATTAGTATTACTGTATTAGATTTGGTATAATAAAATCTAACAACTGAATAAATTACACATTGTTGACAATGAACCTTGGTAAAAATAGAAGATCCGAAATTTATATGTATTGAAGTTCGGGAGTTAACTAAAAGATATTCATTTACTTAAAAGAAAAAACTCTTTGACATATTGTAGGATCACTTTTTGTTTATCTTACAAGATCATTCTTTTAGAGTTAGTATTTACGCATTCACATACTTAACATAAAAAATAAATAACAGAAAGGCGCTCCATTCTTGTTTGTATGATTTACGAGTTCACCATATTTATCAAAAATCACAACACTTAGTTTAGAATTCGGATCATAAAATACGTTTAGCATGGTAAAAAAAATATCTTTACAAAAAAAAAACTCGAACTTCACTACAACAGCGCTAATAACTGAATGGTTTATGAACATCTATCTAAACTCAAGTACAAAATCATTTTGTTTGGTTACTTGGATAAGAGTATTAAAAAAATTTGTTGTGTTTGAAAACAGGGATTGTAGTATTTAAAAAAAAAAAAATTTGTTTGGAAACAAAGATAATAGTATTAAACAGAAAAAATAATGGGCTTAAGTTATTAAGTCCATTATAAAAGAATGTTATCAATATATATATATAAGAAAAATACAATACAAAGCCAAATTTGAAATACCAACTCAAATGATGGTTTTTATATTTCATATTAAGTTTTTAAAATATAATATATGTATTATTTATATGATGATACATATTAAATACTATTAATTATATGATTATTTATATGATGGTACATATAAAATACGATTAATTATATGATGAAATTATACCATATATAATAATGACTAAGGATGGGTTTTCAGACATCCATACGGGTTTGGTTCTGATCGGTTTGTGTTTCGGGTTTTCGAGTTCAAAGATTTCAGTCCTATTAGGATGTTTCTAAATTTTTGTTTGAGTTTGATTCGGATCTTTGCGGGTTTGAGTTTGGATAACCTATTTAAATTATTTTTAAAGTTTTAAATCACTATATATTTTAAATTTCTCAAAATCTATAAATAAAGTAATCTATTACCTATAAATTTAAATAACATATTTCAGAATACCTAAGCTTAACATATCAATTGGTTTGATTTAAAATTTTGGATACGAAATCAATAATTATTTTAAGTATTTTTGGTGATTTCAGTATACTTTAACTATTTCAGATATTTGTTTTTGACTATCTATATACATTTTCAAGTATTTTAAACCAATTTAAAAGTATCATTCTTGATGTTTTATATACGTTAAATATAAAAATAATTAATATATAAGTATATAAATCTATTTTAGATAATTTCAGGTACACGAATACTTCGGTTCTGATCCGATTTGCTTCTCTAACTAACAAAATTTTGAATAATTCGAATATTTAATCAATTTATGTTCAGTTCTGTTCTTCGGATTCATTTTGCCAAACCCTAATAATTACATGAAAAACAAATATCATCATATTTTTTAAAATATACATCCGAGGAAGTGGAGAGATAAAAGTCTATAATCATTTATTTTAACAATAAGCCAAATAAATATGTTGATTGAAGAGCGAATAAAATAAAACTAGAAAAATACATAGTTTACCAGAGATACTCTATGTGTCGAATTTATTATAAAATTTTTTTTATTAAAATGAATAAATTCAATAATTACAAACAAATAATATATTTCATAAAAGTGAAAAATAATATCCGCGCTTTTGAAGCGCGGATCAAAATCTAGTTTGATATTATTTTCCTATTCTATAACCTTTTGTAAGTAGACTAGATAAGTACTATATATAGTTTGCTAAGAAAAGATGTAACTAAAATAACAAAATTAAGTCCATTAGGTTAGAAATATATGCATTTCAAAGTTAAGAGGAAGAGACGCACATGACACTGTAAGAGATAAAAAAAGTTACTCTTTTTGTGTTGCACGTTCCACTGTTCTTGCTTTTTTGTTTTAATTAAATTTATAACTCTAGC
Organism: Raphanus sativus; assembly: GCF_000801105.2. Taxonomy (NCBI): domain Eukaryota; kingdom Viridiplantae; phylum Streptophyta; class Magnoliopsida; order Brassicales; family Brassicaceae; genus Raphanus; species Raphanus sativus. The sequence continues at coordinate 18,904,615 of NC_079516.1, forward strand.
AACAACATAGTATTACTTTGGTCAAAAAAGAAAAAAAAACATAGTATTACAGATGATCCAATCATAATTCACTTGTTTGTTTAACGCATTATAATGTCAAAGTACGGTAATTACATGCAAACTGCAATACACATACACACACATATGTTATATGTATTATTATTATTATTATTATTATTATTATTATTTATTTGGGTGGAGATGTTAAAAATGTATATATTATATATTAACAAAAAGAAGCGCTTTAGAAGTGTATATATCTTCGAAGGTGATTACATCATTTGATACACATGGTTACACATGATAATGTACTATGTTTCAAATTCACGAGTTTGTAACATGAGCCATCATCAAATCTATACAATGCATGCATTATTGCACACATGTGTTAGCCATTGGTATAAAGAAGGCCTAATATGCTCTCTCTATCTCTCTCTACCTCTCTTTCTGTGACAACTATAGCTGCAGAATCTGAAAACATCTATCCCTACGTTGACACAATGATGAAAACGAGTGGAGAGAGAGAAGGACTAGTTGCTTACAGTATGCAATTGAGTGCACTTTAAATGCAAATCGAAAGATAGAACCGTCATGATTTTCAGTGCCATAGAGTTAAGAGCAATGGGCAGGCATTTGTCACTCTCTTATTTACTTAACCCACTTCTTTAGTTCTCGCTACAGACATTCATATCATTTCTTATTTATTTCTTCAATTCCTCATTAATAAAGTCTATCGATCTCCCTAACTTTTGCATCGAAACTGGTCCAAAAGATGTACATAAACCAAACCCACCTCCGATTTTAGATTTTTGTAGTGCTTCTTCAGTCTCATACGCAAAGGGTCATCTTATTTTGTATTTTTTTGCTTTTTTTTTAAAGAAACAAATTTAAATTAAAGTCTTTTAAAGATCCACACATAGTTCTCGGATAAGAGATAAAATTCACGATAGTCCCTCTTCCAAATATTCCTACAGACGGATTCGCAGTCGTGGTGACCGTTAATAATGTGATTTAGTTTTCGCAGAATGATCGAACCCAAAATATGTTTGGATCCAAGAACTGTCCTTTACCACTGAACCACGAGGTCCCGCTCAATCCAACTATTACTCTTTTCATGTAACGACATTCATTTATTATGTGCGTTCACACATCATAGACCTGTCCAATCTAATAAATCCCCACTATAATGTATTAATTGAGAAATCTAAAATGTAAGTATTCATACCAATTAAATGGTTTTCAAACATGTCTCGCTATTGTGTGGCTTTCCGCTCATACCTATTTCAACATCAAAGATAAACATTCGAATTTCTATTAAAAAATGCAGTGGATTTACTGATTTAAATGATTTTTTTTGTAAACTAAGATTTAAATGATTTTTCTGAAGATGTTTAGCAACAACAGCAAAATATTTCTAAACGCAACTGATACTTGATTGGTTTATGATGATTTGAAAAAAAAAAATTCTAATGATTGGCTTAGATAATTTTTATGTATGATAGCAGAAGAGTTAGAATCTCTCGACTAACTCTAGAAAATCAGATGTGTGCTATTTAGAGCGGTGTTGTGGACACTATAAATATGCATATGTATTTCCTTATAAACTTATTTTTTTATTATCGGTATTTGGTAGTAAATAAAATGATCAGGAATGTAAAAGAAAATAGAAGACAGTAAATGTGTAGCTAGAAAGTTTGCTAAAAATTGTAATATAACAAGTGAAAATGGGTGAGACTCTTTTATCATGATTATAGGTCAACACTTTTTGTCCGAATCTAACGAAAGATGAAAAGATGTTTGCTTATCTACCTCGTTATAAGTGTAACGGCCACGGACCAAAACGACATCATAATAGTACGTTTCCCATCACTCAAATGTAAACTCGTCCCAAGCAATCATAGATTACCGACTTTGTATTCGATTTAAAGGTGAAATCTTGTTGCCAAACCTAACCATTATTGGTTACATGTAGATTTCATTAATATGTTTTTTTCTGAAACTGAATCCATTAATATGTTACATTAACTGCTTTTATAGAATTTGAGGTATCTCATTTTATGCTTCACTGAAATTATTGTTTTGTCTACATGTAGTGTGATCATAGGACATAACCGACATTTATCTATGCCCTCTCAACATATTTTTTATTTTTCAACTTCTCTGGTGTCCGCTGCGTGTAAGTGCCTTTATCGGTGCTGGAGGGTTTCTTTTCTCTTTATATCGGTTTTACTTTGTTCTTCCTTCTATTTTCGACCTAATCAATATGCTATATAGCTTCTCGATTTGGGTCTTTGTCACGGGCGAGGTTCCAACTATAGCATTTCTTCTTCCTTTGGAGGTCATGACAAGGTTATTGGCAGAAGCTGCTGAAGGTCGTGGTCGGCATTTAGGGTTTTGAGGATTATATCTGACTTTTCAACTCTCAGATTTCTCTCTTGATTTCGTTGCTCGTTGTGGTGGAGAAATGGTTCGACTCCTTTCAAGTTTGCAGCAGTGCAGACTCTGGTGTTGGAGTTGTCCGGCTTTGGTGGTGGATGTTGTGTCCCATTGCGGTGTTGTAGTGCTACTGGTCTCTAGTTTTTGAAGTTGAGTCAGTTTCGGAGGTTTTGGAAAGTATCTTAAAAAATTCTGATATCTGAGAAAACAAAGTGAATCTCACATTCTTAAAGTTTACGCTAAAGATTTAGAAGAAGAATCTGATGGTTTTGGTTATGGATTAAAGATATGCGCTGAAAATAACGGGTCGAGCGAAGCTGGTTTAGAAACCTCAAAAATTGGGTTGGTGTATTCGTGTTGGTTTGTAACCGAATCCTAATTCCTTATCTTTGAATCGATATAATTTTTTTTGTTTAAAAAAACATACATACTCCTTTCGTATTAAAAAATACTATATTTGTATTTAATTGGTTTTAATATTTTTAACACAAATTAAAAAAATACACTATTCATATTTTTATATTTTACTTTCAAAAATAAATGCATTAAGTATACTCTACACCATTAAACTTTGAAATATAAAAATAAAAGGTAAAACAATTCAAATACAGATGGAGGATAATTAACTATATATGCAATACAACTGTTCTAGATTTGGCCAAGGTTTCTTATGTGGACGTAGGATAAATAATTAAAAACCTCCATCCACGGATCTCCATTATTAGCATATATTAGCTCTAGCTCATTACACAAAGAAAAAGAAAACCTCCGCTGCTCAAGGGAGAAAAGAAAAAGAAAACTCCATAGTTGCCGATCTCCCTCCGTGGTTGGCCGTGCTCCTCACCGCCGCTACGTGAGGGAGGATCTCCTCCTTCTCTTTAGTTTAAGCTAGGTTTTGTTTGTGGTTTTGGTCGGTGGTTCCGTTAGGTCTCAGGAGGTTCATCGAGGGGTTTGATTTGTTGTTTTGGAGTACGAGTACCTAGCGCGGTGTAAGTCTTCGGGCTTCGGGTGGTTATGGTTCTCTAGCTCAAGTTGAAAGGTTGTGGTGGAGCTGTCTTTAGTTCCGGTCTCGGGAGTTTCAAGGTGGTTGGGAGAGTTGGGTTCAATTATGTGTCTGGCGCCAGATTGGAGATCGGAGATCTTTTGACGGAGCGTGTAGCCGCGGGAGGCGGTACAGGGCATTCGCTGACGACATTGTTGGTCTTTCGACAACTCTCGTTCTGTTTCTTGTTTTCGCCGAGTGATATTTGGATTGGGCTCGGGTTCTTCTTGTTGAGTCCAGGGGTGGCTCTTGGTCCCGTTTCCAGTTCGTCTCCGCTTCGCCTTTTTCTTTGGGTTGGCTCCTTTGCAGCAGTTTCTCTTCTTGTAGTTGATTAGTTGTTGGAGTTGATTTCTAAGCTCTTTCTGCAGCAACGGGTGAAAGTTTGTCAAAGGATTTTCAGCTTTAGGCTGTTTCCTTCTTCCTTATGGTTGTGGAGTTTGCTGTTGTTTCGCAAATGTCTTCGGTCCAGAGGGTCTATCTACCTGGCGTTCTTTCTTTTCAGATGTTGATTCTGATCCGGCTCAGTTTTGATGTCTTGTTTTCTCTTTGGGGCTATTCAATTTAATCCTGACCTTATGGTTGCAGTACCATGGTTGTTCTTTAAGATAGGTGGTGTATTAGTTTTCCTTTGTTGGATTGTAGTTTCCGGGGATATATCTGTGTTCCGCCGGCTTTGGTACCCTTGTATGGGTTGTAGCTTCCGGAGACATATCTGTGTTCTGCCGGCTTTGGTGTCTATGTATGGGTTGTTGTAAAACTTTTATGTTTTAATGTAATTTCAATTTGAGCAAAAAAAAAAAAGCATATATTAGCTCTAGCTTCGTTAAAAACTAGTCTTAATACTGTTGGACCAAAGATGTACAGGAAGTTTTAATATAACTGAAAATTAAACAATTACAATAGTATGGTAATACAAAGAGGACAACATATAAGACAACGTAATCTATCTTATTAAAACAGAAACATTCTGTTGGACCTAACATTTATTTTGTAAGTTTTTAAATTAAATACACTTTTATACTTTATAGTTAAACATACATTAAATCACTAATGTTCATTTCTTTATACTTTTATACTTTCCAAACAATATACTTATTTCTTTATATAACTATCAATGTTTCCAAACAATATATTTTTTATACTACTATCAATGTTTCCAAATAATACAATAATTAATCTTAATTATTTTATATCTATCATTTTCTCTTTAAAATTTTGTAGAAACGTCATAATTTCATAAATTATAAAATAGTGAACTTTAAAATTTCGATTATAAGATTACAATTTAAATCCAATTAGATTACATATCGGTCATCCATCAGTTCAAACGGTTAGTCTCGGGTTTTAGTGATTTTTTAATATGAATATTTTAAAAACATAAATTGAATTGTCAGATCTCCAAATTAACTGGTATAATCACAATCGGATTGAATTTAAAAATACTGATTTAAATGCAAAAATATTTTAAATACACACTCTTTATAAATTACCAAAATATTTGTTAAATTATTAGTGAAATTTTTCATGTTAAAATATCCCGCGCTTCAAAAGCGCGGGTCAAAATCTAGTTACTAATTAATACGCAAAACAATAAGATAAAATGCTTCAATTTTATCTTAGTTTCTTTTCATATAGTAAAACCTTTTTCAAATTCTATGATCCCTCTTCGTCAGTATTCCCTGACGACATGTAACTCACCACAAGAGATGTCTCATCCGCCGCAGGAACCGCAATCGCTTGAAACTGTCCTTTACAAGTTTGACAAGTAACTTGCATAATTGTTGAGTTTATCTTCTTCATAGATTCTTCCTTTAAAATCTTAGCTCTCTCAAGCTCAACCTGTGCTTGTTGCCTTATCTTCTTGGCATTGACAAACTCGTTTTCCGCTATCTCTCGTTGCTTCTTCGCTTCTCTTTTAGCTTCCTCTGCGTAGGTTTTCTCCTTCATCGCTATCTTCATTATATGTTCACTCGCCATTATTTCTTTTATTCGATCAAAGTTGTTGTACTGATGAGATAATGATGGTGCAGATGGTGCAATGGAGAGGTTTAAGTTTGTCGTATCATGATGATTACGATGATGAGATGGTTCTTTAACTTTGTGTTGCTGGTTTTCTTGATGAGGGTTTTGATTTGGCGTTAGTGGAAGAAGCTGGAGTTCAAGATTGACATTGTTTGATGAGAAGTTTCTTATAGGAATTGGACGCCCTTCAAGAGGTAAAGGAGTAGCAAGCGCACCACCGTAATTCGTTTCTGTAGATGGAGTGCTTGTGGTTGAGGCAGTTCTAGAGGAGCAGGTCGGGACAGTTACAGTAGGTTGTGGCCGAGGCGGCGGTTCACGGTGAACTTTTCGTACCGAGCATTTATCTTGATGTTCGATAAAACTCTCCACCCTAAAAAGAAAATAGAAACTTACCAATTAAATTATTTTATATGATATAGGGTTATGAAGTGTCAAAGTAATTATTATATTGGTAACACTATAATTTAACATTAAGCTTCTTAGTTTAAACCTATGAAATATCTTAGAACTTATACTATATTAACATGAGTTTAGGTACACTAAAAAGCCTAAAATATGTATTTTATTTATAATTGGGGGTCAATGTCATTAATCTAATTATTAAGTTTGCCTTTATGTCCCAAAGCCAAACACAATAGTCAAGAGAAATCTTAGAAAACTGTGATGCATGCACATCAATACACAGAATTAGTAAGAATGATGAGGGATAGTCAAATCAAATAGTACTATAAGTATCGCTTATGGTTTTGGGTATCTGTGATTATCCTAAAGTTACAAAACAAACAGAGCAAAATTACTTGTATCCTAAGCAATTTTTTAACCTATCACATCCGTCCAAATGTTTGCATCTTTCATGAATAATAGTATAACAATACTAATAATTGATTAAATTGGTCGAAAGTTCCAAAAAATTGGACTCTTTCTGATTTAAAATCGAATTATTGTGAGAAGAACACGAAATTAAACCTGGAGAAGACGCGACCACAGTCACAAGAATGTCCCCTGGTGCCACAAGTTTTGAGATGAGCTTTGTAATCTGATTGAACAGCATAACCTTTAGAGCATCTCTCACAAATCCATTGCTTATGGTTACTGTGTTTTCGTCTGAAATGTTTTTTTATTCCGACAAGATCTCCAAGAGCATGACAAGGATCGTGGTGAAGACAAGTGGGTTCAGGGCAAACGTACACTCGTTTCTTCACTTCTATGTTATTGTCTCTTTTCAGAAGCTTCCATGGAACCTTGTGACGTCTTCGATGCATCTGGAGATTTTGATCTCTTTGAAACCCTTGGTTACAGATCTCACATATGTATCTGTCCGATTCAAGAAGAGTTCTTGGTGATAAAGACACAACTTCTGCATCTGGATCTGAAGAGAAGAAACGAAATCCATCAAAACACATGTCATCCGTTTCGAGTGACATCAATAAAACTGAAATCTTACTTTTTACTTTTTATTTTAAGATTCTGAGATTGTAACGGGGATTAAGAGAAACCAATGAAATAAGGAAATAAACAAAAACCGAAAAAGAGTACTTTATATTTAAATTTTCGGTAGTGGTGGTTTATTATGGGGTTACCTGGTGTACCTGCAGGTCTTCTTTTCCTCTTTTGATTGGATGTGTTTGTGGTAGTGACCCCATTTTCAGAAGAGGAGAGGAAAGGATCAGAGGAAGAAGAGGAAACCACACAACATGTGTTAGTAGTGTTCTTGTTGGAAGCAGCATTCAACATCACTACTGCTCCTTGATCTGTTCTCATCATTTACTACTTTTTCTTCTCTCTTTTTGACTTTAATGTAATTTGAATTTCTAGAGATTGATTTGATGAAACAAGACCTAGAGACAAAAAAAAAAAAGAAGAAGAAAAATTTGAAGATAGTGGGAGGTTCAGCTTTACAAAGAAGAGGAAGGACTAATAAAGTGAGTGAGAGAGAGAGGAGATAGGGAGAGAAAAGTTCTTTTAATTAAGCTTTCTGCAACAAAGCTTTAAAAACTTTTACTTAGACTCTTCAAAGTTCTCTTATGTTAAATGATGGAAAGCTTTTTCTTGGGTCTCTCTCTTTCTCTCTCTAGCTCTCTCTTTGCTGTTTGGTATCATTAACCTTTCTCAACTCGTACACTAGAGAGTTTAGAGCAAGTTAGGGTCTTTGATCCCTATATTGCCTCTGCTTATAAAGATCATTGCACTGTTCCATCACTACATACAATCTATACATACATACACTCATGGAAAGAGAGAAGGAGAGGGGGAGGTGTTTATTTAGGTATACATTTAGATTTTTCTTTTTGTTATTTTGTATTTACATTTTAGATTTTGTTTCTTAGAGTATGTTGGATATATTATTTGTGTTGGACCCATATCTTGTCTGATTGATGAATTTGTCTGATATTCTTGAACCTTCATAATCTATTTGAGATGAAAATTTAAAACTTTTAGTTTTTGTTATTTTCTGCACGAGTTTTACCTGACTTGTAAATTAACAATTATAATACTATATAATTTACATTAATAAACTAGATCATTGTGTGGAATTTATATCTCCATTAATAGACTAATAGTTCACTGATCAGTAGTTAAGCGGTTTTCTGTTCCGATCGAAATCAAATCTAGGAAAATAAAATTATAATGCAGGTTATGTAGATTTAAACGATCAGTAGTTCTATTTTATTTGCAAATATTCATATGGCGCTCACTCATAGATGACGTAGTAAGATATAATTAAATAACTAGGTTAACATATTTGTATAGTGTGATTTACTTTCTGACTGCCACTCTCAAGTACCTATATATAGTGTGATTATAAATCACTAATACAGCTTTGCGTTCGGTGGTGGATCTAGAAATATTTGTTATCCAGGGCACAACTATAACTTACAGTTTAATACTTCTATAATTTTGAATTATCAACGCATTATAAAAAATCAGTACAAAAATATATTTACTTGAAAATTCATGGGGAGCAGCTGCCCCTAGGATAGGTGTAGTTTCGCCACTGTTTGCGTTCCAATATTATTAAAGCAATCCAACAATATATACATGAATACTTACACCAAAAAAAAACTATACATGAATACTATGTCATCATTTTTCCAAGGTTGGTCCACACCTACATGACTACATGTTAAGATTCTTTTCGAATTACACTTGGAAACAAAGGAGAGAAAAAAGGTATCTGGTTCTTGTGAATAATCCAAGGATATAGTTGCATAATTGCACTAAATATGAAATTATATAAGTTTCAATAATGCATACAAACTATTATTCTCTATTTGGCTTATATATTGGATGTACTATACTGCCCATACAGCTGAACGAAAAAACATAAAAAGAGTAAATGGCTGAAGATAGATCAAAATACATGCATAGAAAAATAGTTCTAACAAATGTGAAAGTATTATTTTATATACGAATATAAACTCTACGGGATCCTGATTTAAGCTAATTTATACTATTAGTATTCCCTTACGTCTTACTCACGTGACCTTTTGTTCCACCCCCACTATCGTTTACTTTTAGGCTTTTGCCTTTCTTTAGAGTTCCGAGTCATTTCCTTAGGCAGGTTTCACTAATAGATCTAAAAATGTGGGGAAAAGGTATTTTACATCGAAACATAATGAAATTATATATATTAGTGTCGAAATCTTACTAAAATCACTCTATTAGAATGAAAAAATTTCTTTATAATTACTTTTTTTTGTAACTTAATTTCTTTATAATCACTATTCTAGTGTTTCTGGAATGGAGTCTTCTGTATGAATCTTCTTACGTTTCTTTTCTATGTAATGTTTGGAAAATTAGTTTTGGTTTTGCAGCAAAGCATAGTAAGGAGATCGTATCAGTTAAAACAAAACCATACTCGGGCTCTCGTCGTTGTTACAATAATCTTATATAACATCAAAATCAAAGATTCTTAAAAGAAACATCAAAATCAAAGGTTCTTTTAAGATATTGTTACGGAATGATTAGCATCGACTAATTGATTTTAATGGATGAATGAATAAGATACCTTAAACTCATTCACTATTCCACCATCATAAATATCCCTTCCCAACACTAACACCACGGCTATGAAGTACCACCAAAATTTAGTCTCAAATATAACAACGTAACTAGATTCTCATCCTGGCTTATTTTCTATATAACTAAATTTAATAAAATATTATTTTAGTTTTAATTTATATTTGTATTTATTTTTTGATAATTTATTTATTTCTGTTTAGGTTTAAATTTTTAGATTTTTAAAATAGTTGATGTTAATTTGTAATATTTTTAAGAGTAATCATAAATTTGTTTAGTTATTTAAACAATATGAACTGAAAAGTTATATAAGATTTTATTATAGTAAACATATGAAATATCGTAATTATTTAAAAAATAATGGAAAATAATCCCATACGGGTGTATTTTATTAAAATACTCTAACATATTAGTATAACCAAATTAATTTTATGAAATGTCTAGTAGTAGTTAAAATTATAAACACACGTAACAATAAAAGTTATTTTCCAATGATGTTTGTGTTTTAATAAAATACTATAAAATGATATATAACATTACATACATCTGTTAAGTTATTTTAACTCATTTTATTTCATTAAACAAGTTGGAATTGAACTCAAAGACAATGCAAATTTATTAATGACAGATTGTGTAAACATAATTTTTCTTAACATAATTTTCTGTTTCAATTGTAAATATCAGTTATATTCCTTACTGTCGAATGATTATTTTGCAGACTGATAAAAAGAAAAGAAGCGATGCGCCAATATGTTTCTGTCAGTTGCCTAAATTTGTTCCAAATGGACCGAAAGGCAAAAGAAACCAACAAAACGATAATAGATGTGACTGTGTTACGGTGACAGCTTTCTATAAAGGAAAGAAACGAGATCTCGTTTGTAATCATTTCCTACGATGAGATTAATCTCCCAAATCTCGCTTAACACTTTGCTTCACTCCAAGCATTGTTTGATTGTTCCAGTTACATATGCAGACATGCAAAAAGATATTAAACTGAAAAGACAGTAAGAGAAGTAATAAAGAATAACAATACTAAATATGAATATGAGATTTGAGTTGGAAAGAGGGATCAAGTCACATGCTCCAAATTTACAAAGCAAAGAAATGTCATCATCTCCCCCAACTCCCCCCTTTGATTCTCTTTATCTTTTCATATATTTTTTAAAGGAAATATATAAAATACATTTTATTAGTATTTATATGGAACAATAACATTCTCATTTCATCATTACTCATTATATTCGGATATTTTATTCTCATATCTTCATCCTCAAGTTTGGTATACACGTTGCATCAATAAATTCTAACAAGTTGCCAAAATTTTAAAATCTATAATACAAATGCATATATATATATATATATATATATAGATACTACACAATATTTGAAATAAAATGGAACGAAAAGATACACTATCCTTTATAAAAAACTAGGGTAAACCCGCCATACGGGCGGGTAAGTAAATTAAAAAAATAACTTAAATTTTATAGTTTTTAAAAATATTTTGTTAACCTTTAATGAAAGTGATTATTTTTATTGAAAATTAGCTAGATTGTATAATAATCAAATATTGATGGTTACTATAAAAAATATCCATATTTATTAAAAAAATTATCAAATAAACTACATCATCCAAACTGATTAGTAAATTTAACCAGATATTACTATTAGTTTGAAAGTATAATTGGTAATTTTATTTATTTTTTATTTGATTACTTCAGGAATATTATTTTTGTAAATTGGTATTATTATACATTTGACCAATTTTATTTAATTTACAAATTTACCATATTTTTTATTATTTTTATGAAATTGTCTTATTTTATAATAACTTTATGTTTTTAAAGATAAATTGTTTACTTCTATTTCAAATCAAGTGTATTAAATTGTCAAATGTATTGCTCTAATAAAGTAATTGTTTTACTAAAATATACAAAATTTTACTTTACACTATATGAAAAAGCTTTTTATATTTCTTCTAAATTACGTATATATTTTAAAACGACAAATGACATATCTTTTTATTTTATATATATGTATATAAAATTACAAATGATGCAGTTTTCACATAAATGATGAACCATCACCAAAAGAGAAGAACTAATTATATATGTAATATAATTGTATCATCAAATTATTATACTTTAGTAAAATATGTTAAATCAGAATTTTGTTATTGATTTTTTTTTTAAAACTTCATGCAGTCATATTTTCGTAATCACATTCATTTTTTGCTATTTTCATAATTGGCTTTGCCTATCCGACCATCAACGAAGAAGTTTACATTGATGTCGCAGAGGCTTTTATATATAGACGTAGAATTTAAAAGAAATAAGATAATTTTAGAGATCCTTTTTATATGAATTTAGTCATAATCGAAGACTGAAATATGCATTGATGTACATTTCCATTTTCTGAAGTTTTCCACCTTAAAGCTATCTCATGTGGAGATGCTATGGAGATTCAACTGGGTAAAGCAGAGGAGGAAACTCACTAACAACACGCTCTGTTTCTCTTCGATTCACACTCACTTCTCTAACTCCCTGATAATGTGTGTTGCTTAGGAATCAATCATAAGAAGAAGCAACATATATTCTAAACTGGGAACATATACAAACTGATATGACAAAAGTTTATAACCTGAAAGCTTGACAGGACTGGAGTAACTCAAAACAATATTGCTTCCGGTCAATCTTGTGATCAACGAAAACTTGTTCTTGCCTAGAGATTCCAAATGTTTCATCCTATCATTAATTGTGAAGCTAACCTATTTATAGTTGCAAATTCACCGACTGGAATAAAAAGGAGATGCATTGAATGGAAAATCGTGGAAGTAGTGGGAGCATGGAGTTACGTTATTAACTATGTTAATGACAACAAATGAATGCAGTACGTAACGGTTCTGGTTTCACACTACCGGTGAGCAGAAATCCAGACAAATCGACATGGACGGTGGCTCCGCCAGAGACTGGCCGTGAAACTGGTCCGCTAAAAAAAACAGAAGTTGAAGAAGGCTAGAACCCTAGAAATGCGCTCGAAATTCTTGAAGATGAAGTCTGATCTTGTTGGGTTCCGATAATGTATAATACCAGACCAGTTCAACTGACATCGTAAGCCCAATAAAATGGTCTAGCAATTTTTAAAGTCCAAACATGAAGACAATTCTCGAAAGTGAAAAAAAAAGATACTTGCCTTTTCCTCACAGTATTTGTTAAAATATGATCATTGAACGGAAAAAGGGCTAGGCCATGAATATCAATCAACATCACAACATGGGATATGTTTTCAAATTAATATTTTGAACTTAGTAAAATTTTGAGCCCCTATGTAATTAAATAATTCGTATATGAGCCTGATTAATGTATTGAAGATAAATCAACACAATAATAACAAAAAACTCTCTCCAGCAGATGACACATGAGCATTTAGGAATGCTATGGAACTGTTATGACAAGCCCTTTTAGGGTGAAGCTGCTTGAGATTCAGCATTTAGGAATGCTATGGAACTGCCATCACATAATTGGAAATGTTTTGAGAGTCAGCATTTAGGAATGCTATGGAACGGCCATCACATAACTGAGCTATAAAGACAATGGGTGGAGGATAGCGAGAACATTCTGAGTGCTAGCTAGAGAAAGAGGAAAATCTGTCTTGACAAGCCCTTTTAGGCTGTTGGCTTCTCATCATCTAGGAGTGAGTTGTGTTGATGTTTCCTGTTTATAAAGCTTCTTTCCTTAAAACCTGACTGTCAAAGAGCGTATTGCATCCACTGCAGGGTATAATTCTCAAATCCCATTTAGTAAATCAAATAGCTTTGAGTTTTAAAGACCGGTTTATGCTCTGATCATGCTAGAGATTGATGCAGGTATATTGGTGGCGTGTTTGATGTGTTGCCTCATGTGCTTGAGATCTTGAACGGTCTTCGTTTCGTAGGGTTAACAAGTCCAAACAGATTTTAGGAACCTTGTTGTGAATCATTTTCCTCGGTTAACATGTGTGACTCTTATAAGGCTGAACACTTACTATCATCAGAGGCCTCTTCCCATTGCTTGCTGACCCTCGTCACTCTGTAAGTCTTGTAGAATTGGCAGCGTGAATGAAATCTTAGACAATATACTATTCATTAATGTAAGACAATATACTATTCATTAATGTAAGACATATATAGTATAGTTATCCTACATTGATTAGTACACTGCATAGTGGGTGAAAAACCTATTTTCCCTAGGCTTAGCATTAGGTAATAGTTATAACATATTATGACACATAGATAAGATAGGTAAATCATAAAGTTATTTCTATAATTTGTAATCAAGGTTTGGATAGACTAACGACATTTTGCCAGAATTAAACCGAACGAATTATAGCAAAGGTAGAACACATAAGAAAGTTTTATTTGCGTTATATACCAACGATAGATATGTATATAATATTTAGTATCTGATTTCTAAATTAAGTAGATGGTCAAATGAGTATTTTATCTTCATCTAAAAAATAAATAAAATATGATTGTAATATTTTTAAAGAAAATTAAATATACAAATAGTACTAATGTTTCTAATAGTTTTCATATTTTTTTATATTTTAAAATTTTTATCTCCTATTTTTCTCACTACATGAGGATAAAACACATGTAAAATGGCCAAAAAATCAAAAGTCTTAAGAGGACAAACACAAGTTCAAAGTGTCTCTTTTTCTTCAAATTCTCCCTTTATTAAACTTTCATTTTCTCCAAACTTGAAATTGTTGTGAATCTAGAGAAAGATGGAATAAGTTGTTCTTATTTTTATTCTTTATAGTTAAACCTACACTAAATCGTTAATATCATTTTCTTTATATTACTATCCATGTTTCCAAACACTATAATTAATCTTAATTGTTTTATATCTACCATTTTCTCTATCAAAATTTTGTAGAAATGTCATAATTTCACAAATTTCAAAATAATAAAATTTAAAATTTGGATTATAAGGTGACAAATTATGAAACTGTAACAATTTAATTTAAATTAGATTACACGTCGGTCATTCAGCTGTTCAATCGGTTAGTCTTGGGTTTTCATGATTTTCTTAAATATGAATATTTTACAAACCTAAATCGAATTAACAGATCACCGGATTAACTGGTATAATCACGAATTTGGGTCGAATTTAAAAACACTGATTTAAATGAAAAAGAAATATATATACACTCTTTCAAACAAACAAAATATTTGTTAAATTATTAGTAAAAAAATTCATCGTAAAATATTCTGCACTTGCAAAAACGCGGATCAAGATCTAGTATATTTTAAATAATCTTAAAAATGAGAATTCAGATTCACTTTTGTATTTTGATTATAGTTATATTAAGTTCCAGAAAATTTTTTTTAACAATGATAAAATATAATATATCTACCTAGTTAAAATATATAGTGTTATGTTATTTAAAATGTTTTGTAATTATTTTATCAAAAGATGTTTATCGATTATTTTTTTATTTTTTAAATATCTCTTAAGAATAAATAGTTTACAAAAATTGTGTGATTATATTTTAGAAATTATATTATATAAATAAAATATATTTTATCATTTTTTTTGCTGTAACTGAAAAACATAATAAAATAAATTTATGAAAAATAAATAAAACATTTCAATAATATTACCTAATTATAAACTATTCTTATTCAAACAAACATATATTCGTCTTTGTTACTTAATTATTTTATGTAATCATCAAAGAAAATAGTTAGATATATAAAAAATATTTCTATTACTTTGAAAAATATATATTTGTATTATTTAAAATTATGAAATCACATTATATACAAATATATATATTTTTAATCTAAGAAAAAGATAGATATAAATAAATATTTTATTACTTCAAAATATATATTATGTTATTTAAAAATATTTTTAAATAAAATTTTCTATTTTATGAACTTCTCTTTTTAGTGAAATCATATTATATATACATATATTTTCGTTTTTGAATTTGTTTCTTATAAATGTTTCTTTTTTATTATATATGTCATTTGGAAAATATTTAAAAGAAAACTAAATAAAAATTTGGGAATTGTCCTAAATATATCTTTTCTATGTTTTTTGTCACAAAATATCACAAAAGAAAGAAAATGACCTAAATGTTTCATTTAAGAGGTCAAAAGACTTTTATACACTAAATATATAAAAATTAAAAATATAAAAAGATAAAAAAACAATTGTTTTATAGTTTCATATTCAAAATTTTTTATTTTTTGGAAAAAAAATTGGAAATTCTTTTTTTTTCAAATTTTCTTTTATAATTCGAAAATTTCCTTTTGAAACTATTTTCATATTTTTATTTTTAAAACTTTAGTATTTATTTCTTATTTTATAAATTTTAAACCTTAATCCCAAAACTCCTCTTAACTATAAACCTAAGGTTTTGATTAATTAACCCTAGAGGTATAAATGTAAAATAAATAAAACATTTTGGTCATTTTTTTCTTGTGTACTATATTTATGATAAAAAATTTATTAGTGTTATCCTAGACATTTTTTAAAGAAAATTATAATGTATCCAAAAAAAAAAAAAAATTATAGTGTATCAGTGTAATCAAACTTTATGAAAATTAACTTGAGCAGGAGATAGATACTTTACAAATACTTCCATATTATACTTTCATTTTTCATTCAGACGATCTTTTTGACATATAATTACAATATATTATAGTGTTCACAAATGGTTCTAAGATCCGGTCATAGCCATTTGCAAAAAAAAAAAAAAACAGTTCCAACAGCAGTAACATCGTTAATCCATAGACGCGCCATTAATCATACACATAAACAAGTGGAATCGAAATCTAAATTATCCAAAACGTAATTAATTCCACCAGAAGAAAAGGCAACGAGCAATTAGACCTGAGATGTCGGCAGTGGCCTATTTTCAGGTAGCCAATGTCTGGTTCTCTTTTCACTAATCGTATTGATCATTGAAAGAAAAGGGAAAATTGTTTCCAAAAAATAATAACTACTATGTCACATTAGATTAATTTCTATTTTGTATCATTTTTACCTCTAATATTCTATAATAATTTCCAAAATAAATCAAATAAATGGTTTCACAAATAAAAAAAATTCAAAAATAGCAATTACTTACAAAATACCTATATTAACTTATTGATATTTTTTCCAAAAATACCAATAAGTACTTTCTAAAATCTGTAAAAATAGTAACTAGTCTAATACCCTTTAGCACTTTCCAGAATAAATCAAATAAATAATTTTACAAATAAAAACAAATTCAAAATAGCAACTACTAATAAAATACATCTATTAACTTATTAGTATTTTTTTCAAGTTCTAAAAAAGTTTAAATCATAATTTCATATTTTGTTCTACAGAAAATGACATTCTAAATAGTAGAAAATATAATCCATTTTTTCATTGGACTACTATGTTTCAAACGTAATCTATGTAAACAATAATAATTTAAAAATATTTGGAAAACACATTATGCGCTTAATCTATCGTTAGAAATTTGAATTTACACATTAATATAAATCTAAAACTTATAGAAATCAGAATCTACACATTATCGAAATCTAAAACTAGTAGAAATCGATTTCAAACATGTTTACTGTATTCTAAATATAGGAGAATACAGATTCTACAGATAAGAATAATCAGTTCCAAAAATATGAGAGAGAATATTTGGAAATATTCAGTTTCTTTTTATTTATTAAATCGTATTTTTTTAAATAATAAGAAAATCATGATTTACAAAATCAATATTTAAATTGAAAAAAAAAAGAAAAAGTTTGATTTGGTGTGATATTATGAACTCGGGAAGATGATTTTCTTTAGATCGTGTGGGTTAGGCTCGAGAATCGTCCAAATCATAGTGAAATTTAATGAGTTAGGGTTTATGAACTTGAGAAGATGGTTTTCTCCCCTTTGTTCTTCAAGGCGAAGAGAAAAATGGGTTTGATCGATTAGAAACCGAGTTTTAAGAATTTAAATCTTGTTTGTTCGGTTCAAATCGAATGGGGATCAAATCGGATTTAACCGACGAAAATCAGGAAATCGATTTGGGAGACTTACATGGACACAGGATCGATCGATCTAGAATAAGCGATCGATCGAGCTTCTTCGATCGACTGACCTTGGTTTGGCCGATCAGTATGTACTCCACATATTTTTGTTGTTTTTGTCATATTTATCAGGATCGAGCAAATAGATCGACCTGGTGATAAAGGATCAATCGGTCCCTTTGAAAAAAAAAATTCGATGTTTAGTTTTTTTTATTTGGGGATTTTTAATATTTTTTATTTTAATTACTTTTATTGAAAATTATATTAATATTTATTATTCTTTTGTTTATTTAATTGTAATTTTGAATTTCTAATTTAAATTAAGAGTACTATTGCCATTTTGAAAATATTTAACCTAATAAGACATAAAGTATATGGGATTAGCCTAATGAGACATACTGTAGTTATCATTTTTTTGTCTTAAAAACAAATTTCCCAGAAAACAAATATGGACATAGTTATCATTTTATTTATAATGCGATGGTTTTTTTTTCATTTTTATATTCCCGTTTTTGGGGACAGAGATTGATTTGTTTATCGATAATGAGATATTTTCGTACTCATTAATATATCTAAAATTCAGTAAATATTCATAATTTGATATTATCCTTTCTCAACAACTATAATGTTGAAATACAAACGACAACACCCCATACATTTACTAAAACCACTTGCTATTATAATTAAACGGAACCATATCTCCTTTCTTTTACGATAAAATCTCAAATTATTAAATACAGTTTGTTTATTGAGCTAATATTATTATAAAAGTTCCCAATTGTTCATGCTCCACTACACATAACGCCAAGTACCATATGCCGTTGTCCATTCATCCATAGTCGCGCCATTAATCAATAATCATACGCATAAACAAGTGGAATCTTGTTACTTTTCTTGTAATCTCATACGTACGTTTATTTGTAATCTTTAATAATCAAGTCTCGGGTTACCTTAGTAGTTTATTAATGTTATTGCATGGAAAGTCATCTTCCAAAGACCATGAGTACAATAATAAGTTATATAGAATTTAGAGATTAATCTCACACCATGAACATATAGTTGTTGAACTCCGTAAACATATTTATTTAATACATGGATGGAATGGGGACCCCCTTAATTACTTGAATGGAGATGGGCAGAAGATAGAGCCAACTTGGTAATTATTTATACATCTAATACATTTTTCTTTTCTTCCGAAGACTAGTTTGCCTGATATGTTAATCTTTGTTAGGTACATGCCCATCATGAATCTTACCTATTAAACATACAAATCTCACTAGTTGTGCACCAAGATACTGTTATACAAAGTTAGTCTTTCACAGCTTTATTCTTGTCACAAGCAGTATGATCTACAAAACAAATAAAACAAACACTATATGCCTTTTGTTTTCTTAAGAACCTATAATTGGGTGTACTATATATATGTACAACAACGAGATTTCACCCCAATTCATAAATTAGGTAGAAATCCACGAGTAGTCTTTCGAATCTATCTGATCATATCCATCAATTCTGTCTTCAAATCTCTCTGAGAAAAAGAGATTACGAATTTTGTTACTATATTGCAACACTTTAACTTCTGTGGTAAAGATTGCTTTGACGGGTCTATGATCAGATATCTTCACTTCCCCTCTTGTATATTCATGTTGCTTCAATCCATTTCCGTACCATATTATTCGATCACACCTATTTAAAATACAATGCATGTAAGGAAAAAAACAAAAATACAGTAAATTAACATGTAAATTCAGTAAGAGACTCACCATGCTGGAGCTCGTTTCTTCTCGTCTTTCTTGTATGCAATGCATCCATAATATAAATCTGAATTTGGAATGTATTTATACGTTGGAGCAAATGTGACATTTCCTTCTTGCCAACCTTTGAAAATTTTGCCATTCATGATCTCCATACTTAGCTTAATTTCAAAACAAATAAATAAACGTGAGGTTATGACATTTTTATATACGAGATTAATTTGCTTAAGAGAAATTTATATATAATTAGTTACCTGATCTTTTTCTAGTAAAGTCTTCCATTCTTTTCGTTCCACCAATAATCTTGTCTTCTCCTCAGGTAGAGATATTCTATAATTCAAATCTCCCAGAAAAATTACTCGGCTGTTTAATTTGATTCAACAAAAACAAAACAAAATTGTATAGTTATTAAATTAAATGTATTCATAATTGATATCACAAGTTGATATATAGTTTTTAACAACTAGGTAACCAAACTAACCTTTTTCCCGCGATATCAAGACTTATTTAAATTGAACACTCAAATTGCTTAAACTATAGTATTATGCAGTAATGGCCTGACCATAACCATTTAATTACTAACAAGTTGGCAATTTTCAATTTACAGCCAACAAGTGTAATGCTAGGTATGTGAATATGAAACATGCGTTAAAAATAATTAAATAGTAACTTTATTGTTGTGCACTTGATTAATTAAATATATAAACTTACTCGTGGTCAAGTATTTTTTTCGGCAAATCTTCTAGATATGTGCCTCTAGGAAAACTCGATCTCGAAAGAATCTCTGTGACATCGGAGTTTCTTTGCCTTCCATCTCGGTCACGCCCACCGGAGGCTAGATGACTACAAACGAAGCAGAAGCTCGTCTCGTGCAACCGGAATCTAACCGATACTGATCCCTAGTGATAAAATACAAACGACACTTTTAAAATTTTCTTCTCCAATTTGTAAACAGTAACATAAAATATAAGACCTAAACTAAAAATGCTACAAAACAGGTTTTTTTTTTTTTTGACAAAGACCTAAACTAAAAATGCTACAAAACAGGTTTGACGTTAAAAATATTATAATAAAGAAGACGCATTTTTTTTTCAAAACAAGGTTACTAAACATTGTTTAGCAAAAAAAAAAAAAAGGTTACTAAACATACAACAAATAATGAACCGGTTTATAGAGTTAAGTGTTCCTCAATCATTTAGCACTCATTTATACACTTTTAGAAAATTTGGTTACCATGATTGTAATGTACTTGGATTCTTTTTTACTTCTTTAGATTTTGATACTTTTAGAGAAAAAGCATAAGTTATGGTTTACTGCTTATTTGTACTATAATAGGATTAAGAAAATATATACGTAAAATGAACACAGAACATAAGACAATGCATCTTATTTAATTATATACTAGATTTTGACCCGCGCTTTTGAAGCGCGGAATATTTTACGATGAAAAATTTCACTAATAATTTAACAAATATTTTGGTAAATTTTAAAGAGTGTATATTTAAAATATTTTTTCATTTAAATCAGTATTTTTAAATTCAACCCGATTGTGATTATACCGGTTAATCCGGAGATCTGACAATTCAATTTATGTTTTTAAAATATTCATATTAAAAAATCACTAAAATCCGAGACTAACCGAGTGAACTGATGGATGACCGATATGTAATCTAATTGGATTTAAATTGTAATAGCTTCATAATTTGTAATCTTATAATCGGAATTTTAAAGTTTACTATTTTGCAATTTATGATAGTGAACTTTAAAATTATGACGTTTCTACAAAATTTTAAAGAGAAAATGATAGATATAAAATAACTAAGATTAATTATTGTATTATTTGGAAACATTGATAGTAGTATAAAAATATATTGTTTGAAAATATTGATAGTAGTATAAAGAAATAAATATATTGTTTGGAAATATTGATAGTAGTATAAAGAAATAAGTATATTGTTTGGAAACATGGATAGTAGTATAAAGAAAGAAACATAAAGTGATTTAATGTATGTTTAACTATATAGTATAAATGTGTATTTAATTTAAAAACTTACAAAATAAATGTTAGGTCCAATAGAATGTTTCTGTTTTAATAAGATAGATACAGGTTCAACCACAACCGCGAAATAAAATAACCATATATAGCCACAAACATAAAAGCATACGTAACTATTTTCTATTACCAGTCAACACCTAAATCGAATATTTATTTATTTAACAGTGAGATTTGGAAAACAAAATAGAATAGTGGAAATTTTAAATATAGTTACCTTGTTTCCTAAGCAACCCATAACGCCACACCCAACGCAGGAGACGCTAGGATGACGGATGTACGGCCTGAGATCGCCTCGGACCCAAACGCTGATCAAGATTCCGACCATCTGTTTACTTATGATACACTTGAAATCTTGGGAAACACCATTAATTACCTTGTCCATATCATCACTAGTGGCCACGCTCTTGTTCAAGGTCTCTCTTATCAACAAGTTCCATTTCGCAGAAACCTTGTTGTTATCTGATCCCAAAACATTCGAAGCTCTGAGTGGCACAACTTCTTGAAACCTAGACATATATATTTAACTCAAAACGCTGAAGACAATTAAATCATTAAACTATACACTTTTGATGCTATTGTAGTGTTTGATTAATTACCCGAGAACATATATATCACACGGGGTTTTATGTGTTTCCAAGAGATCCTCCATGTCAAATCCATCCTCCGGCACTATTCCACCAACGTTCCATGTGCTAACGAGAACCCTAAAACATATAATTAAATGTCACGTAAAGAAAACTTTAAACGTGCAACTATATTTGGATAATAAGATTTTAAAAGTTGTAGATTCACGGAGCACGAGGAACCAAGATTCCTTGGTAGCATTAATTCCGATGCCCTTCAAGATTAAGGGGCTAGCTGTCACTCAAATTTCACTAACTATATACCGGTAAAAATATTTATTTCGACTAAACAATTAAATAACTATATATATATATATATATATATGTCTGTGTGTGTGTGTGACTATAGTCTATAGAGGAACATTTGAATACAGCAGTAAGCATATGCTAAGCTCTTAATGGAAATAAAAGAGAATAAAGTTATATATATATGTACTTGTAGTTGAGATTAATAGTCTTGTGTTGATTGACAAAGATTGATTTAGAATCGAAAGTAGGTCGTTCGTCGACTAATCCAGGAGTTTTTAGAAGCTGCTCATCAGCATCTGGTGGAAAATCGGCAACGAAGTTGTTGCTTCCAACGCTTTTCCTTAGGATCTTGTTGGCCACAAGTCTTGGCCACATAACCTTACAAGTAGATATAGCATCATCATCGTAGTGTTTTGTGTATCAATGATCGAGAGGTAATCAATAACAATGAGGTAATATGCATGGGATAATCTGTTATTTCAATTTAGGTATTAAAAGGAAACAGATTACTCACTTCTTTATAACTTCCAAGCATTGCAAGGGAAAGTGATAGAGGAGAGAGAGGGGGAGAGATTATTGGAGGAGCAACGGATTTGGAGAGGAAGTAATAAGGGAGAGGGAAGGAGATAAGGAGAAAGCAAGAGCCATGCAAAGCTGGAGAGAAAGAGGTGAAATTCTGACGTGGACGATGATTATTATACATTTATTAATTGTGTCAGTCGATATTATTAAGCCTATATTTAAATACTTAAAGAAATGAAGGTTGATGATTGGTTAGTGTAATGTTAGTTATTGGTTGTTGCCTGTTGGACTGCTTAGACATCAAACCACGTTAATTACATTATAGACGTCCTTAAATCCCACGCTTATTAATTTTTCAACCAATCATTTTGTTTGTCCTCCTCGGAATTGTACTACAAATTTGGTTTTGAAAACGATTTTTTCAATTATTACGAATTAGTTTACATGGTTTTGAACAAGACGACACGGGCCAACTTGTTACATTTTTATAACCCATATCAATAAGAAGAATAAATGACCTGACACCGTAGTGTGAAAAGATAAAATATTAACTAATGATTATAAAATTTTATTAGTTCTTATTCAAACTGGTAGACTGGTAGTTGTATTGATCAAAATTCTACTCCCTCCGTTTTTTAAAGAGTGTTGTTGTGACATTTTTCACACAGATTAAGAAAGTTGTTGAAATATATGTAAGTTATAATTAATTATACTTCTTTGACCAATAGTATTTTAGATAAATAAAATTATTTATAAAATCAATGCAGTTTGCAATTAATTTTCAGCTGAAAGTTAGTATAATTTACATTGAAATTGTAAAGTGACACTCTTTGTGTAACAAGAAAATGAGTTCAGAATGACACTTATTGTGAAACAGAGGGAGTATTAGTTAGATCGGTAAAAGTGAAAATCGTTACTTTTTGGTCGGTCTAATCACAGTGGACCGCTACATTGTATATAATGGCAACAACTAAAAATACCGCGCTATAAACATGTATTCAAAAGGATGAACTATTTTATGTTAATTTCGATATGTAACTGGAATTAATTTCTCCATTTGGCCAGCTTCTAGTATTGTCGAACTAGTTCGACCAACAATGACTATATGGAAAATATTCGTCCTATTAATTTGGTAGTTTGTTGTAACGGATTGTATATAACATCAGTTTAATTATATTAATTTTGTATGTGGATCCCCTCATAATGTATTATTAGTAGCATATGACGCTGCAACAGTATCCAACCTAACCTAAAATGAACAAGAACCATAATTTATGTAACTCGTATTTGCACTAACTAGCAAAATGCATTCATTACTGGCATGTACATTTTATAGTCATTTATTTCCATTATATTAATAAGTCATTTCTTTCCATCCTTTTTTTCTTTCTAAAATGTTGTTGCATATGCTAAAGCGAAAAGCGGAAGCGGGTTAGAGCATCTCCAATGTACACCTCTATTTTTTCCTTTAAAATAGAGAAACTCTATTATAGAGGTGGATTTGCTCCAATGTATGTCTCTATAATAGAGTTTTTATATTTTAGAGGAAAATATAGAGAAATTCTACTTTTTGCCTCTATATTTAGAGATGAAAATAGCATATCTCTATATTTTCCTCTATAAATAGAGAAACTCTATTATAGAGTCATACATTGGAGCAAATCCACCTCTATAATAGGCTTTTACTGGTAACCGCAAAAGGAATGAAAGGAATAGGAAAAATGGAATGAAAAGGAATAAAATAAAAGGAAAATTCATTCATCTTCTAATTTCATAAGGAATAATTGTAGTCTTTTATTCCATAAATCTTAAGGAATGTTAAGGAATCATAGGTAACAAATATTCCTTGTATATGGTGTAAATTGTAAGGAATGCTAAGGAATTAGTTATTCCCACACATTCCCTTGGTCACCATTTGGAGCTATAGAGTTTCTCTATTTTAGAAGAAAATATAGAGATTAAAATAGAGGTGGGTTGGAGATGGTCTTAGACATCATACTAAAAGTTTCACATGAGATGATTTTTTAAAATCTATTTCTTCTTAGATATATTGAATGTAATTTATTGACACAAAATACATCTATCTTATTAAAACAGACATATAAAATATCCTTTAATTTTTTAATTTATTTACGATTATATGCCACTGAAATAATAACTTTACTTACCTTTTAATATTCTTGTCTTTAACAGTGTTAATTAATGCATATCCTAAATCTAATTTTAATTAAATACGAGTGTAAATACATATTTATAGAATTTCCTATTTTGAATTTAAGTAAATATAAATGCATATTTATAGGGATTTTCTATTTTGAATTATTCTTTCAACCTTTTTGGTAACAATACAATCGGTTTTCGTATCTATCATATTTAATAACAATCAATTCAAAATAACTAAATAAATAATTAGCGTAGGTGAACACATGTTTGTAGAAATTTTCCATCTCAAATTACTTTTTTTACTGTTAACTTTCTCATAGAATAATTAAATAATTAGCTAAAATTTTGGGAATCAACCAATTTAAGATGACCCAAACTATTATGTATATTGACACAAACTCAAGCCCATAATTAATTTGTAATTATTTAAATTTTGATACATTCAATTTTTAGAAATCTTAATCCAATTGTTTTATATGTTACAAATTTTATAGAATTTGAATAATAATGTTTTCCTTATAAACATTATAACTAATTTATCAATTTTGTATATACCATACTTACTCAGTTCTCTATTTCTTCATATTTTATTCAAAATTTTTTTTTCATATATATTTTATATATAAGTCTATTTATATATACTTATTTGATACTGTGTATAGGTGATACAATAGGTTGTCAACCCACCGAAAATATTTAGTCTATTACAGTTAACTTTTACAAACGCATCATTTGAAAATTAAAAGTAGTCAAAAGTAAAAATCAAAAGTAGATAAACAATAATAAAATCACCAAAAAAATACTTAAAATATATATTTTCCATCCAAATACTCAAGCTAAACTTCTTTTTAATTTAAATTTAGGTATTTTGGCTTAAGTTTCTCAGATTTATATGTTTCGAGAATTTTAAAATATATATAAACTTTGAAAATT
The DNA here is from genome assembly GCF_000801105.2 of Raphanus sativus. Lineage (NCBI taxonomy): Eukaryota > Viridiplantae > Streptophyta > Magnoliopsida > Brassicales > Brassicaceae > Raphanus > Raphanus sativus. Next base: position 18,930,491 of record NC_079516.1, read on the forward strand.
TTAAAATAATTTAAATGGGTTATCCGAACCCGAACCGAACCCACAAAGATCTAAATCAAATCTGAATAGATTTTAATCGAATCCGAATGGGTACAAAAATACCCACCCCTAACTTAATAATATAAAACAATCAAATATTATAGATACATAATTTAATATAAACAAACAGAAAATTAATATCCGTGCGATCTAGTATACATTAAGCATTATCAAATCAGTAATAACTGAACAACCATCAATACCAAAAGAGTATCATTCCCAAATTATATTCTTCATGAAATTGCAACTTTGCCAAAAATACATCTAATCTATTAAAATTGAAGTACAAATAAGAATTGACCCTGACTTTTTCTAAATATTTACAATGGAATGCCACTAGAATAAAACATTAATATTGCTAAACCAACAACTCAAATTTGACCTGCCTTACTTTATTATCTCGAAACAAAACCGACGTAACTTAATATTGCGTGTTTAATGATAATCATTGAGATATGGAAACATGATCAAATCTAAAATCTCTATAGAAAAGTTGTTTCCGTATATAGCTCTTGCAATCTTAACAATGGAATATTACCTTATTCTTTTTTTTTTTTTTTGACGGCAAACGGCTATTCTATTACTCATATTACCTTATTCTTATCATTTATTTTTGCTCTCACGGTATATTTGGTATATTTGTAGAAAATTCTTATTATCTAATCTTGCCTTCCAAGATATTCTTTGAAAATTGACTACAATTAAGCAAGCATCACTAATTAGTTTCCATATTCTGCGTTTGAAATTTTAACAAATAATTAGAATTTGATTAGCATACATATGTTCATACGATACAATTTTTTTTCTTTTCAAAAAAACAGAATATAAAACCATCTTAGCTGTAGCTACTCCCCATTTCTATCCTCTTAACCTAAATTATAAGAGCCTCCTATATACTTCTCCACCTATCGCTGCTTTAATCAGACGATTTTAGATCCATCCTTTATGTGCCTTTTGGTATGATTTACAGAATTTACTTGAGTGAAAATAGAGAAGTACGCTTCACAACTCTTCATCCTCTTTTTTGTTTTTGGTTAAATCCCTTCATACCTTTGCTAACATTTTCTCTCTTTTTTTGTCCGGTTATAATTCCCTGTTTTGTTCTGGTGATGATTTTTCGGAAGAATGAGGATAATTTTTGAAAACTATTTACTTAGGACTATGAACAAGTATGGAAGATTCCCACTCTCACAAAAATTCAATCCTTTGTTTGAAAAATGCTCTATGGGCTGCTTACAAGATTTCCTCGAGAGGCATGAAGATTGATGTGAGAACGTTTTCAAACCCTTTTAAATTTTCTAACTTTTTCTGTGAATATATATGCGTAATGCAAGTTGTTAATGATTGTTGTAATTGTCGTTTTCTAAGGTGAAATATGGATTACTTTTCTGGTATTAGATCGATGAAAAACATGGATACACTTGATTTTTCAGTTGGTTTTGACACCAAAGCATATCACTTTTGTCCTGGAATATGCTATTGGATGTGGACTGTTGGAGCATAATGTAGTACCTGAAGATTCAAGAAGGTTGAGGTGAACTTACATTCAAATATGAGACTTTATATATTAGTCATAACAATATATATGAATTCATTATTTTAATCTATATTATTAAAATTGAAGTACAAATTATGTTTTTTTGGAAACATAGTTTAAAAATAAGTGTGTTTGAAAACATGAATATCAATTTAAAAAAAAAGATTTATTTGGAAACATGAATATCGATATAAAAAAGATATAATATTGTTTAGAAACATAGATAGCATTATATTAAGAAAATAATAAATTTATGTTATTAAGAAAAGTTGAAAATCTATTATATTATGAGAAACTATATATTTGTGTAAATTTTAAAATATATGAAAATGAGCTAATCTAATAATCTAAAAATATCATTTGTTTAAAATAATCATAAAACAAAATTTAAACTTTATATACATATTTCAAATCAAAATAATAATTTAAAGTTGATTTATATCAAAAATTGATTTAAAATATACATATATTCAAAAAAATTATTTTTTACCAAAATATTTCCAACAACCATTATTAAAAAATGTTTTCAATATATGTGATTATTGAAAATATAATATATGTGATTATTTATCTGATAGTATATATAAAATACTATTAATTATATGTTTGGTGTGTTTGAAATGAAAAAAATAGATTGTGAATTAGGGATGGGCGTTCGGGTACCCATTCGGATTCGGTTTAGGTCTGTTTGGGTTTCGGGTTATCGGGATCAAAGATTTCAGTCCCATCGGATACTTCTAAATTTTGGTTCGGAAGCAAATTCGCATCTTTGCGGGTTTGTTCAGATTCGATAACCCATTTAAATTCATTATATACTTTAAATTTCTCAAAATATATAAACAAAATAATATAGTACTTATACATTTGAATAACATATATCAGAATACCTAAACTTAACATATAAATTGGTTTGATTTAAATAATTGGATATAAAATCAATAGTTATGTTAAGTATTTTTAGTGATTTGAATATACTTTAATTATTTTAGATATTTATATATATTTTCAACTATTTAAACCAACTTATAAGTACCATACATATTCTGTATGTTTTATATACATTAAGTCAAAAAAATATAAGTATATAAATCTATTTCGAATACATTCAAGTATCTGAAATACTTTGATTCGGAATGGATTCGGTTTCCTTTCTCTAAATACCAAAATTTTTATATTTAATCAACTTCTGTTCGGGTTTTGTACTTCTTTTGGATCGGGATCGTTTTAATTTTTTAGATTTCGATTTTTTGTCCAACTCTAATATTGACATGAAAAACAATATATTTTATAAAAATATACACCCGCACGGACGTGCGGGTCAAAATCTAGTTCATCTTTATAAGTTCAATAATATGGTTTAAGTCTTGGTTTTGGTAATACCGATACACCTAAACAAATCACAGATATCGGATCTACCTATATTTATAAGATAACTTTAAGGTTAATATAAATATTTTAAATTTAAATACTGGACCCACATATATCATGAATCCTATCTAAACTAACAAACATAATTACATCAAATATTATTTTTAAAAATCTATTTATCAATATCAAAATAGATCATTCAAATTAATATTTATGAATATTTTCAGTACAAACCAAAACTTTTTATCCTATAGCATATATCATAATAAATATTTGAATAACATTTCTCATGTATAATACTATTTAACGATCGAAAATGCGTATATACACAAAAAAATAAAAATATTATTTACTATATCATTTTGTATATAATAGTGATACTGGAATTACGAGTGTTTAAGAAATTTTTAAAATTATCCTAAAATTAAATTTTAAATCTAAAATAAAAAACTTATAATAGGTTATTAATAATAAAAGTAAACTAATACTATCATATCAATAGAATACTTTTATATTATCCTTATAGACACAAAATTAATATAAATTATAAAATATCATCTATACCAAATAAAATCATAAAATATGTGATAAATTTAATTTCGAACAGATATTTTCATAAAAAAGTAAAATATAAAAACAAAAATAAACTGAATATTGTTTCCAATCAAAACGGGTTTCAATTAGTAAATTATATAATATATCTCCAAAAATTGCATATGTATATATTAATTGTCTAAAGTAAAATAAACTAAAATTTTATTAAAAGTAACCCGCGCTTTAAAGCGCGGATCAAAACCTAGTACTACTTATTTTGCAACGAAATGTTTTTTCTACAACGATACTTAATATGAAACGGAGAAAGTATATATTATTGTGATCAGGGGCAAACCCAGAAGTTTTTTTTGAAGGGTCATAATGCAAGTAAATACAAAAATAAATAAACATGGGTGTCATCAAGGTGGTTTGAACTCAGTTGTTGTGGGTTCATTGGACACTTATCTAACCAAATACACACCAACACAACTCTATAAACTTGGCTTGCAAATTTAGTTTTTAGTATTTATGTGGTGTCAAGTGACCCCATTACCTTGAATGTAGGTCCTTTGCTGCCTATGTATTGACCTTGCTATAGAATGGCAAACGACCTCACGAACTCTCTAAAGAAAAATTAACTTGGAGTCATATCTTTTTTTTAGTCGCTAAAGGATTTTCGTCCTTCGACTTCGTCACTTACTCGAAGGTCTGGGAGGAAAATGTTGGACCACGATTTGTCACCAAATCCTTCTCGTCAAAAGAATAAGAAAACCGATTGACGACTACTTTGAATGGGCCTACATGAACCTGTAACCGTCAAAAAAATTGTTGCCCACATTATTTTCTTCCTAATATAGATTTTAGGATCTACGCTTAAGGACAACTAGATATTGTGTGTGGGTATTTTTTGTTTTATACTTATAGATATTTGATTTATATATTATATAACAACTAATATATTTTATAATTTGTTTTTTTTTTTGTTTTTTTTGTCACATTTGCTGTTTTATATTATGTAATTCGATAATGCGCTATTTGTAACACAATTTTTGGTTCCATTTAAAAAAAAATTCAAATAATTAAATAAAAACATGTTCAAAATATGAAAGAAATAAATTCTAAATTTTAAGTTCCATATATTTTATTTTAAAATTTATTTAGTAATACTGAAATTTATTATTTTATGCATTATAATTATAATTTCAAAAACATTTCTTAATTTATTTTTGTTTTAAAACTATTTTTATAACTATATATATATATATATATATATATATATATATATATATATACACCTTTGAATTTAGTTACCTTGTGTTTCTTGATAAAAAAAAGTTACCTTGTGTTTTAGTCTCATCTACTGATAAATAATTAAGCTAACCTAGGAGATCTACTAACAAAATACAATAGCATCCAATAAAAATATAGTTAAAAAAGTTTTGGTTCATATATTTAGTTAAGTAAGACGTTACTTACACGTTTTTTCGAAAATAGAATATACGTTTCTAATTAGATGATGCCCATTTCCTTTTAGTGTTAAAGGTTTTACATTTTGGTTAGTTAAGATAGGAATTTAGATTTACTAATAAAACTAGATTCTGATCCGTGCGTCCGTATGGATGTTTTTTAAATTGTAATAAATATTATTGTGATTTAATTATGATTTATAGATGGATTATAAATATTTTTAAATGGGGGTGATGGTTAATATTGTGGTTAGATGTTAAATTAATCAAAACCATATCTAAAAAAACTTAAAATAACTTTTATTATGCTCATATGCCATTGAGAAACTACCTAATCCTAACCTCTAGCATTTATTATTATTTTTTGTCAATTAAAATAACCATAAAACATATCTCAGACTTTTAAAAAAAATTCCAAAAATAGTAGCTAGTTTTAATAAACTTTCCAATTAGTTGTTACAAAACGACTATTATTTGACAAAATATGACCAACACCTAAAATACATGAATTATCATATTAGTGATAAAATAAGCTACAATAATGATAACCTAGAAAATATTTTTATAAGACAAAAAAAATAAACAAAAGTGAGCTGATTGAATAAACTTTTGAGATTACATATAGAGAACTATTCTCTCTCTTTACACGTAGAAAAAGAAAATATATGTAATTTTTATACTTTAATATGGCAAGTTTAAAAGTAGTTAAGATATGTTTAGATTATGTTTTTAAACTCAATAATATCACGTGAATTTAAGTTGGATGTTTAGGAAAATTTCAAAATTACAGTTTTTAAAACTAGTGGCATGGATATGTAATGATTGAAGAAAACTTAGGGGTATTTACTATTTGTACTTACCCTTTATTAATAGATTAGATATAATGTAGTTTTTGTAATATTGGTTATGAAACACGTTAGTTTTGGTTGACTGTGTAAATTTAATTTGGTTTAGTAATATTGTTAAATGATGCTAATAAAAGCAGTGGCAAATTTTGTAATATTAAACATTAAGTAAAAGTTAATTTTTAAGTGTACTTCACTTTTAATAGATTAGATGCATTATCTGTCAGTAATCCTAATTTATTTCTGGGTATTCTAGGTCTGTAGGATATGGAGCAGCTAGGATTCTGAGACCGAATACAAACCTTAGAAAAGGAATAAGATTTTAGGGTTAGAAACGAAACCATTTAAAGCAAACAGCAACACTATATTTAGGGCTGGGCGTTCGGATACCCATTCGGGTTTCGGTTCAGTCCATTCGGGTTTCGGGTTTTCAGGGTCAAAGATTTCAGCCCCATTCGGATATTTCTAAATTTTGGTTCGGATTCTGTTCGGATGTTTGCGGGTTCGGTTCGGGTTCGGATAACCCATTTAAAATGTTTTTTAAATTTTCAAAATTCATTATATACTTTAAATTTTCAAAATCTATAAGAAAGATAATATATTACATATAAATTTTCATAACATATATGTCAAAATACCTTAATTTAACATATAAATTGGTTTTCTTTGAATATTTGGATAAAGAATCAATAGATATTTAACTATTTTGGTGTTTTCAGTATACTTTAGCTATTTTAAACATTTACTTTTGACTATTTGCATATATTTTCCGAGTATTTTGGAAAACTTAAAGGTATCTTATATATTTTTAATATACATTATATATAAAAATAATGTATATATTTAAGTATATAAATTTATTTCGGATACATTCGGGTACCCAAAATATTTCGGTTCGGATCGGGCTCGGTTTCGGTTCTTTAAATACCGAAATTTTGAACCCGTTCGGATATTTAATCAATTTCGGTTCGGGTTCGGTGCTACTTTTTCGGATCGGATTCGGTTCGGTTTTTCGGGTTCGGATTTTTTGCCCAGCCCTAACTATATTAGTCTAAAGAGGATAGTCGAAGAAACTTACCTCTTTGTGAGGAATTAATCGATTAAGATTTTTTGGTCATAGATCCAATCTTTTAAGTTGAGCAATGTGTTAACACAATATATAACATTAACACTTAACAACTAATGCAATTTTTAATCAAAAAATTAGTTTTCTTTTTCGAATAATTAACGAGCTAGCGTTCCAACCCACATCAACTTGATCCGACTCGAAAAGGCATTTCTTTTTCTGAAAAGGAAAAAATAAAAAGGTATTTTCGGGATAATATTAAGTGCTTTGGAAGCATGCCGAGGGTTTCAGATAGACCATAGCTGGCAAAAGAAAAAATATCGACATCCGTAAAACAACACAATGAGAACGATAAGAGCATCCTTATTGCTAAGACCAAATATCAAGTCCTTAGGTTTTTTTTATTAATATTGTGATGTTAAAAAACAAAGGTAAGAAACACATCCAAATGAGTAGATTATTGCTAGGATTTTTAGTTTTTTTTAAGATTTTTTTATAAAAGATTAGTTTTAAATAAATATTAAACATTTAAATAAAAAACACAGAAAATTACAAACTTGCAAAAAAAAAAAAAATTACAAACATTAGAAAAAAGCAAACAAACATTTTATTGAATTCATAAGAACTAAATAACCGTCGGTTTTTCAAATCGGGATGAAATCGGAGAAGGATCGATCGCGAACTCTGTCTGAGTCGAGAGAGAGAGTGTCCGGAGAGAACATCGTTGTATCGCCAACTCTATCACCGTCGAGAGAGAGAGAGTGCGGAGAGAACAAGAGAGGTTTATGAAACGAAACAAAGGTATTTGCCCTACTTGCTTCTCTCCAATCAATTGCTGCCACCAATGCGCAAGGACCAGTCCAAAAACTTTTTAACATGGGACTTTCTCAACACATTTTTTAGGTAATTAAGCCTTTTTTATTTTCTTTTAAGCCCAAAAATGCTTAGTACTTGGTCCAAAGACCACAATAAGGATGCTCTATTTCCCACAAGTCTTATCTCTTTAGATGGTCCCGAAAATGCGAAACTCGACTATGAAAATGAGCTAAGCTCAAAAACATTTGTACATATATACTTTAGACACGACCTAATAGTTTTATGTAAATTGTCATTGAATGTATATACACATATGTGCAGAACATGTCCACAGGCCACACAATTAAATAGAATAACATTCGTTGGACCCATTGAATAAAACAAGTAACAGAGAGACAAAACTTTAGTCTATAAAGTACCCAAATTGAAATTAAATTAATCAAAGATATGCTACGAAGAAAATGCCAAGAAAATACAACGCGAATATTCGTTAAACGGAATATATTCACAAAAACAAGAAATTAAACTTTTATCATAAAATTGTTCAAACAAGTCAAGATTTCTCAATAAATAAATAAATCACTTTATTTCATATACAAGCAACAAATGAACAAAACTCCCCCCCCCCCCCCCCTCTTTCTCTCTCTAACTCTGAATAACAAAAATGCATTGTAACAAAAGTATACCACTAAAAAGACTTATTTTAGAAACCCCTCCCCCATCCAAACCAACACCATAATTTAATGACAATGCACAATCAATCATATCGACTCTGTTCCATCCATACGGCTTCTCTTGCTCCTGTGCTTTCCGCTGCGGCGGCGCCTCGGAGTACCACCAAACGTGACTGGATCATAAACCCTAAGCCGCTGAGCCTCTGCCGGATTCACAACGCACTCCGGCAAATAAACCTTGTACCTGGTCCGATCATAGCAATACGAATAAGTCATGTGTTTGCGCCTGAAAACCTCCATTTTAGCCCTCTGTGACGGGCTAATCTCCTGCGCCGCACGGATATACTCGGTGGCTCCTTCGTCGCACTTGGGAAACTGCGACATTGGGTCCACAGGGCAGCCATGCAGGACTAGGTCAGAAAACCGTGCGATGTAAGGCGCATATTTGTAGTTTACACCGTACTTTCCACCGTAAGTTGCCCATTTAGAACCGTCCCATATTGTTGTGTAGAGAGACATGGGCTTCGACGGGAAGTCACCGCCCATTGATGATGTTCGCTTCACCTCTCTGATAGGAACATTGTCTACGTAGAATCTGCATAACCACAAATAAATCAGCTGAAAAGGTTAGTTATCCAAAAAGATAAAAACATTAACCTAAAAATATAAGATTTCTGGCGTTAATATTCCAGCTTTTAATGAACAAAATAAAGATTCTCAACTTGGATTGGACCCCTAAAGAAAAACAGAACTTTGTATGGGGTCTTTGTTGATGCCAAAGATCGAAAGCTGTAAACCATTATTTGGGGGCTCACAAGCTTGAAATTGACAATAACAGAACAGCCCAAAAGCAAATGATGTCCAAGCATCACAAAACTTTCCACTAGAAGAAATTTGAGAATAAAAAAAAAAACAAAAGATCCCTCAAAATATTAAACCCCACTTGGGTTTCCTTAAATAGAAGAGGAAATTATCGAACACCCCAAGCCTTAAATCTAACGGGGTCACGAACCTAACCTCCTTTCAAGATTCTAAGGTTTTCTTGTTATTTATCTAAGACAATCAAACAAACACAGAGAAAAACTAGGCGATAAATGATTTTTTTTGTAGTTTTTTCATTTAACTTACATGATGTGAGAATCAGACCAGAGGATACTGTATTGATGATAATCTTCAGTAGGATCAAACCAAAGATTACATCTTTCTTCTCTTCCCAAATGAGTGCTTCCATTACCATAAATATTTGTCTGAATCCTCCATTCTCTTCCTCTAATGTTACCAAGAAACTCAAAATCAATCTCATCATGATTTTTCTCATACGTATCTCCATTTGACATCTGAAAATATCAAATCACACAAAATTTACCAATACCGAAAAATCAATAGTAAACTTAATCATATTACGAAAAATAAGATCATTATAATTGTTTTTTACTTACATAAAAAGCAACAACTACTCCTGCTGAATAATCAGAAGGTAGTTTGATTGAAGCACTGAATAATCCATGTAAATAAAGATCATTTGAGACGAACCCAGAACCTGCCAAAGACAAAACCAAAATTTAACCATCAGTAAACCGATAAAACAGAGAAACAAGACACGAGAAAATAGAGGAACATTAAAGACCATACCGGTCCTTTCATCGAGCGTTAACCGGACGGATTTGCCGTCTTTATGAACAAACAAGTTCTTGTCACCAAAAAGTTGCGTGTAACTCTCTTCAAAGGATGTGATTGGAAGATTCTGCAGAGTAAAACCAGAAACTAAACCGGAGAACAGAGATATGAACACTAAGAGACGACTCAAAGTTTCCATTTTTGTCAAACGCTTCCGTGTGTGTGTGTGTGTGAACTGAAAATGTTTTAGGGAAAGGTAGAGAGGAAGAGATGAGAGAGCCTGCGTACGGAGATGGTTTACAGAGAGAGAGAAAGAGAGATGAGACGAAGGCTAGTGAGAGAAAAATCCATAGGAGGTTTCCATCTGGCTTTGGGTGGGTTTATATTTTTGAATTTGCGATTTCAAAATATTTTTCTTTCCATATTCCTTTTATTTTGTCTTTATTGTACGCGGAGACAAAGATCTTTAGCGAATACGTGAAAATTACTAAATTAAAATAATTAGAATATTTTTTTCTCTTGGACATGACTGGATATCTATCTTATTAAAACAGAAACATTTTGTTGGACCTAACATTTATTTTGTAAGTTTTTAAATTAAATACACTTTTATACTTTATAGTTAAACCTACATTAAATCACTATTATTCCTTTCTTTATACTACTATTCATGTTTCCAAACAATATACTTATTTTTTTATACTACTATCAATGTTTCCAAACAATATATTTTTATACTACTATCAATATTTCCAAACAATATATTTTTATAAAATAACTAATATTTTTAGTAATTAATCTTAGTTATTAATTTTTGTTATTTTATATCTATCATTTTCTCTTTAAAATTTTGTAGAAACGTCATAATTCATAAATTGCAAAATAATGAACTTTAAAATTTGGATTATAAGATTACAAATTATGAAACTATTACAATTTAAATCAAATCAGATTACATATCGGTCATCCATCAGTTCAATCGGTTAGTCTCAGATTTTTGTGATTTTTTTAATATGAATATTTTTAAAATCTAAATTGAATTGTCAGATCTTCGGATTAACCGGTATAATCACAATCGGGTTGGATTTAAAAACACTGATTTAAATGCAAAAATATTTTAAATACACTCTTTAAAAATTACCAAAATATTTGTTAAGTTATTAATGAAATTTTTCATCGTAAAATATTCCGCGCTTCCAAAGCGCGGGTCAAGATCTAGTCTATCTTATTAAAGGTGAAGTACAAATTCGGTGTGTTTGGATACTTAGATAAGATTATTAAAAAATTTGGTGTATTTGGCTATAGGTGTAACAAATGGTTCACGATTATTGCTAACTTAAAAAAAAAAAATCTATAACCAAATCTTACTCACCACGTAATAAATATCTTAGGCAATCTAATAAAAAAAATCTATAACCTTCTTTTTCTTTCGATTCTTTCTTCCCAAGTAAAAGTCATAACCTAATTAAATATACTTTCCCTTAATGCCACACTTTTTTCGCTAGATATTTAGAAAATTAACTAATACTTCAATACAAAATATCGATATCCCCTATCCCTTTTGCACGCTAAAACTGTTTAGGAAAATATTCTCATTAACAAAATCTTAGATTGCATAAGTATATCTATCTATCTTATTAAAGCTGAAGTACAATTTCGGTGTGTTTGGATACTTGGATAAGAGTTTTTTAAAAAATTGGTGTGTTTGGAAACATGGATTGTAGTCTTTAAAAATAATAATTTTGTTTGGAAACAAAGATAGTAGTATTAAATAGAAAAATTAATGGGCTTAAGTCATTAAGTCCATTATAAAAGAATATTGTCAATATATATAAGAAAAATACAATACAAAGCCCAATTTGAAATACCAACTCAAATTATGGTTTTTATATTTCATATTAAGTTTTTAAAATATAATATATGTAATTATTTATATGATGATACGTATTAAATACTATTAATTATATGATTACTTATATGATGGTACATACAAAATACGATTAATTATATGATGAAATTATATGATATATAATAATGACTAAGGATGGGTTTTCAGACATCCATACGGGTTTGGTTAGGTCTGGGCGTTCGGGTACCCATTCGGGTACGGGTCGGTTCTTTCGGATATCGGGTTTTTTGGGTTTGGAAATTAAAACCCATTCGGGTATTATAAAATTTCGGATCGGGTTCGAGTCGGGTTTTTCCGGGTTCGGGTGGGTTCGGTTCTGAAGTAAAGGAACCTGAAAATAACCGAATAACCAATGTATCTGTAATGGGTTCGGATAATAGTACCCAAAATAACCATATTACCCGATTCGATTCGGGTATTTTGTATCCAAACGATTCAGATGTATAAAAAAATAACCAAAAATACTCATTTGACACAGTTTTGTTTAAGTACTTCTATCCAAACTACAATATTTTATCCGAAAATACACAAAATTATTGAAAATAACTAATATATTAAATTTATAATTAAAATTAAAATAATTATACATATAATTATAAATAATATTTTGAAATATATATTTTATTTCGGATATCTTCGGATACCCATTCGGTTTTCGGTTCGGGTCGGGTTGGATACCGGTTCTTCGGATACAACAGTTTAGAACCCAAACAGTTATTTCTGAAGAACCGAGTAAACCCGATACCCTGATTTTTCGGGTCGGTTCCGGTTCGGGTCCTCGGGTCCGGTTTTTGTGCCCAGGCCTAGGTTTGGTCCTGATTGGTTTGCGTTTTGGGTTTTCGAGGTCAAAGATTTCAGTCCTATTAGGATGTTTCTAAATTTTTGTTTGAGTTTGATTCAGATCTTTGCGGGTTTAGTTTGGGTTTGGATAACCTATTTAAATTATTTTTAAAGTTTTAAATCACTATATATTTTAAATTTCTCAAAATCTATAAATAAAGTAATATATTACCTATAAATTTAAATAACATATGTCAGAATACCTAAGCTTAACATATCAATTGGGTTGATTTAAAATTTTGGATACGGAATCAATAATTATTTTAAGTATTTTTGGTGATTTGAGTATACTTTAACTATTTCAGATATTTGTTTTTGACTATCTATATATATTTTCAAGTATTTTAAACCAATTTAAAATTATCATTCTTGATGTTTTATATACGTTAAATATAAAAAAATTAATATATAAGTATATAAATCCATTTTTAGATAAATTCAGGTACACGAATATTTCGGTTCGGATCCGATTCGGTTCTCTAACTAACAAAATTTTGAATAATTCGAATATTTAATCAATTTATGTTCAGGTTTGGTACTATATTTACAGATTGGTATCAGTTCTGTTCCTCAGATTCATTTTGCCAAACCCTAATAATTACATGAAAAACAAATATCATCATATTTTCAAAAATATACATCCGCGGAGGTGCAGATATCAAAGTCTATAATCATTTATTTTAACAATAAGCCAAATAAATATGTTGATTGAAGAGCGAATAAAACAAAACTAGAGAAATACATAGTTTATCAGAGACACTCTACGTGTTGAATTTATTAAAAAAAATATTAAAATAAATAAATTCAATAATTATAAAAAAATAATATATTTTATAAAAATGAAAAATAATACCCGCGCTTTCGAAGCGCGGGTCAAAATCTAGTTCATATTATTGCTGAATTCATCCGATCAGTAGCTTTATTTTCAAGTTTAAACTAAAAATAAGATATACTTTTTTAATTTAGTTTGCTGTTTAGTATATCTAGCTTCTACAAAGTGAAAATTGACTTTTATAAGATTTATCATTTATTTATTTGGACTAATCATACCGCTAGACGAAGATCTATTCATTAATCATAAAAAGACATTTTAGTTTGGCAAACGCGTGCCATAATTGATGACCTTAGAATAGTGGAATGTGGATACAGCCGATAATAATACTTTTGAGAAATTCAAATTCGGTAATTGTCGTAATAATGTTAAAGCATCAGTATAATTACTTATTTTGTGCATATTCACTGTATTTTACCTTAAAACGAAAAATATACTTAATACTTTAATAGTTAATACTAAGGGAAATTAGACCATATATACACACCAAAAATCACAATTTCCTTGACTTACTAAAACTTTACTTCTTGACAAAAAAAAAACTAAAACTTTCCTGTCTTTCCTACTTTCTCTTCTTATCTCTCTCAAAATCTAATTTCTTATTTTTTAGTTATTTAGTACACAAGTCCTAATATTATTAATATGGAGTAATTACCAACAAATGAAAAAAAGATTCTCAAAAAAGAAAGAAAAAACAAATGAAAAAATTGCTATCAAGAGGAAATCAACACAATAATAAAACAAAATGCATCCCTAGAAGATGACACATCAGATCCCTAAAAGATAGTATCCTCTGCATCATTACTTAGCTCAGCGCACTCTGTTGATCATCTTGTCTGACTGCCGGAGAAGACAGGGAAGTACACGACAAAGACAGGCTACGGCTTGGCAATGACAGCAGAAGTAGAGACTGCCATCTCCAACACTTCCTTCAACTGGCTCAAACATATTTGGAATATCAAAACTCCTCCAAAGATCAAGGATTTCCTCTGGAAGCTTGTGCGCAAAGCAATCCCAGTGAGCTCAAATTTAACTCGAAGTGGGATCCCGGCGTTCAACTGTAAAACCTGCGATGGGGAGGAGGACGATATGCACGTTTTCTTGACCTGCAGCATTGCAGAGCAGGTTTGGAACTTGGCTCCTATGGTGTTAATACCAAACAGCTTCACTCCTTCGATGATGTCTCTCCTTGAGATAGCAGAAACCTTCACGACTCTTCCACCGGTGGGACTAACTGTTCCACTATGGCCATGGATTTTGTGGAGTCTCTGGAAAGCAAGAAACAAGCGATGTTTTGAAAATAAAACTTTTTCCGCAATGGAAATCATGACGAAAGCTATCACTGATGCGAAAGATTGGGAGGCAGCACAGCCCACTGCTACGGCATCCAACAAGACTCACGACTCTGCTCCGGCCCTCGCTACCAACGCTCGCGCCTCTCCGACATCACCAGATACTCTCATCTGCAATGTAGATGCAGCTTGGGATGGTCGAACCGGTAACTGTGGCATAGGAGGCGTCTTCTCGAGTGAAACACAACGCTCCATTCCTGATCAAATCTCCACCTCCCGCAAACATGTCTCCTCGGCGTTAATGGCAGAAGCCATCGCCATCCGATCTGCAGTCATGTATACTGCTTCGTTAAACATTAAATCTTTGATGATTCTCTCTCTTTGGTGAAGCTCCTGAAGAGTAGAAGCTCGGTTCCAGCTTTGTTCGAGATTTTGTTTGACATCTATCACTTTAGTTCTTTGTTTGATTCTATTTCCTTTTCGTATGTACCACGTTTGAGGAATGGGATGGCTGATTCGGTGGCAAAATCAGCTCTCTCATTGCTTAACTCCCCCGATAATGGGGTGTAAACTCTTTTATTATGAATGAATGTGTGTTTGATCAAAAAAAAAAAAGAAAATGACACATCAGATTTTTAAACCATTTTGGGACTGCCATATCAATAAATAAAAAACTTCAACTTCCAATCGCAACATTTTAATAATACACCTCAGTTCAATTGATATTAATCGCTGGCAAAATCATCCACATAAACGTGATCTCTTACCTTCTCAAGGTCGTAGAGCGACTCTTCCTATCTTTCACATTAGTTAAACTTAAGAAATCGACTGTCATTCTTCCTCTCTTCGTATTAATTTGTGATTTATATGGCAAAGCTTTAGCCTTTAAGTGCTTTCGAACCAACATATATAATAAGGTAATTTTTTTTGTAACCATTATTTTAAAATTTTAAATATGATTGCTGCTTTGTTTTTATTTTATGGTAATTTTGTCTGTTTAAAAAGATTGATGCATCAAACGGGGGTGAAAAGTAGGCAATCCAATCAATTGCTTATGCGTGATCAGGTGGGAAGCTAAGCCATGTTGTGTTTACAATAAGAAGAAACTTTGTTTTTGATATTCTTTTTTTTTGTAACTTAACTTTGTTTTTGATATTGGTGTCAATGGTTCTGCTTTTCATCTTTATTCTTGAACTTTGGGTTTAATAAATTTATCTTTCTGAAAAATCTTACAAATTTGCTCTCTTTTTATCGGTTCAATTCTGATTTGGTTATTTTGTTTTCTGATTGAATTTTAAATGGAACCACAAAAGGTGGAATCCGGAAGGTGATGAGGCTGGATTGTTCAACCTGTTTAACGATAAAATAGAGATTCGCAAACAATGATATCATCACACCAACGGTGCATATATTAGCTAAGTATTATGTTCTAGGATGTACAAAGGTGCGTCATGCATTAAGTTTCGTTATTTTGATAGGAACAAAAGGCTAAGGAATTCAAGCTTCTATAGTTATAGTCTCAATCAAACTTACGTTTTTAGGTTTACTATATAGGAAGGATATGGATTGCATTGATATGTTGTAATACAAGGATTAAAATCATCATTTGTCAACCCTCCAATTGATGATAATATAATAATGATTTTAATAATTAATCTAGTATGTATAATACGATACTAGGTAGTAATCCGCGCTTTACCCGGAATAAGATCTATATATTATGATTGTGGACATAAGTATACTTTAAACGAACGTTAGGCAAAACTAAATGTATGATTCATTTAATTATGATGTTATCGACCCTGTGATTATATGTGACTATATATATGTGTGTGTGTGTGTTCACTGGAGTCTATGACTCGTCTTGATGTTGATCAACTTCCAAAAGATAACGGTAGATCAATAACATATTATAAGCAAAACAATAACTGTGTGAAATAAATAAAATATAGCTTTTGAAATTTAAAAAACGTAATTGTAGCATAAAAGCAATTGAAGGATGGTGACAGCCGCATGTTTATATTGCTTGCTCGGGAAGACTACTACACTGACCATAGAAACGTTTTACAGTGAACACCTCTCGTCAAACCGAGATTATCTCTTCAAGCAGCAACATAACCAAGTTGTGTCTCTACGAATATGCCTACTTAATGGCGAAAGATCAGATGGGTTACATGTTTATAAAGAAACTGATCGAGGAAGAAGAAAGCTTTCTTGATGCTATGATTATATTGAGAGAATTGATTAATCAAGTACTCGAAGCTGAAGGTTTATCACGTAAAAAACGTCGTCGAGAAAAATGTCGAAGATATTGTAATTCTTTTAAAGGAATGTAATTGTCTGCATTAAATACACACATTTTGTGAGAAACGTTCTCTGCATGACACGTAAACGTTTTACTAAATAAAAACTTCTCGTTAAGCCACGTCATATCTTACCAATACATATAATTATGGAAACTCTTAAAAATATTTCTCAGACGACGAGGAAAAACAAGAGAAGCAAGAAAGTGTGGAGTGCTTTGCTTCTTACACTTGTGTCCCCGACAAATAGTCACAGGTGCTATGTCTCTATCCAACTAACAACACTTCATCTTAAAAATATACACACTCTGTGGAGAAAAATGTCAAATGAATAGTATTTTTGTTGCATTTTACGTGTTGTAGGGGTTTCTTTGAGGAGGAGGATAAAGTGCACCCCAATAAAATACCGTGTACCAGAGATCTTACCTCGAAGACAAACAGGGTAAATTTAAAGAAAAGGTGAATTATTAGGGTTAAAAAGCAATTTATTTTGAGATTTACGGGGGTCAAAAAAGATGTATTGAATCTTTAAAAAGGGTGTATTGAATCTATAATTCTAAAATTTATTGAAATTTCTCGTAAAAAGCATATCGGAGAAGATAATTAATACTATTAAAATAGAAATCCATTTTTGAGATGCCTTTCTTTTTTTAAAACTATTTATAGATCTATGCTATTACTTTATTTAAAATATATAGTTTTTATTTAAATCCTAACCAAATCTATTTCATTCTAAAAAACCTATTTAATCCAACAATATTTAGTTTTAATTTTTTAAAAATAACCAAACAACAATAAAATATCATAGTTTAACTAGTCCTTGAAATTAGGATTGTATAATTGTTTTGATCTATTTTACAAACTTAAAAATATTTTCAACATCTGAAATTAAATTATAATTTAAAAAACGTGGAGAAGATTTTTAAATATTTTAAAATATTCATATGTGTTGCAGTTATCACTTAAATGACCACATAAATGTTATTTTTTTATTTTTAAAAAATACAAAGATAACATTTAATAAATTAATTTGTTAACTTTAAACAATTTTTTTTTAAAATGTTACAGCTACTCATAATATTGACAGATATTATAAAATCATAGAATAATTATTTTCTAAATTAATATGACATAAATTTACTAAATATATACATTTAAAATTTTAATTTTACATAAATTTTAACTATTTTTAAAATCAATATTTTAAAATAAAGTTGACTTTTCAAAATCAATCTACAATTAATGAGTTAGAAATTTTTGCATTTAATATTTACAGGTTTTTCCATTAAATATGTAAAATATGTATCAAGTACAAACGAGTCTTACAAATACATTTTTCATTTCCATTGTGATCAAACAAACGAGTTAACAAATTTATCAAACAAAAAACAATCTCGCGCTTTCAAATATAGATGTAGATATTCTTATATATAATATTAAGAGGTCTTTAAATAAATAAAAATTCGTATAAGTTATATAGATATATATATATATATGATCAATTATCCTATATATTAAAAGTATTTAATATAAAAAGCATCTAATTAATAATCATAATTAATTCAAAAGCTACATCTATCATTTAAACAATAAGGTTGCAACATTTAATTCATAACCATAAATAATGTTGTTACCATAATTCTAAATCTTCTACAATTTTTTTAAATATCCTAATTTATTCTACAAACAATTTTTTCTTATACTATAAATTCGTCAATTACATATTTCCTATAATTATGGGGATACATTTTGTGATGGAATTATGTTCATTTTCTTTGTAAATTAATGGAGTTTTGTTTATATGGCAAGCTTTTTAATAGGATTATTCAATTTGGACACTACACTGATAAAAAAGCATTGAGCAGGAGAAAACCATTTTGGGGTTTAAGAAACTTTCCA
This sequence comes from Raphanus sativus, assembly GCF_000801105.2. Lineage (NCBI taxonomy): Eukaryota > Viridiplantae > Streptophyta > Magnoliopsida > Brassicales > Brassicaceae > Raphanus > Raphanus sativus. The sequence continues at coordinate 18,949,528 of NC_079516.1, forward strand.
CTCTTTTGATATTAAGCATCGAAACCTCAAATCAGTAAATTTATTGTTTGTTATAAAATACGAAAACTCTTTTTTGAAAATAGTCAACTTTAGACTCTCAATGTACTGTCATTTAGGTTTTCTTTTTGTATTTACTTTTCTCTATGAATGTTCGGTTTATGTAACATCAATGTTTGAGTTTGAATTTATTTTTTTTAAAAACTTTTGCACATGAGGTTCTTATACATGTTATCAGTAGAGTCTATATTATGTAACTCCAAAAGCTTTTAGAAAGCGTTATGGTATTAAATCAGATTAAATATGTTTTTTTCTGTGATAGGTAATGAAGATTCATTGTTTTATTTAGGTATCAATTAGGTAGTCATTGGTGCTAATTTAAATTTGGTCTATCATTTCTTATATAATTGGTTCCACTATATTTTTAATATATATTAAAATATAAATAAAACTAAATTTAGTTAACACTAATAGAAAATATGGCTAAACCTAGATGAAATAAGACCAAACCAATTATATGTTAATTTTATATCAATCCAACATAAATTTTATTTGAAAGATATCCTAATATAAGATTTATCATACTACTATAATAAATTTCATATACATATACAAATTATAGATAAAATTATAGATTTATTACATAAAATATCTTTTAACAGAAAAACAATTCCGCGCTTTAAAGTATACATTATTCTACCTCGACCAAGCCCAGACTGGAGCATCACGGTTACAACACTGTTGTCGCAAGTCTACCATTGATTCATGTCTTCTTCGGGTATCCTTCCAGGCTGTAATCCACAGTATATGGAGGGAAAGGAACAGCAGGAAGCACACGGGTGCTTACCGTACCGCTCAACAACTAATTTATAGACAAGGCAATACGCAACCGCATCTTCTCTTTTCGTTCTAGAAACGCAGGGAACTGCAGTAGCCTGATGATCCGCTGGATGGGAAGGAATGGATAGTTTGCTGTTTCTTTCTTAAAGCTGATGTTGTTCTCAGATTTTTGAACTCTTTCGTATTGTAAACGTTTTTTTCTTTTGTTGATAAATAAATTTAACATTTCAAAAAAAAATATATATTAGGATCAATAAACATATAATCTTAATTTTTTATACATTATTGTATATCTATTTCAAATTATAATTTTTCTCATAATAAAATTCTGCGCTTTTTAAAGTGCGGATCAAAATTTAGCAACATAATTATCGTAGTAAAAAAATATAACATGATTAGCCGCCCCAATACCGTCCCTGATGATCACATTCCCTAAAGTTCTCCCTCTCCTTATGTAAAATCACGGATTTGCCACTATTTGCGAAGCACCATTCAGTTGTTATTGGGGCTGTTTGTTTCACCATTTGTCATTTCCATTCAGATGATTCATTTATATGATCTATCTAGATGATCCATTCAGATTTTTGTACATGTTTGTTTTTTCATCCAGATATCTCATCTAGATGAATCATCTAAATGAATCATATGTTTGTTTCTTTATTTTCATTTCCATTCAAATGAGTTTAGTAAATAAATTACCAAAATACCCTTGTGTTAGTTTAATCATATGGTTATATTATTTTTAACTATATTACATTTAATTATTTAGTTTAATAAATTTACATTAGAATTATTTCAAAAATTAACAAGTTTTTTTTTGCGGTTTGGGCGGGAAAACAAGATCTTTTCGGTTTTAGCTGACAAACACATTTTTGGTTTTGGTGTGAAAATACAATTTTTTTTTATTTTGGCGAGAAACACGTTTTTGCGGTAACTATATTTTTCAGTTTGGCGGAAAAACGAGATTTTTCGGTTTTGGTGGAAAAAAATAAGATTTTGGGGTTTTGGCAAGAAAACAAATTTTTGTGGTTTTGGCGGAAAACACACATTTTATGGTTTTGGCGGGAAACACATTTTTGCGATTTTCGCGGGAAAATAAGACTTTCTGGTTTTGGCAGGTATACGCGTTTTGCGGTTTAGGCGGGAAAATGAGATTTTTCGGTTTTGGCGGAAAAACGCGTTTTTGCTGTTTTGACGGGAAAACGAGATTTTGCGGTTTTCGCTGGAAAATGAAAAATTCTCGATTTCGGCGGGAAACGCGTTTTTGTGGTTTTGGCGACAAAACGCGTTTTTACAGAAAACGAGATTTTTGGTTTTGACGGGAAAATGCGTTTTTTGCGCTTTTCGCTGGAAAATAAGATTTTTTTTAATTTTGGCGGGAAACGCGTTTTTGTGATTTTGGCAAGAAAACACGTTTTTGAGGAAAAATGAAAATTTTCAGTTTTGGCGGGAAAACGCTTTTTTACCGTTTTGGCGGAAACACGTTTTGGCGAAAAAATGCGATTTTCAGTTTTGGTGGGAAAACAAAACTTTTCGGTTTTGGCGGAAAAAATGTTTTTGTGCTTTTGTCAATTTCTACGTGGAACAAAATGATATTATGTTTAGGTTTATAATTTGTGAATTATATTAGGGATATAATAGACATTATACCATTTTGAAACCATCTCAATTCAAATGATCCAAATTGGTTCATTTGAATAGATTTTAAAATTAAGCTTTGATTTCTAAAAGTCATCCGAATGAACCATCTGAATGAGTTGAATTTTTAGTGTCTAAACAAACAAAACTCTCATCGCTCATCGAGATGGAGATGGAAAAACAAACATGCCTATTTTCGTTTTAAAATTGTGGTGCACCATTCAGTTGTTATTTTCGTTTTAAAAACTGTGCCACTGAGAAGGTAATAAGACTTTTGAAATTGCAACGGTAAACTATAAAAAAGTTGCGGCCCCATAAAATGAAAATCGTGGGATCTTATTGATTGACACACATGGTAAGAAACGTGTGGAGCGGGGAGGTTAAATTCGCAACATTTTTCGCCGCGGCTCTGTACCAATGAATGGACCAGGAAAACGGTGTCATGCGATTAGCGATTACTGAACCGTGCTGACGTTAATTAGCAGCGTCAAAAGAGAAAGAATGGGTCCTATCTTCACCTAATGTATCCCGTGATGGATCTATTTTTATACTATTATTTAATTATCACAATTCACAAACGTACTTTTATTTTCCTGAAAATTATATAATGTTTACATAGTTTTCCAATACTTGTGTAAACTGTAAAGTAAAGATCAAAAGTTTATAAAACAACATTAATTTATTTTAACACTTACTAACATATTAAGCATATACGATACAAAAAGCTGACAAGCACAAGTACATGTTTTCCACATCAGCACATAATTAATAGCCGTTGGATCTCTAAGAGCATCCGCATCAAGGGGTTTACGGTGGGGTTCGTGCGATTTTCAAGAAAAAAAAATAATATAATACTGCTATTTTGATGAACTCGTATCACAAAGGTTCGTGGTTATGAACCCGTATCACATGTATTGTTCGTGGTTATGAACCCGTAGTATCACATGTATTGTTCGTTGATTTATTTATTTAGAAAAGTAAATAAAAAATTATAAAACTTACCTTGGGAATCGAAAATGGAGAGTTCACCAATATGGATGCTCTAACATATCCCACTTACATATCCTGTAAACGGCGGTGTTAACTCTGTTAACTCTGTTAATTCGTTCTTCCTTTTTGGTAACAACCGTGTCATAGGGGTCCAATAGTTCACGCGTAAAATAATAAAATAGTTACTCACAGTCGAGAAGCTGACATCGTTCATCGTCACTCACAACTAGTCCTGCTAAAGCGTAATTTACACAAGCGCGCGCATGTAAATCTAAAAACTGAAAGAACCCAATGTACAATATTCACGTGAGGTTTTTGGATGGTTCTGATCCCCCACGGCTGACTCTGTCAGAGCCAATCACAATCGTTGATATCTGCATGGGGATCTTATACGCTCATATTTGGACAAACAAAATTTAGATCCTACGGCCTAAATCTACTTGCAGTTGTGTTTATGCCTTCCCCCAGTAAGCTCTCATTTAAAATAGGAAATTTGAAAGTTAGTTTATGATCTCAAAACTATTTGTACAATGGTTAAACTAACAAAAGAAGACAAAAGTATCCAAAAATGACGGTGGGTGTGACTGATAACTTATAAAGAAAGGAATGTTAAAAAAAAGTAAAGTTGAGAGGAAAATATAAAATGGGAAACAGAGGAAAAAAAAGAAAATAGTGTTACTCCCATCAAACCTTAAGTAACAATGAATGTATATAGGGCTGTTCTTTTTCACTTGTAGTATAACCTGTTCTTTTTTCTCTTGTAACGCTCCTGTTTTATTTTAAAACTTGGAAGCATTTTTAAACTAGGTCTTCAATTCACTGTAAGAACCTTGCTTCATTTTCTTAAATGATTCGTAGCAAAAAATATACACTTTTGTGTTTTATAGTGTGATTAAGGTTTAATCTGAACTAGATTTTGACCCGCGCTTCGAAAGCGCGGGTATTATTTTTTACTTTTATGAAATATATTATTTGTTTGTAATTATTAAACATATTTATTTTAGTAAAATTTTCTTTATAATAAATTTGACACACATAGTGTCTCTGGTAAACTATGTGTTTCTCTGATTTTGTTTTATTCACTCTCCAATCAACATATCGAAGCGCGGATATTATTTTTTACTTTTATGAAATATATTATTTGTTTGTAATTATTGAATGTATTTATCTTAGTAAAATTTTCTTTATAATAAATTTGACATATAGAGTGTCTCTGGTAAACTATGTATTTATCTCGCTTTATTTTATTCCTTCTCCAATCAACATATTTATTTGGCTTGTTGTTAAAATAAATGATTTTAGAACGCAACTGTTTACTTTGATATTTTGTTTAAACAATTTGACATATTTCTGTATTAATTGTGTTCAATTAAATATTTACATTGTAATTTAAATTTGTATATTTGTAACAAAAATAACCATATAACCTGATTCGGTCCAGATCTTTTGAGTATCGTTAGTTACCAGATCTTTTGAATATCGATGTATAAAAATATATTTCACGGACCAATTTAACAAAATATTAATTGATTCAGTTGAAATAAATATATTTTAAAAAATTATATGAACTGAAAAAATCACTATAAGAGTACTTACATTTGGATTCAAATCATTTTTTTAATAACAAACTACACAAATATGTTGATTTGTATTGATTTGTATACGTGTTTCAAAAAAATACAAATCAACATATTTGTGTAGTTTGTTATTAAAAAAATGATTTGAATCCAAATGTAAGTACTCTTATAGTGATTTTTTCAGTTCATATAATTTTTTAAAATATATTTATTTCAACTGAATCAATTAATATTTTGTTAAATTGGTCCGTGAAATATATTTTTATACATCGATATTCAAAAGATCTGGTAACTAACGATACTCAAAAGATCTGGACCGAATCAGGTTATATGGTTATTTTTGTTACAAATATCCGAACCCGTTTTAGATACATTGGTTATTTAGATATTTTTAGGTTCCTATACATCAGAACCGAATTCATCCAGATCTAGAATGATCCAACTCAAAATCCACACATAAGTTTATAATATTCAAGCGGAACTTGGTTACCCAAAAAAAAGGATACCCGAAAAGAACAACATGTACCTAAATAGACAGATAATGTTCATGTCTAAATGATTATATAAATTAATAAAAAACTGTTTTATGTGTTTTGCTAAATTAAGTGAAATAGAAAGAGTTTTTTTATCAAGTAAAATAATTATATGGAGTGGAAAATTAAGTGACAATAAATGTAGGACATTTTAAATATTTTGATTTAAGTTATTATTTTATTCACAAAACATATTTTTGAACTATGTTTTTGGGTACGTAATTTTCCACCGATTGTAACTAAAATAAAAATATTTTAGTAAAATAAAATAAACCAAATGTTTAATCATATGTATACCTAATTATTTAGCATTTTTGATTTTATAATTGGCACAAAGTTAATATTGATTAACTAATAAATAAAAATATGCACTATTATTATTATGGTAATATAATTAATGATGTAATTTATTATTAAGGTAATATAATTAATTAAATTGTTAAACTAAGTGAAATATGGAAACACAATTAATAGATACTACTATTCAAGTTTCCAAACACTCTATTTTTTATAGCTATAACCAAACACACCAAATTTTTTTATTAATCTTATCTAAGTATCCAAACGCACCGAATTTGTACTTCACCTTTAATAAGATAGATGTTTTATATGAGATTAAAGAGATTAGAAGATTAGAGAGAATAAAGAACTAGAGAGAGATTAGAGAGAGACTCAAAACTCTATTATTTATTAGAATGAGTTTTCATAAAGATATATCGAAGATACAATTTGAATCCAGATATAGATATGTGTTCACACCTTAAAGTCAACACTTTTCAATATTTAACACTCCCCCTCAATCTTGACCATGTGGAACAAGTCAAGTTTGGAAACCATGAAGATATCCCTCATTAAAAACCTCACCAAAGAAAACCCAATGGGATAAAACAATGATGAGGGAAAAAGAGTGGAGACTCCATGGTTAAGGGGATCAGCTCTTAGGAGTAAGATCAATGAGTCCAAGCCTTGATAGTATGGACTCCATTGTCTTTAACCTTGCTGCCTTAGTGAACACATCTGCAAGTTGATCCTAACTCCTTGTATAACATGCACTACAAGAAATTTGAGTATTGGTAGCAGTCCACGGTAGCACGAATTCACCAAATGCTACCAAAAATGTCAAAATCGGATCACAACTTTATCGTAGCATTAAATTCGCGCTCAGATAAAATTTCATTAAGCGGGACAACAAAATTTGGAAATTTCATTTACGATAATATTTTTGTGCAAAAATTTTAGTTTTGTTCGCCAAACACTTCAAAAAAAAAACTTTATCACCAAAACACTTAGCCAAAAAAAAAAATTCTTTCTCCTCCCCTCCAAACCAAATGTATCGGTCAAACCCATATCGAAAGTTGATCTCTTTCTGAAAAAAAAAAAGATGAAACCCAAATAATCTTATGTTCCTCTGCTCATCTCGCTTTGGTCTTGAATCAGTGATGGGAGATAAAGTCGACGACTTTGGTGTTTGCGTCGCCGGAAGCTCTGGAATCCGGAGATTGGGTTGAATTCGGAGAAGAGTCGGATAAAGATCTATCCAGATTCAATTGACTTCCTCAAATTCTCATTTTCGATCTCTAATCTCGATTGAAGCTTCACCACCACACTCAGTTTGACACCGTAGCTCGTTACCACCATCACCACCACCACCACCATCTCACGTCAAATTTTAATGTGCTGCTCAGTTCGTCGCGAATCTGGCCAATAGTTAACCGACGCAGAATCACTCTCTACCAATTCTTCTCTCGTCAATCGCAGCGAAGAAGAAGAAGAAAAGACCCTAAATCGTATTTAGGAGCTCCATCAATGGCGTTGATGCTGGCTCGCAGGTGACTAATTACTCTTTGTGCTCACCATTGCGTATGAATCTCGTTTGCTCCTGTTTTTGGAATCAAGGATCACTCTCTGTCTCTTCGGGATTGTGTCTGTAATTGTAACTGTCCATTTGATGCTCATTTGACAAGGTTGGTATTCTTTGTATTAGTCATGAAAATGACTTTGCTTTTCCGGACACTATTTGAATCCATTTTTTTATTTAAAACTCTGGTGACTGTCAAATGTACTATAGCTACTAACAACACTTATTTCTCAGGCTCTAGAGAGTGTAGATGAAACTCTCGTGTCTCGTGTCTCGACTAGTAGTAAGAGTGTGTGTAGCAGCTTGAGCAATGGAGATAAGCATGTGCCTCGGGGAACGGTTGTTGTGTGAGCAAAAGGGCCAAGAGTATGTTTTCAGACCACATTGTGTTTGCGTTTGTAGGATTTTATGTCTGAGGATGTTACCTTTTGTGGTGTATTTGATGGTCCTTTTGGTCATCTTGTTGCTTGAGTGAGATATACATTGCCTCTGAAGTTGGAGTCTTTCCTTCATGTCTGAGATACATTGTAACATTAACAAGATGCTTGTGTATGGAAATGAAGATGATTTTGGAGACAGCAATGATGATGATGTTGATCGATGGCTTACCCAGACAAGATTTTAAGAGTTGGCAAGAGTTATGTTGGTAGTATAAGACTTAAGTGTAAGACAGGAAAAGTTTCTACTTAAAATATATGTTTTATAAATTTATTGATAAATTTTTGTAAGGCAACTGTAAAATGAAGAAGTAAACGAAATGTTAAAACCAAATATTGTTTTTTAAACCAATATTAGAACCGTTTAAAATTTTGTAAGAACATTCAGATTTATTAAAATATTTTTGTTTACATGTATTTTGTAATTTAAAAAAAATAAAAAAATAAAACCTTAAACCCTGAACATGTTTCTATAAAAGTTATATACGTAAGTCTAATAAATTTATACTATGTAAAATATTATTCAAATAAAAGATTTTTCAAAAAAAAATGTTTAAAATTTAAATTATCATCTATGTTTATAAAATATTAAATTAAAACATAAGATTATAATAAAAAGATATTGAGTTTTATGGAATAGAAAAGTTTTTATTTTGTAATTAAAAAAAAACCCTAAACCCTAAACATGTTTTTAAAATATAAACATCAAACTTATAATATAAATTTTAAAATTAAACTCCAAATATATTCTAAAACTCAAACCATATACTCAATTCTAAATCTTAACCCTAAACCCTAAACCACATACCTCATACTGACTTATACTAATAGAAAATGTTAACCTTAATAATACCATAAACCCTAAAATTTGAATATGTCATCATAAAATCCAAAGCTAACACAGCAAGTAATATGGTAAAAATAAAATCTAACACTGATAATAAATTTAAAAAAACAAAATATTTTTTTACCTCAAGATCTAAACCCTAAATATGCCATAAACTTCAACCTCCAAAACATGATAAATTTCAAAATGAACATTTGTAATTTTCAAACTTTTAAATTTTACAACTTTATACTTTATTGTTTAAATATTAATTGTGAATGGTAACTCCTAAACACCAAGTATGTTTTATACCCTAAATATAATATCCTAAACCCCAAATCTAAACCCTACACACAAAGTCATAAATCTAATCATTTCAAATAATATAATTACTAAGATAAAATCTATTCTTTGTAGAGATTATAAATTTCTTAATTTGTTTTTTTTTCAAATATTCATCTTAAGTTTTAACTTAACCACAATTGTATTTCACAAACCTCAAACCATACACTTTAAAGTTAACCACAACTACAAAACTGATAGTCAATCATTAAAATATTAGCTAATAGATTTTTAAAATTAACTTTTAAGTTTAATTATAAAATCTAAATTTTATTTTAAACATCTGTTTTAAGAATTATAAACCACGTCATCAAAATATCTAATACTCCCTCTGTCCCATATTATGTGATGTTTTAGGTTATTGCACATAGATTAAGAAAACACATATTTTTATGTAGTTTATCTTGGTAACATAAAAACACATTAAATAAAACTAGTTTAACCAATAATAAAAAAGTACAGTATTTTATAATTGGTCATAAAATTCAAATCATATTAAATTCTACCTAGATTAGTGAAAACATCACATAAAATGGGACAAAATAAAAATTCTAAAACACCACTTAAAATGGGACAGAGGGAGTATAAAACAACAAAAGATAAGCAAAAAGAAAAAAAATCTATTGGCTAACTGTTTAAAAAAGGAAAACTCTCTAAGCCGTTAGATGCAACTAAATCAATGGTCGAAATGTTTTCTCAACTATCATCACACGGATAACTCTCTAAGCCGTTAGATGCAATTAAATCAATGGTCGAAATGTTCTCTTTTTTTCTCTCCTTCTCGCCCGTCTTTGTCTCTGTCACAGATCTCTCTCTCTCTCTCTCTCTCTCTCTCTCTCTCTCAGACGTGAATCTCACACATACATGTTTCTCTGTCTCACTCTCCTAATCTCTCTCCCACATACATGTTTCTCGCTCTCTTTCCTAACTCCAAATCTCGATTAATACCTTGATTTTTTTTTTTGTATTCTTGTTACAGGAAGCTTATTAGCAAGGAGCTTTCTGTTCTGTTCGGATTCAACGATAGAATGTTGGAACCCCTAATCCCTCTCTGCTTTGGTGTTGTCTCTCTCTGTCTCTCTCTCTCACCATCTCTCGATCACTGAAGCAAGTTTTCTACTTTGGCATCTCTCAGGTTCTAATCTCAGTGATAACTCTCTTGTTGTTCTTAACACACAGCCTGTTATGTATATCTAGATCTACAAAAGAACCCAACTTTACATGGATTATGTTTGTATTGATTTTGATTCTGGTTTTGTTTATCAGCTCTTAGTTAAAGAAGGCGGAGGAGGCTGAAGAAGCTTGATGGTGGTGGTTTCGGAGTCAACTGCGGTGGTCTCGACGTCGACAACGGTGGCTGAGCGCAGTGGAGGAGACTGAAGAAGCTTTACCGTGGTGGTCGTGGCTGGCGGCGAATAGTGGTGTAGAGATAGGGCTAATTTTTTTAAAGGTTAAACCGGTTTAGTTTTTTAGATTTCTAAACTAGGTTTAGGTGTAAACTTTAGGTTAAGTATGGTTTGGTTTAATGTTTGTAATTAGTTTTTGGTTTAATGTGTTCTTTAATTATTTGTATACTGATTTTAATCAATAAATAAAATTTAATTTTTATTTACTAACTAACTTGCCATAATATTTTGATTATTTTCATTTTTTAATTATTGTAATTAATTAAATTTTAATAAATTGATTTTATTATTTTTAATTATTTTATTTTAATTATAGCACTATACTTATGTCATTATAAATTAAGTCATGGCACATGAAAAATGCTATAGAAAATCATATAATAGCAAAATGATGATGCTATTATAAACTTTTAAAATAGCGAAACTTAAACGCTGTGATATCTCTATTTATTATAGCACACGGAAAACGCTATGATATGGGAGGGGTCTACCATAGCTGCGGCTGTCATAGCGTTAGTGTTTTCGCTACGAAAACGATACGATAGTGTTTTCACAGCGCTACTAATACCGATATTTCTTGTAGTGATGGCAGTATCACTCCTAGAATTATCATCTGCCTCACCTTGTGACAATCAACTTCTATGTGTTTCGTTCTCTCATGGAAGACTGAGTTGGAGGCAATATGAATTGCTGCTTGATTGTCACAGTGCATTGTCATAGGACTGATCTGCTCAATTTCCATATGTTTCAAAATGCCCTTGATCCATACCAACTCGTTTGTAAGCTTCAGCATGGCCCTGTACTCAGCCTCAGCGCTTGAACAGGAGATCACTTTCTGCTTCTTGCTCTTCCAAGTAACCAGTTTCCCTCCAATAAAAGTGCAATACCCTGTGGTAGACCTTCTGTCTACTCTATCTCCTGCCCAATCTGCATCACAATACCCAACCACTTCTGTACTGCTATTGCAACCCATCCAAACTCCTTGTCCAGAAGTGCCACTCAAATACCTCAGTATCCTATCAACCATCTTCCAGTGATGTACCTTAGGCGCTTGCATGTGCTGACTCACTTGATTCACCGCAAAACATATATCTGGTCTTGTGATGGTTAAGTAGATCAGCTTTCCAATCATCCTTCTATACAGCTTAGGATCTTCAAACAACTGGTTCTCTTCAACCTCTCCCTCACGCAAGACCTTATATCCCTCCTCAAGAGGTGTCTTAGCTATCTTTCCTCCAAGCACATCAGTCTCCTTCAGCATATCCATAGTATACTTCCTTTGAGACATAAATAAGCCCTCTCTGGATCTGCATATCTCAATCCCTAAGAAATACTTCATCTCTCCCAAGTCTTTGATATCAAATACAGATTTGAGGAACTCTTTAGTGGCTTGTATCCCAGCCTTATCACTTCCTGTGATAATCAGATCATCTACATACACCAAGATCACAATGATTCCTGATGGTCCTGTCAATGTGAAGAGAGTGTGATCAAGTTCAGACTTCCTGAATCCTCTACCATTGAGTGTTATACTCAGTTTCCTGTACCAAGCTCTAGGTGACTGCTTCAGCCCATATATTGCTTTCTTCAATCTCAACACATTCCCTGGCTTCACTAGATGCTCAAGACCAGGAGGTGGTAGCATGTATACCTCATCTTCCAGCTCACCTTGCAAGAATGCATTCTTCACATCCATTTGCCATAAATCCCATTCAAGATTCACAGCAAGAGATAGGATTATCCTGATGGTGTGGAGCTTGGCTACTGGTGCAAAGGTGTCAATGTAATCTTCTCCATATGTTTGAGTGAATCCCCTTGTAACCAACCTTGTCTTGCGCCTGTCTATCTTCCCATTAGGTAAGTACTTGATGGTGAAGATCCATCTGCTTGACACAGCTCTCTTTCCTTTTGGTAGCTCACTTTCATACCATGTATCATTCCTGATCATGGCATTAGTTTCATCATCTACAGAATCTCTCCATTCTTGTATCTCCATAGCTTCTTCATAGGACCTTGGTACATAGCTCTCATCCAGACTAATCATAAATGCATAATGCTCTTCAGGAAACTCGGCAAAGGAACACACGGCTTGAGAAAGATGCTCCACAGCTTGGGCATTGTAGTACACTTTCGTGTTTACCCAGGTCGAAGGAGTCCTTATCCTTGTGCTCCTCCTTAACTCCTGAACTGGAACCTCAGCTTGAACATGTTCCTCTAAACTAGGAGACTCTTCTTGTTCATCTCCACCACTAGACTGAACCGAATTCTCAGCTCCTTTTGTCACATCTTGATCATGATGACCTGAATCCTCAGCTCCTTGTGTCACATCTTGATCATGATGACCTGAATCCCCTTGGTGCAGCTCTTGCAATCCAGATTCAGTTCTATTCCCCCTCTCATGATCAAGAGGGATTTCTCTGCCAGCTTCTTCAGCTTGATCAATATGTACTATCCTCCTTGGTACCTGATCTTGAGACATGTTTATCCCAAGCTTCTCCATCAAAATCTTCAGAGTATTTGCCCTTCCTGGTGAATCTTGAGACTGGTCCCCCAAGTCTTCCCACTTCTCCTTCTCATAATACCCTGTAGACTCTACAAATTTCACTTCTCTTGATACCAGAACTCTCCTTGTGTCTGGATCATAACACTTGTAACCTTTCTGGGTTATAGAATACCCAATAAACATGGCTTTAGTACTCTTCTCCTCCAGCTTATTTCTCTGCTCTCCTGGAACCCATACATAGCACACACACCCAAAGACTCTTAGGTGATCAATGCTTGGTTTGTTCTTGTTCAACACTTCAAATGGAGACAGATCATTCAGGATTTTTGTTGGTACACGATTGATGAGGTAGCAAGCAGTCTGAATAGCATCACTCCAAAAACGTTTTGGTACTTTAGCATGGAACATCATAGATCTTGCTACCTCCATCAAGTGCATATTCTTCCTCTCAGCTACCCCATTCTGTTGTGGTGTGTAAGGACAGCTTGTCTGCTGCACAATCCCATGCTTTGCTAGATGACTCTTGAAAGCATTGCTTGTGTACTCTCTTCCATTATCAGACCTTAGTACCTTCACAGTAGCATTGTATTGATTAGAGACATATGCTTGGAAGTTTATAAAGGCATCTAGTACTCTATCCTTCGATGGAAGCAAAGTAACCCATGTATACTTAGACTTCTCATCAATGAATGTCACAAAGTACTTTTGACTATCTCTAGACATGCATGGGGCAGTCTACACATCTGAATGCACCAGATCAAAGCAATGCTCATATATAGTCTCAGATGTTGGGAAAACAGTTCTACAATGTTTTCCTAATATGCATGCTTCACACTCCAAGTGATTGAATGACATAGTAGGGAGAATCAGTTCTATAGCACGAGCATGAGGGTGTCCCAACCTAGCATACCAAGTACTACTATCCACTCTACTAGTAGCACTACTTAAGCATATAGAATCAAGAGGTTTAGGAATCTTAGCCATTTGGAGATGATAGAGCTGATTCTTGCTGTCTCCTCTGCCAATAACTCTTCCAGTTTTCAAGTCTTGGAACTCAACTTCATTTGGCCTGAATACCACTTGACAGTCCAGATCAATTGTGGCTTTCTTCACCGAGATCAGATTTGAAGTAAACTGAGGTAGATAGAAAGCAGGTGTGTTCTTTTCAAACAACTTCAGGTTTCCCACTCCTTCTATTGGAATTCGAGAACCATTAGCTATCATAACACTCCCTGTTGCAGCCTTGACCTCACTGATCAGACTCCTATCACTGATCATATGATGACTTGCTCCAGAATCAATGATGATGGGTTTGGTTGTGGATGCTGAGGCAGGAGCTCCTTGACTCCGGGTCGTAGCCAAAGCATACACATACTTAACAAACTCATCCCATTCCTTCTTTGTAACAAGATCATCTGCTCCTTTGGTCTCCTGCTCCCTTACACCTATACTTTCCTCACATGAGTTCCCAATGTAGGCAGAATAAGAACACTCTCCTCTCACCAACTTTTGCGCAGCTTTCTTGATCATCTTCAAGCTCATCTTATCACTTAGATACTCTGACTTTCTGTCCTTTCTCCAAGCTTTTCTCATCTTGAACCATTTCTTGGAAAGCTTTCTTAACCTTCCTCTTTTAAAGCTAGTACCACCCTTCACTTGAGTTGATACCTTGCTCTTCTCATACATATCACAAGTGTATTGAACAAGCTCACACATCTCTGCTACAAGAAAGCTAAAGACACCATCTTGTTCTTTCCTTTCTTGAATTGTTTCTGACCTCGCCATAAGCTCCAGCCACACTTCTTTCAGCCTTCCCACAAGCTGATAAATCTCATCCTCTTCTTGTTTCCAGTTGCGGATCAATCCTTTGTCATCACACACCTTCACAAGTTTGGATTTTTCTTCATGAGCTGCTTCAATCCCACTTTGTATAGTGTTTCTTTGAGCAGCTTCCTCTCCATCTCTCAGACTTCTTGTCTGGCCTTTTTCAGTTGCCATTTCTCTTAAAGCTTCCATCTTTAGCTTGGATCTCCTTCTAATAGCTCACGCAAAACTCCTCCACAAGCTAGACAATACTTTTGAGCTTGTCAAACAGCTAAAGGAACTATCTTGAAGCTGAATCTCCAAAATAAACACCAACAAAGACAAACTTGAGTTTTTCAAAGATCTAACTTGGAGAAAACCTCAAGAACACTCAAGAACACTCAGATTTTTTTTTTTTAATTATGAAACAGAAACCACACTCTCCTCTTTTTGAAGAACCATGCTCTGATACCATATACACTTTTGTGTTTTATAGTGTGATTAAGGTTTAATCTGAATGTTTTATATGAGATTAAAGAGATTAGAAGATTAGAGAGAATAAAGAACTAGAGAGAGACTAGAGAGAGACTCAAAACTCTATTATTTATTAGAATGAGTTTTCATAAAGATATATTGAAGATACAATTTGAATCCAGATCTAGATATGTGTTCACACCTTAAAGTCAACACTTTTCAATATTTAACAGGAAAACAAACAATGAATGTATATTTTCCTATATAAGTAGTAACTAGAGTAACTTAGAGGAGATTTTTCTTGTAAATTCATTCTCTTTAGTTGCATTTTTTTTGTATAATGCTCAGTCATTTTTGTTAGCTGTTGCAATGTTTTTTCTAATCTCCTTGCGAGGCTTTGGTATGATAGTGATAACAAATGAATCTTTCGCTGGTTGGCGTGTGTTCTGTTGTAGAGGGACTCTTCATTCAGTTGATCAGTACCTCAATATCAAGCTCGAGAACACTCGTGTTGTTGTTAGAACAAGTTCCCTCACACGGTAAAATATAAGCTCCATGACTCTGTCTTTAGTTGTTTGTCCAACAGCTAAGTTTTTTATTTGTTTTCTGACTCTGTCTTTAGTTGTTTGTCCAACAGCTAAGTTTTTTATTTTGTTTTCTGTTCACAGAGAGCATAGCATCTGAGATATGTGGCTTCATCACTGTGCTGAGCGGAACAATTATACTGCATGCGACGAGGGAAGAGGAACAAGCTTTGTCTGGAACGTTGAGATGGCATAAATCAGGGAAGAGCTTTAACGAAGAACATCTAGTAAACTTGTACAGTCCTGAGTATTAGCAAGCAAAGGTAAAACTGATAACTTAATCCATCATCATCATCATCTTATCTATCTCTAGTGGGGGAACAATCTAGTTGGTGTTGTGATTGATTGCTTTTGTTGCCAAGGCCAAGCCCTTAATCAAACTACTCGACTTGTAAAGATTTGTCATTGACTTTAAGAATCAAACTGCTTGTATCTATATAAAGTTGTATGTATCAAATTTTTATTCAAAAGACCAAATTGTTTCTAAGAACCTTTAAGTAAGAGATTTGCAACTAAAAATATACCTATCTCTTAACTAAGTCTCTTAAATCCATTTTTCCAACTAAAAATTATTAAAAAGATTAAGAACCCCTAAATGAGTACGTGGAATAATGATGCTCTAAAAGGATTTAATGCCACTTGCCTAAGATCACTGAAATGCCCTTTTCAGTGAAGTCATATTACCTGTCTCCTTTGGATTTTTGCACAGTTTACAAGTTACTTTGTTTTATTGCGAACCAAGCCATTGCATATTATTAAAATAAAAAATAATGTAACTTACATCGTCATATAGAAAGATTGAGAATTGATTTGGTTACTTATATCACTAAAATGCGTTTATTTTTTCCGACACATATTCGTTTAGAACTCTATAATTAAACGTACTTGAGCTGGAGTAGTTAAAGAATGGGTAATCTATCGGGAAGTGATTCGCGATAGCATGTGAGTGAGGCTAAAGCACGGTAAAAAGTCATGTGGTAATTGCAGAGTCAGTAAATAATAATTTAGAGGCTTGGAAAATTAATACACCGACCGTTGAAACGGGATGGAGTCCACGTGCCGAGTTAGCGGGCATGGATGGCCCATTAACCATGGACAGTCGGAACATTATAAGTGGTATCAGAACTGGTTAGTCATATAAAAAGATTTTCATTCTTTACGTTTATACGAGATAGTCTCGACATATAATTTCTTCGGGGAATCTTGAGGAACATTCTATTCGAACGGATTTTCGAAGATTTTGTTTGTTGGAATACATGTGTTTTTTTTTGGGAAAATTGCCAAAAGAGAACAAAAAAACAAAGGTGTTGTCCCCTTGGTATAATATCATCACGTAATTGTCCCTATTGTATAAATCTTTTCATAATCCCAAAACTAACCTTTCATTAAGTAATTTAATAACAAATGAAAATAAAATTATAAAATAAAATAATAAAAAGTATTTAAAAAGGTTTTCGCAAGGCAAAAGAAATGAAAAAAAAAAAATGACACCCTTGTTTAATACCTTTTCATTTGTCTCTCTCTCAGACCTCCGCCTCTTTTCTCTGTCGAGAACCAAACCCTAAGACGATTCGGTCGCTGTCTCCGGTGACATCTCCGCCTCTCTCTATCTCCGGTGTAAACCCTTTGTCCGTCCCCTTCTCTGAGCCTCTCCGTCTCTCCACCTCTCCCTCTCTCTCTATCTCCGCCTCTCTTTTCTGCACCACACTACTCTATCTCTGTGTTGCATGATATAGTGAGATGGTGTTGAGTGGGTTGTGTATATCAAGAATGGCCAGAGGAAGACTATCCACCGTATGCAAATGGACCTGGATATGTTCTATCTTCTGACATTGCACGCTTCATCGTGGAAGAGTTTGAGAGACACAAACTACGGGTAAGGAGAAGAGAGAATCTTATCTAATTGTGACACACCTCTTTTGTCAGTTTTTATATTCATTCTTTTTTTGTTGATGTGAATATACACCAGCCGTTCAAGATGGAGGACGTGAGTGTGGGAATGTGGGTGGAGCATTTCAAAAACACATTAAACCCAGTGGACTACAGACACAGTCTTAGATTTTGCCTGTTCGGTTGTGTTGAGAACTACTACACAGCTCATTACCAGTCGCCAAGACAGATGATATGCTTATGGGACAAGCTCTTAAGACAGAACAAGCCTGAGTGTTGTAACATGAGATGATTGATTGTCGAGGGAAACACTTAACGTTTTCTAAGATATAATATGCCTTTAAGCGTGCTGTAGAAAGCCAATTTTGCAAGCTTACCATAGAGAGACTCTGGACCTCACTTCCACTGGTCTGCAAGCTTTAAAGCCTATTCTAATCTGTCACGGATAAGTGGAGAGAAGAGTAAGGGGACAAGATATAGTCTTGCTGTTTATTCACTTTGTGAATCAGTTAATTTAATTTTCATGCCTTTATAAGGATTCTCCATGGCTACCACATGCTAGGTAGGATTAAAGACAGTGAACATGTTCATTTTGGTTAATACAACGTTGGAAAAGGAGTTAATAGTACACTGAGATTAACAACATTTCACAATGTCAATAACATACATCTGTAAATGTCTCCTCAATTTGTCTCATTCATCGTTACATGTATGTGTTGTGTATTTTCTCAAAACATCCTTGATCATACAAATTTGAATAACAAAGCCACATACAATTACACTAACAAAGCCAGCAGAATCAAAGACAAAGACACCAAGCTTCCATGGAAACCATAAATTGATGAAGAAGACAAGGGAGAGTTTTTTTTTTTTAATTTTTAACAAGTAAAATCGAAAATAATACGTTTTAGGATGTTAGAATATTTTTAGGAGATTTTTAGAATATTTCCTTAAATGAAATTTTCATTAATTTTTTGCAAAAATCAGATAATCTTATCCGTAGAAGGCGCCTTCTAAAAGTTTAGAACATTGACAAAAATCCAGAACACGCTTTCTACTTTTAGTAGACGGAAGAGTACATTTTAGAAAACACATTCTGCAAAATTTAGAATACTTAATAAAAGTAGAAGATGCTTCGAGACGAAAAGTAGATAGTTTTAGGATTAGTAGAATGCGCATTCCACTTTTTTAGAAAATTAGTAAATAGTAGAATGTACGTTCTAAAAATAGTAGATGAACATGTTTATTTTAGAAATCGCTTTCTACTATACCATTTTCCGTAGAAGGCACATTCTACCTTTAGCAGAACGTATTTTCAAATTTTTATTTATCAACTTTTTGAAAAAAAAACAAAAATACCAGCATGTGTATATAGGTGTTTTATTAATTATTTATATTTTTAATATTTTTTTATTTATAAAAGTATTTATTTCATTAGTTTTCAGAAATACAAAGGGTATAAAGAAGAAAAATTGGATAAAAAATGATTTATACCAAAGAGACAACACCCTTGTTTTTTTGTTCTTTATTGGCAATTTTCCCCTTTTTTTTTTAACCGTTTATGTTTTAAAATTTTAAATCTTGTCAAAAAGAGAAGAATATGGTGCGAAACTATGGTTCGGTGTTTCTTCAAAAAAAAAACTATGGTTCGGTGTTGATAATAATTGGTTGGCTGTTTAAACATCAATCGGTTGTTCTAGAGATATATGTAAACTCAAATGGTTAACAAGAGAATAATAAAAAGTCTAACTAATAAAAAGGCAGTAAGTAACACCAACTTCATTGATGTTCTATTACATAAGTATTTGAAGACAGTTAAGAGTTACAAGGCTTTTTAGCTATAGTTTTAAGTGCAAAGTGAGTAGGTTTTAGACTTTTTTTTTTTGACGAACGATTTTAGA
Source organism: Raphanus sativus (assembly GCF_000801105.2). Lineage (NCBI taxonomy): Eukaryota > Viridiplantae > Streptophyta > Magnoliopsida > Brassicales > Brassicaceae > Raphanus > Raphanus sativus. The sequence goes on from NC_079516.1 coordinate 18,969,127, forward strand.
CTATTAATTAAAAAGTATGGTTATAAAAGTCGTCATGGGCATGTGTAACCTGGGGGAATACGACGACCACAAGCCCTTGAAAGGGTGATGATGTTAGGTGGGAGACTTAGACGTGGTGCATCCATCAACTCACACATGCAATCAAGTGCGTCAGTGTCAGATCGATCACGGATGACAGAACAACATGGCTGCACATTACGAATTCTTGGGAGTTTATTTACGATATTGCCACATATTCGTATTTGTAGCACATGACTCTTTGGGCAGGTGCTACGAGGTGCAGGCTTTGATGGGGGAGGATTTGGTGAAAGGGATGGAAGAGGCAGTGGCGGTAAAGGACATGGTTGTGGTGGAGGTGGTGGAGGTGGCGGCGGTGGCGGACATGGTGGTGGTGGAGGAGGTGGTGGCGAACATGGTGGTGGAGGTGGTGGTGCCATTATAGAAGGAGGTGCTGGGATGCGTGGAGAGGTTGGAGAACGGCTTTGGACGACTTGGGTTCTGTAGAGAAAAAGAATATTGAGTGCAAGGAAGAGAGCTACGATTTTTAATGAACAATGTAGGGCCATTTTATTCAACGTTGTTTCTACGGAACTTGGTGAACTCAAATGAAGTGAAGTTGAGGGTATTTATAACGATTTTGGAGCTACATTAACAATAACCATCATGTTACTTGTTCCATTGCCAAACCTGTTCAATACATCGATCTACTTTGTGCCAAGGCCAGAAAAATAGTTTGTGTTGTGTGCAAACTAATTATTTATTTTGGGTATTCGGCTGTCGGTCTAATTTTCTGATTTGTTTTTGAAAAATACCGACAAATACTACCATAATTTTCAGTATTAAGATTTATTTTATATTTTATATATATCTAATTTTCTGATTTGTTTTGGAAAAATACCAACAAATATTACCATAATTTTCAGTATTTGAGATTTATTTTATATTCTATGTATATCTAATTTTTTGATGGAAAAATACGAATATCATGTTCACTAATATGATATGATTCGTCAATTACTGTAGAGTTTTGGTACTTGACGAAACGTTCGTTTGTATCATTCAATTTACTTGCCAAACATTTGCTCTACAGAATTAATGACGCACTGAAGCTGCAAGTAGGACTCCATGTAGAGGAACTAAAAGCTACGTATTCAGTAATTATATGTATATGATCTGGTTAATCGTTTGCGGAATTGTCAAATTCATTCATGACAACGCAATAATTTTTTGTTGAACAATTGTTAGTAGAATCGTCTTTTTATTCATCATCCCCATGATTCTATAAATTTAAATAGTGATATATATAACAAATTTCACAAGTAGGGATAGGCACTTTACCCAATATCTGAAGCTGCACCTAAATCTGATCCGAAAATCCGAACCGAAATCTGAACCAAAATAACAAAATCCGAACGGGTATTAATTTAAGAGAGATTAGATATCCGAACCCGAACGGATAATACCCGAAGCCGAATGGATATCCGAAGATAACCGAACATATATATATTTACCCTTATATTTCTAGTTTTCATCTCTTATTTTATTTAAAATATTTATATTAATATCACACATACTTTAAAATTATATAATATACAATATATTGATGTCACATATACTTTAAAATTATATAATATACATATAATTACGGAGAAAAATGATTTGATATTCACTTAAAATGAATATCAAGATTTTATTTCATGTATTAACAAAAGTTACATCCAAATTCTAAAAAATAATAGCCAAATAAATGTCTATTTATTTTTGAAATTTACCTCCAATTCTATTAATAATTCAATCTATTAAAAAATAAAAAATCAGTTAATCAAAAACTAAAATTTTAAATATAAGAACCTTAAAAACGAAAAAAAAATTCTTCAAAATCTAAATATCCGAATCCGACTCAAAATAACCGAACCCGAATTAAAATACCTGAATCCGACCCGAAGTTCAGAAATACCCGAATAGATATTATACTCCTATATCGAAATACCCGAAATCCGAAATACCCGATCCAGATCCGAACGGATACCCGAAGACCCACCCCTATTCACAAGTATTCACTCAAATCAAGTTTCTCTCCATTCTTTACATTTTGTCTTGATATTTTTCATTTTCCACCAAGGGACTTGGTTGGTATTGGCATTATAGTTGGTTGTTTTAAAATGAATAAATCGTAGTTAATATAGAAGAAAATTTAAAAGTATATGTGTATAGCCGTAAACTCTAAAACCCTCAGAATTTCTCAATAGCATATTACATAAAAATGTGACATATACGAAGAAAAAAAATTATGCTTCTTGTAAGAGTAAAATGAAAATGTCAAAATCGTCCAAGAATATTTAAGTAACATAATTGTCATTTACTTTCTCTAAAAATTTGTAGCCCCATCTAATTATCCTTAGTTTGCCAAACCTCTTCTTTAGATGGAGTTGACAAAAAAATGAAGTAGACGAATGTCTCCACACTTCATATATATGTTTGTATATTAGTTGTCTAGATGTATAATAATTTCAGTTGACATCTAATTAGAAGTTAGAGAATTCTTCAGTAACATCCTAATAAGTGATCGAGAACATAGCGAAGCTAGAATCTTTTTGAACTGGGTGCAACATTGTTTATAAATGAAAAAATATAAGCAAATAATGGACTGGATCCAGAAACATTATGGGTGCACATAAGAGATTTTACCATTATACCTAGCATAATTTCATTGATTTTATATATAAAGAATGTACATATTGATATAACTATGGATGCACAGGCCCTCATAGTGTATGATGTGCCTTCAAAATAAACTTCATACTAGTAGTGTAATAGATATCCTCACCTCCAAAACTAATTACTCAACACTCATCTCCAAACACATAAAAATAAAGATCAATTAGAATTTCAAAACATGGCTTCAAAGAAGATGATGACCACTAGTTCCATCACTATAGCTCTCTTCCTCGTCATCAACCTTTTCTTTGTTGGCTCACCGTGGCCCAAGTTTCTGGACCTCAGGTTCCGGTTTGTCCCAGAAACTCGACGCAATTCCAAGCTTGTTACAACAAGCTTCACCTCAAAGCTGAACCCCAACACTCAACGTTGAGGCCATGCTGTCGTCGTAGCTGGGCTTTCATCCTCGATGGCATCTGCAACGCTGTTAAAATCACAATCAGTGGCGGACCGAGGATTAAATTTAACATGGGTTAAACTATGTACATAAAAAGGAAAAACAACTAAAATATGTCACCAAGGGGATTTGAACCGTGGTTTAAGGGGGTCAAAAGCTGAACTATACCAGGAGAGCTACTATATTTCGTTGTTTATACGGACAAAATCATTTTTATTCACATTTAAGGGGTTGCAGGTGACACCCTATTGGTGTACGTAGGTCCGCCACTGATCACAATCGGTTCATCAGAGATTGCATTGAGACGTGGTCAGGTTATAAGAGTCTGCCATGTGCTATACCCACAGCTAGTTTCACTGTTCACATGCGCTTAATCCTCCCATAAGACTAAATAAGCAGCCCCGTCTTTAGGATAATTATGGCGCATGTATATTTATCTAAGTATGTTTTAAGCCTGATCTATGTTGTTAAAATAAATTGAAAAATTAGTGTCGTTATCATGTGTAACATGCATGTTCATAATTGTTTTCTTCAAGTTGGATAAAATAACATAGCTTTGTCATTTTATTTGTCATATACTTTTGTTATTTCATGAGTTTACAAATACCATTAGGATATCAAGTATCGTTGCATCATAAAAATCGGTCCGCTTGAACATCACCCAAACGTTGTAGTCTTGTAGACTAGTTGTTTGTCACCTACACTTCGTGAAATAGTAAGTTTAAAACAAAATACTACTCTGGTTGGTGCGTATGATGCAACAGTGTTATCCTTACCTACTTACTCTCAACTACTTTTCAACTATCTCCAGGAGTAGTATATATATATATATATATATATATATATATGCGAGTTTCTACATTTTAACTTTTATGACCGTACTAAAATATTAATTTCAATGACATTTTTAATAATTTTAATGTCGCAAATGCCTTTAAACATAACAAACAAATACAAAAGCATCCACGACATTAAATTATTAAAATATCATCAAAATTAATATTTGTATTAGTGAACACAACAATGAAACTCATTTTTTGGAGAGAAAAATAAAACGAGCGAAAGAAAAAAAAGAGAAGTCATCGTTTCTCCATTTTCTTCGGTCGATGGCGTCTAGCCGTTTGGTACAGTGAGAATGTGAATACCTATTCTGTCTTATTTCAGTCTAGTTTAAGTCTTCTTTCTTAGTCTAGACGATTTCAGATCTAGTCGGAAACTTCGGTTCTTCATATTGAAACAGAGAGTCTCAAATCGGATTCCATAACTGTCGATCTCGTCAGATCTATGATATATGGCGGTGGATTTATGGTTACCGGCTGTCTTGAGTAAGAGCTTGTGAAGTAAGATCTGGTTGGCTTCACCGTGGTTTTGAGACGTCGTAGACAGCGCGTAGTGAGCTCTTTCAGAGATCAATGGCGAGTTTTAGTTGGATATGGAAGATGTCAGTGGAGCGGAGGCGTATAGAAAACACGTGAAATCCCCTGCTCAAAATCCAACGAGTTGAATTGGTTTTAGAAAGGGTCGGTGGAACAGAGACGCTTAGGAGACACAATCTACAACAATGGTTTATATAAATTATCGGGCCGGTTTCGTTTTTTCTATGGCTGCGTTTGAATCTCGTCTAGGGTGTTTAGTCGTTAATCTTTTATTTCTTATCTTTGTTTATGTAGTCTTGTTTAGTTTAACGGTTTTTTGTGTTTTCTGTTTCCGGGATTGTGTTTTTTTAATCGCCGGCTTATAACTCCGGGGTTGTATATTTAAACCGTCGACTCTAGCTTCTAGTGTCGTTCGTTGCGACAACCAGCTTCGTTGTAACATGCTTTTTGGGCAATCCTGTTTAAAATCAATATAACAACAGAAAAAAATAATCAGTTAACACAACAAACATTCAATACCATACGAAGAGAATAACTTAGGTTACCGTGAAAATGGTCAGGATTCGCTATTGGTCAGTCATTAATCCACCAAACAGACATTTAAAATTTAACGGTGTCAAATGACTAAAAAGAGTAAACGGTGTAACATAACGTCCGTTATGCATTTTTTCGGAACACCAAGGACCGTTATACCAATCCGCCGAATATCAAGACAATGCATGGCTCCGGATTTCACGGCGTCTGTCTCTACAGTTCTTTTTTTGTCAGGACTACAAATCGCATTTATCTTGTTGGTCAACAATTAGTGAGAAGATAAAGACCATGCCAATGAATCATTAATACTTGATATTCCCATTTTTTTTTTTTGAACTTATTTTTATTATTATTTTCGTCGAGTAAAACAAATAATACGTTTACTCACGAAACCGTGACGGATGAACTGGGATAAATAAGTTGTTAAAAAATAAACGCTTTGTGTTCTTTTTTTTTGTTGTCGTCACGCTTTGTGTTCAAAAAACAAAATAAAACGCTTTATCTTAAACCGTCTTTAAGACGTTACAATGACTTTCCCGCTAATTTGACCCTGATTACTCCATCCATGTATTAGAAACGCGTTGCCGAATTTGTCACACAAATGGTAGACGAAAATAACATTCTCTTTATAGAAAGCCTCAGCTAAAAAAACATTCTCTTATAGAGAAGCAAATGGAAATAATGTAAAAAAATTAATAGTATCTATCTTATTAAAACAGAAACATTCTGTTGGATCTAACATTTATTTTGTAAGTTTTTAAATTAAATACACATTTATACTTTATAGTTAAACCTACATTAAATCAGTAATGTTCTTTTCTTTATACTACTATCCATGTTTCCAAACAATATACTTATTTCTTTATACTACTATCAATGTTTCCAAACAATATATTTTTATACTACTATCAATGTTTCCAAACAATACAATAATTAATCTTATTTATTTTATATCTATCATTTTCTCTTTAAAATTTTGTAGAAACGTTATAATTTCATAAATTGCAAAATAATGAACTTTAAAATTTGAATTATAAGACTACAAAATATGAAACTATTTCAATTTAAATCCAATTAGATTACATATCGGTCATCCATCAGTTCAATCGGTTAGTCTCGAGTTTTAGTGATTTTTTTTAATATGAATATTTTAAAAACCTAAATTGAATTGTCAGATCTCCGGATTAACTGGTATAATCACAATCGGGTTGAATTTAAAAACATTGATTTAAATGCAAAAATATTTTTAATACACACTCTTTAAAAATTACCAAAATATTTGTTAAGTTATTAGTGAAATTTTTCATCGTAAAATATTCCGCGCTTCCAAAGCGCGGAGCAAATGTAAATAATCCCCTAGTCTATATTTGAGAAGTGATTTTGCCACATGTCTTCTCTACAATCATTTTCACAAAAAAAATTGTGACGTGGCTATTAAGATATGACATGTCATGTGGTTAAATATGACATGGACAATTACATTTAATGCTGATATATATTTTTGGAAATATTTTTAGAATATGGCAATAACTCATATATTACATTTAATATTGATTTATATTTTTGGTAAACTTTGTAGAATATGGTAATAACTCATAAATCTCACTATAATAAATATATTCAAATATGACATTTTGAATTTCGAAATATTTTATAATTTTACTTTAATAATTATAAATTTTTTATTATCTAAAATTTTCTAAATTTTCTGAACTTTTTAAAAAAAAATTAAATTGTTATATCATTATTTTCTTTTAGATATCTACAAATTATATAAATATCATTTAGTTTTTATTTTTGATAACTATACAATTTATATAATTTTTAGTAATTTTGTACAAGTTGATTTAATACATTTAACCAAATGAAATAAATATTTTTTATCTAAGATTTTAACTTTATATATATAAATATATATTCTTAAATATAATTTCAAATAAAAAATATTTTCTCTTAATTTTATGCTTAATTAATGATATTTATATTAATTATTGGTCAAAATAATAAAATATATAATATTGATAAATTACATTTTAAAATATAAAATTTAACTTTTAAAAAATTCATCACTACACATGGTGCAGAAAAACACCTAGATTAATAATTGTGACATGGCTACTAAAATTGATGACATTTCTTATACATTAATATGACATGGACAATTATATTTAATGTTAATTTATATTTTTGGTAAACTTTTTAAAATATGGTAATAACTCATATATTACATTTATTGTCAATTTATATTTTTTGACTTTTTTAAAATATAGTAATAACTCATAAATCATCATTAAAATAAAAATATTCAATTATGGCATTTCAAATTTCGAAATATCATTTAAATTAAAAATAAATGAAAAATATATACATATTATTAAAAAATTATAAAAATTAAATCATAAAACTAAATTAAATCGTAAAATAATTAGTTTCTTATATATATCTACAGATTTTATAAATATTGTTTAATTTTAACTTTTGACAGTTATGCAATTTTTACATATTTATTTAATATATTTAATTAAAATAAATAGATATAAAAATATACCTAAGATTATAATTTTAAGTATATACATGCACATTTTTAAATATAATTCAAAATAAACAAAATTATTTTTATCTTAATTTTAATGTTGAGTTAAATCAAATTTATATTAAAATATTGATAAGAAAAAAGAAAATTTATAATATTAATAAAAATTAAATATAGTTTATATTTATTAAAAATATTTTAAATTTTGTTTACTGCACATGGTGCAGGAAAACACCTAGTGTAAAGAAAAATCCAAGATCTATACGCAATATTTAAAACAGGAAAGACAATCGATATTATTATCAGTTAGCCGAAAATGCCAAAAATCTCAATCATAGAGATATGCAAGAAAATATTACAAATCAAGACCATATCATTTTCTCATCTTCAGTCGATATCTTTCTTTCTAAGCATTCGAAGAGTAATAGAGTAGTTATAACAATTTTTCTTACAATTTTTCCTACAAGCTCTTACAACTGAAATTATTATCTTAGACAAACAACTATTGTTAAATTATCTTGAAATTATTATTATGTCTCATGTACATACAACTTCTCCACAATTCTGATATTTTAAAACTTAGCGTGTATATCTAAACATAAACATGGTAAGTAATCCTCATTTGTATAATTACAGAATTTTTATCGGATATTATACTATTTTACAGCTTAATTAAACCGCGTGCCAGCTGTGTACCACCACAATTAAATTCCCCCAAAATAATAGAAAAAACAAAAATTAGGAGAATAAATTCATCTTTAATTTTCTCTGGTTCATCCATTTTTCCCCAAAAGAATAAAATTCTATTTAATTTAATTTATTAAAATTTCGTAAGAAAAGGTTATTATGCTTTTATGATCCCACACTCTTATCTCTCTCCCTCCATCTCCGCCGATTCCATCTCTTACTCACTTTCCCCTTCCCCTGTAAAAAGCAAGCTCCTTTCTCCTCCCTCTCCTCCTCCTTCAATGCCACCATAAAACCCTACAACAAAGTTCCATCCTTTAACCTCTTCTCTCTCATAAAAAATGGCGAAATCTCATCTATTCATCCTCCTCTGTTTCCTCCTCAATTCCGTATCTTCTCAAACCACCGTCGATGAGCCCACTATGCAAGCCCTCAAATCCCACCTAAACCTCACCAAAGACGTTGACTGGTCAAACCCCAACCCTTGCAAATGGCCAACCGTCGAGTGTTCAAACAACAGAGTCACCCGAATCCAACTCAACAACAAAGCCATCCGAGGAACCCTCCCCTCCAATCTCCAAACCCTAACCGAGCTAACCGTCCTCGAATTCTTCATGAACCAAATCTCCGGTCCCATCCCCGATCTCTCCGGTTTAACCCGGTTACAAACCCTAAACCTCCACGACAACCTCTTCGACTCTGTTCCCAAAAACCTCTTCTCCGGCATGGTCTCTCTCCAAGAGGCTTACCTCGAGTACAACCCTTTCTCTCCCTGGGAGATACCCGAGTCTCTCAAAGAAGCTACTTCTCTTCAGAAACTCTCCTTGACCGGATGTAACTTAACCGGGAAGATACCTGACTTCTTCAGCTCCCAGACGCTTCCTAGCTTGACAAGTCTCCAGCTTTCTCAGAATCTCTTGCAAGGGGAGTTGCCTCCGAGCTTTGGAGCTTCTTCTTTACAGAAACTATACCTCAACGGGCAGAAACTTAACGGTTCTGTTTCTTTATTACAGAACATGACTTCGTTAATCGAGCTTGATCTGCAAGGTAACGCCTTCTCAGGCCCAATCCCTGACCTCTCTGGTTTGGAAGCTCTGAGTCTGTTCAATGTAAGAGAGAATCAACTCACTGGTCTTGTCCCACCGTCGTTGACTGGTCTCAAGTCGCTTAAAACTGTGAACCTAACCAACAACTGCTTCCAAGGACCGACTCCAGAGTTTGGAAAATCCGTTGCTGTTGATGTAATAGCCAAGACGAACAGGTTCTGTCTGGAGACTCCTGGTGCTCCTTGTGATCCTCGTGTCGATACATTGCTCTCTGTAGCCGAGTCGTTAGGTTATCCGGTGAAGCTAGCCACGAGTTGGAAAGGTAACGATCCGTGTGATGGCTGGCTTGGGATTACTTGTTCGGGAAGTAACGTCACGGTGGTGAATCTAGGGAGGCAGGGGCTTACTGGTACTATCTCTCCGAGCTTTGCTAAGATTGCTTCGTTGGAAACTATTAATCTGTCTAATAATAATCTCACCGGGACTATACCTAACGAGCTCACCACGTTGCCTAAGCTTAAGACGCTTGACGTGTCTAACAATGATATCTACGGAGGTGTTCCGAAGTTTGGGGATGGTGTGGCTGTGGTGACTAGTGGTAACGCTAACATCAATAAGGACGGACCTTTGTCACCGGATGGAGGGGGTGGAGGAGGTTCTAAGAAGTCGAGCAGTGTGAAGATCATAGCTCCTGTGGTTGGTGGTGTTGTTGTTGCTGCGTTGTGTTTAGTTGGTCTCGGTGTGTGTCTCTACAAGAAGAGAAGAGCAAGGCCGGCTAAGGTTCAGAGTCCAAACAGCCACGTGGTGGTACATCCGCACCACTCTGGTGATGGAGACGCTATTAAACTTAGCGTTGCGGCTTCTAGTGTTGGAGGGAGCTCTAACAGTCAGACTCCGAACAGTGAGATTCATGTGGTGGAGTCTGGTAACTTGGTTATATCTATACAGGTTCTGAGGAGTGTGACGAACAACTTCAGTGAGGAGAACATTCTCGGGAAAGGCGGTTTCGGGACGGTTTACAGAGGTGAGCTTCACGATGGAACTAAGATAGCTGTGAAGAGGATGGAGCCTTCAGCTGTGAGTGACAAGGGACTTGAAGAGTTCAAGTCAGAGATCACAGTTTTGACGAAGATGCGTCACCGTCATCTCGTTGCACTTCTTGGCTACTGTCTTGATGGTAACGAGAAGCTTCTTGTGTATGAGTACATGCCGCAGGGGACACTGAGCCAGCATTTGTTCCACTGGAAAGAAGAAGAGAGAAAGCCGCTTGATTGGACTAGAAGGTTGGCGATTGCATTGGATGTAGCTCGTGGTGTGGAGTATCTACACACGCTTGCTCATCAGAGTTTCATCCATAGGGATCTAAAGCCATCGAACATCCTTCTTGGTGATGATATGAGAGCTAAAGTCTCTGACTTTGGGTTAGTCCGTTTAGCCCCTGAAGGCAAATACTCCATTGAGACTCGTGTCGCTGGCACCTTTGGATACCTTGCTCCAGAATATGCAGGTTAGGCATTGATGTGTCCCTATCCAACTCTTAAAGTTTCATACTTTAGGTCGTTTTGCATTGACCCAGTTGTTAAAGTTTCATCCTTTAGGTCATTTTGCATTGACCCAATTGTTAACGTTTCATACTTAGGTCGTTTTGCATTGACCCAAGTGTTAAAGTTTCAAACTTTGATCGTTGTTTTGCATTGACCCAAGTGTCAAAGTTTCATACTTTGATCGTTTTGCATTGACCCAAGTGTTAAAGTTTCAAACTTTGATCGTTGTTTTGGATTGACCCAAGTGTTAAAGTTTCATACTTTGATCGTTGTTTTGCATTGACCCAAGTGTTAAAGTTTCATACTTTGATCGTTCTGCACTGACCCAAGTGTTAAAGTTTCATACTTAGGTCGTTTTGCATTGACCAAAGTTTTAGAGTTCATACTTTGATCGTTGTTTTGCATTGAACCAAGTGTTAAAGTTCCATAATTTCATCGTTTTGCACTGACCCAAGTGTTAAATTTCATACTTTTAACCGTTTTTGCTAATGCTATATGGTTTTGATTGTGGTAGTGACGGGAAGAGTGACGACCAAGGTAGACATTTTCAGCCTAGGAGTCATACTAATGGAGCTAATCACTGGTCGTAAAGCCCTTGACGTTACACAACCTGAAGACAGCGTCCATCTAGTGACATGGTTCCGTCGTGTGGCAGCCAGCAAAGACAAAGACAAAGACGCCTTCAAGAACGCAATAGACCCAAATATCAACCTTGACGAAGAGACCTTAGCTAGTGTCCAAATAGTTTGGGACCTTGCTGGTCATTGCTGTGCTCGTGAGCCTATCAACAGACCAGACATGGGTCACATTGTCAACGTCCTTTCTTCACTCACCGTCCAGTGGAAACCCTCTGAGGCAGATCCTGATGACCTCTACGGGATAGACTATGATGTGCCTCTTCCTCAAGCTGTTAAGAAATGGCAAGCCTCTGAGGGACTCAGCCAAACCATGGATGACTCTGGATCTTCGTCTTCAGCTTATGGAAGTAGAGACAATACACAGACGAGTATCCCTATTCGCCCATCTGGTTTTGCTGCCTCGTTCACTTCTGTTGATGGACGTTGAAGATAATAAAGACTGCGTTTTCTTATGGTTTCGTTAAAACGTTTTAGTAGTAGTAGAAGACCCTTTTTGTTTTTCTCACAAGCATTTACTTATGACTTGGTATCTTTTTTTTTTTTTCTCATGCAAGCTTTTGGTTTAAGATGTTATCATCTTTGTAGTGTTTATGCAAATATAAAACCATCTTTTGAGAGTTCTTAGATATGAACTCTCATTCCTGTTGGGCCCGAATATAGCCCGGTAACTGATTATTCAATAATAAAGATGATGATGGGCCACGACAAGCTCATCACGAGTCTGAAGTCTAAAAGAGAGCTAAGCACGAATCAGAGGCTGAAAGTTAAGGATCCTGACTAAGGAGGTCACGACGAAGAGGAAGCTCATGTCGCAACCAGAAGAAGCGCAGGACCCGGTCAAGGGGAAGCTGTTGCAGATTCCACCTCAAGCGGAGAGGATCTCGGAGATCAGTTGCAAACAACCTAAAGAAGTCCAAAGCTATAAAAAGAGAAGGTCGAAGACTAAAAAGAGGATCCGATCCTACTCAGATTTTACTCAACATTCATCAAAACATTCTTAGATATAATCCTTTTGTTATCTTTATAATCATAAGAAGAAACATCTTTGTAACCATCCCATTTATATTATATCAATACAAATCGAAGTTCATTCATCAAGTTCTTACGGGATTCAGCCCGCGATAATCTTTCCCTAACCTTTCCTAAACATAAAACCTGATCTAAAATCTAGGTGTGAGTTTTACCCCTCACAATTGGCGCCGTCTGTGGGGAAGAAACAATCGAATCCCTTACTCTAACTCGAGGATGAACCCTACCGATCAGACAACAACCCCGTCTGACCTTAACCTCCCGATTCAGAGCGATGGCTCACCGAATGACGGAGGCTCTAGTCTCGTAATCACAGAGCCTCAACGTGGCGACCACCGATCTGGGCAACAGCTTCCGGTTGATGCTCGAACGAGCCAAACTACAACCGGAGTTACTAACCCGAGGTCATCAGGTGGAAACACCTCCGAGCTCCCGGTTACCGAGAATCCTCAGCAGCAAGCCATTCCGAATCAAACGGAGGCTCAGCTCTCTGAGATCCGCCAGATGATGATACAATTAGTAGACCGAGCTCAGGAAAGTGAGCGCACGATGCATCAGCTGACTGTACGTCAACAACGATTCGAAGAGATAACTAGATCTCTAAACGCAACAACCCAACCACCGCAACGTCAAGCTCCGGGGGTCATCTTCCATGATCGATTAACCGATCCCTCTTTTCCCCGAGCACGTTTAAACTTTTCCCCTGATAGCACTGCCCCTGAAGGACGCGGATCTGCTTTCCAGACACCTCATACTGGAACAGTTCCCGTGTTCAATCCACCTAATGCCAGTGCTATGGGAAGTAACGTAGCAACAACCAGCTCCACACCCGGTCAGGTCACTGACAGAAGTACTCGTTTACCTCCTCCGCCACCTGATCCTAGGTCCGGAGCAGGAATATCCTTCCCATCTGGAGGCAGAGCGTCAGCTTCGGTTTATCAAACTAGAAGCTCGGTCCCGAATGAGGACGGTTATCAAAGGATAAACTCCGATAACCCAAGAAATGTCGAGCGACTTAGCCCACCAACCGCATGGGAAGATGAGCCAACTCGATTCCGTCAGGAACCCACTCATCGGGTACCTGCGAACGATCCAAATATCCTTCCGTTTGAAGGACCTGAAGCTATCCGTAGATATATGGAGAGAACTCACGCGGCTCTCCAGAAATTGGGAGCTCAAGTCCATAAAGCTACGAGTTCAGCTCCCGAAATCGATAGCTTAATCGAAGAAACCCGTGGAACTCCATTCACGGACATAATTGCCAGTTCTCACATAAGAGATACCCGAAAAATCAGAATTCCTGAGTATGATGGGACCTCCGACCCAAAAGCCTATTTGAGAGCTTTCCGATTGGCAATTGTTAAAGCCCATTTCACACAGGAAGAATGTGAAGCAGGTTACTGTAGGACATTCGCCGAAAACTTGGTCGGAACAGCCCTTGAGTGGTTCTCCGGTCTCGAGCCAGCCTCGATAGACAATTTCGATCAATTAACCAACGCCTTTATGAAGCAATATTCAACCCATATCCAGAAGCAAGCCTCTGAGGCCGACCTTTGGAAGGTTAGTCAAGGAATGGGAGACTCATTACGAGTCTACATCGAGAAATTCAGGGCAATAAGAACTAAGCTCTCGAATCCTAACGACAAAGTTGCCATCGAGGCCCTTAGGAGAGGTCTGTTCTATAGATCGAAATTCTGGTCAGAGCTAACACTCAATGCTCCTCCAACTATCGATGACGCTCTTCATAGAGCCACCAAATATATTACTTTGGAGGAGGAGACAGCTGCACTGGATAAACTCCACAAGAAACCACAGAATCATTCGAAAGGTGACTCCTCCGAGATTAAGGGACCTCATAAAAAGGGTAACCCCCGAAATAATCAAACTCAGGGAGAACATTCCTACGCAATCGAGGAAGACAAGGAAGAGAAACCTGTTGCAGCAGCAAACAAAACTCCCTGGTCAAAAGGCTTCGATAAAGGCAAACATTGCTCTTATCACGATCGCGAAGGACATTCAACCGAAGAGTGTTGGGACCTCCAACGCCAGCTGGCAGCTAAATTCGCAGCCGGAGAAATAAAGGGCGTGGACCTTAAAAAGCCGCCACCTTATCAGAAAAGAGGTTCCAGGGACATTTCCCCGAAACGCGAGAGGTCACCTGAGAAGGAAACCGATTCGCCACCTCCAGGTCCCAAAAAAAGAGTCGACATGATTCTTGGGAAATTCCCCCAAGGAAAAAGTTTACAAGTCGAAGCTCTCTTGAGCAAACCCTCCCATCAATCGAACCCCGACTCGAGGGTGGACTGTATCCTTGGAGGATCAGACATATGTCAAGACTCCGTCAATTCCATTAAGAATCACGTGCGGAAGGATGTGTCTAACACTGGACCTAAGCCTCCTAATCCTGAATCCAACACTAAGATTTCTTTCTGGGAGAGCGAGACCTCAAACCTTGACAGACCTCACGATGATGCGTTGATCGTCACCCTGAACATCGCAGGATACGAGGTTCCTAAGCTCATGATAGACACAGGAAGCTCTGTCGACCTCATTTTCTATAACACCCTAAAAGGGATGGAAATAGACGACTACGAAATTATTGGCCAAAAGGCTAATCTCGTAGGCTTCTCCGGAGAAACAACTACCTCATTGGGAACAATCAAGCTCCCAGTCATAGCTGGCGGAATAATGAAAATGACCAACTTAGTAGTCATCGATAGACCTTCCCCGTTCCACGCGATTTTGGGAAGACCTTGGATCCACAAAATGAAGGCAGTAGCCTCAACGTACCATCAGTGCGTAAAATTTCCAACACCCGAAGGGATAGCTACCATACACGGTAGCCAGAAGATATCCAGGATCTGCTATTTGGGAGGATTCGAAATCCTCAAAAAATCCCCCCAATAGCAATTACAGATCCAGGAAGGTCGCGAAATGCAACAAAATATTCGAGGTCCCCCCAGGAACCTAACCGAAAAAGTTTGCATCGACGACTCAGATCCTGAAAGAAAGGTGAGCATCGGGTCCGAGCTACCTCTTGAGACAAAAAAGGAGCTCATTGATTTTTTGAAAAGCAATGTCAAAACCTTTGCATGGTCCACCAATGACATGAAAGGAATAGACCCGAACATCACCACCCATAAGCTAAAAGTTGACCCTACTTTCAAACCGATCAAACAGAAGCGTCGTAAGCTAGGTCTCGAAAAGGCTCAAGCCGTTAACGACGAAGTTGACCGACTTACGAAAGCTGGGTCCATTCGAGAGGTACATTACCCCGACTGGTTAGCTAACCCAGTAGTGGTAAAGAAGAAAACGGGAAGTGGAGAATCTGTGTAGACTTCACAGACCTAAACAAAGCTTGTCCTAAAGACAGCTTCCCGTTACCTCACATCGACCGCCTGGTTGAAGCAACAGCCGGCCATCAACTCCTATCCTTCATGGATGCCTTCTCAGGATATAACCAAATCATGATGGATCCTGAGGACCAGGAGAAAACTGCATTCATAACCGAACGAGGAACCTATTGTTATAAAGTTATGCCATTCGGACTAAAAAACGCAGGAGCTACCTATCAGAGGCTAGTAAATAAGATGTTTGCTGGACAACTTGGAAAAACCATGGAGGTCTATATCGACGACATGCTAGTCAAATCCTCAGCTGGAGAAGATCATATCTCCCACTTAAGGGAATGCTTCGATATCCTGAACAAGTACGATATGAAGCTCAATCCCACTAAATGTACTTTCGGGGTACCATCAGGCGAGTTCCTAGGCTATCTCGTAACCGAAAGAGGCATTGAAGCCAACCCGCAGCAGATAGCAACCTTCCTAGAAATGCCGTCACCTAAGACGACCAGAGAGGTACAAAGATTGACTGGACGAATCGCGGCATTGAATCGATTTATATCCAAGTCCACTGATAAATGCCTCCCATTTTACAAACTTCTAAGAAATAATAAGAAGTTCTTATGGGACGAGAAATGTGAGGAAGCCTTCAAGCAATTGAAAGCTTACCTCTCCGAACCTCCGATCCTATCTAAACCAGTAATAGGAGAGCCATTGTACCTATATCTCGCTGTATCAACTGCTGCAGTCAGCGGCGTTCTAGTACGAGAAGAACAAAACGAACAAAGACCTGTCTATTACACCAGTAAAAGTTTGATAGACGCCGAAACCAGGTACCCTGCAATGGAAAAACTAGCTCTAGCAGTCGTAACAGCCGCCAGAAAATTGCGACCTTACTTCCAATCGCACTCGATCGTCGTAATGACCTCACAACCATTACGAATGATCTTGCACAGCCCCAGCCAGTCAGGGCGATTGGCTAAATGGGCCATAGAACTCAGCGAATATGATATTGAGTATAGACCTCGAGCAGCAGCGAAAGCTCAGGTCCTCGCTGACTTTATCATCGAGTTGACATCCGAGCAGTTAGACTCCGAAATGGAATCTCCGAAGTGGAGCCTATACGTCGACGGAGCCTGATCAAAACAGGGCTCCGGTATCGGTCTAAGGCTAACTTCTTCAGCAGGAGAAACCATCGAGCAGTCATATAGGCTCGGATTCAGCGCCTCAAACAACGAAGCTGAATATGAAGCACTAATCGCAGGGTTGAAGCTCGCCCTAAGCCTCGGAATCCGAGAGCTAAACGCTTATAGTGATTCACAGCTAGTAGCTAGCCAGTTTCACGGAGAATATGAAACGAGGGACGAAAGAATGGGGGCATATCTCGAAGTCGTCCAGAACCTCACTAGGCAGTTCGACAAATTCGAGCTAACGAGAATCCCACGAGGTGAGAACTCCTCAGCAGATGCATTGGCTGCTTTAGCCTCCACATCAGACCCCCTCGTAAAACGAATCATACCCGTAGAAGGAATCGAGAAACCAAGCATCGACATAGCTACTAAAGCTGAAAAAGAGAGCAAACTAAAAGCGCAACCCGAAGGTACCTGCCCTGAAGCGGTAGCTACCCAGGTTTTCACAACATTTTGGTTTCCAAAAACCAGAATATGCAGCGCAAAAAAGCATACCTCCGGGAACATAATCCAAGTCACGGAAGATATTCCTCGAAATTCAGACTCCTTAGAGCCTGATCTCGAGAATACCCCCGGGGCACCAACTCAGACCCAGTCATCTGCAGAGTTAAAACCAGAAGCCGTACAGCTCTCCAAAATTCATCTGGAGGTATTCCTCGGAATTCAGACTCCCTGGAGCCCAATCCTACCAATACCTCCGGGGGCACCACGACACCAGGTCCCGAACAGGAACCTCCCTCGTCTCTTCATAACAAAGTTGTAGGAAGAGAGGATTGGAGAATTCCAATCACGCAATACATCCTGGAGGGAAAGACTCCACCCAATAAATGGGAGGCTCGAAAGCTCAAAGCATTAAGCGCGAGATATTGCGTAACTGAATCTGTCCTCCTCAAACGAAGCATTTCCGGACCTTACCTAAAATGCGTCCATGGCCTCGTTGCTATGAGACTCATGAAGGAAATGCACGACGGTTCCTGCGGGAACCACTCTGGAGGAAGAGCTTTAGCCATCAGAATCAAAAGACAAGGATATTTCTGGCCTACCATTATTGCAGATTGTGAGGCCTATTCCTCTTCATGCGACAAATGCCAGAGGCATGCACCGATTATACACCAACCTGCGGAAAAGCTGTCTAACATATCTGCCCCTTATCCATTTATGAGATGGTCCATGGATATCGTGGGACCACTAGTACCATCAGGAAGTGGAAAGAAGAAGCTACGCTTCCTCTTAGTCTTAACAGACTACTTCACAAAATGGATAGAGGCTGAAGCTTTCCAGCAGGTAACCAGGGTCGAGGTCGAGCAACTTGTATGGAAAGATATTGTGTGTAGACACGGCGTCCCATACGAAATCGTAACTGACAATGGAGGACAATTCATATCCCACGATTTCAAAATATTTTGTGACAAGTGGAATATTCGCCTGACCTTCTCATCACCTCGCCGACCTCAAGGTAACGGACAGGCGGAGGCTGCTAATAAATCAGTATTAGCAAACCTCAAGAAACGCCTCGGAACCCAGAAGGAACTCTGGTCAGAGAAGTTACTTGAAGTACTTTGGGCATGTCGAACCACCCCACGAAAAGCTACAGAAGAAACTCCTTTCTCCTTAGCATATGGGATGGAAGCCGTCGTTCCAGCTGAAACCATTGCTGGTAGCCTTCGCCGGGAACTCTGTACATCCAATCCCGCAGCTAATGATCAGCTCCTAACTGACAGCCTCGATCTAATCGAGGAAAGACGGGACCGAGCTTTGATTCGCATTCAGAACTATCAGCAAGCAATGGCACGACAGTACAATTCCAAAGTCAGGCTCCGGCAGTTTGCTGTGGGTGACCTAGTACTTAGGAAAGTTTTCGAAGGAACCAAAGAGCCAAATGCTGGGAAGTTAGGAACTAACTGGGAAGGTCCCTATCAGATCATCCATGTAGTACGACCTGGCGTTTACAAGCTCCGAAAGGTGCGAACCGGGGTACCTGAAATCAGATCGTGGAACGCCACGAATCTTAAGAGATATTATCATTAGGTACCTAAAATTCCCGAACTACGTTAGGCTTGATCCCTTGACTGGGTACGTAGGCAACTCCGTCATGAGTGCAGCCCCAACCTCATTTCAAACACTTCGTTCACTACAATCAAAGGGGGCATATGTCTGATTAAAATCACATAGCCCGCGCAGCAAGTGTATTATCATCGTAATACAGCAATTGTATGATTACTATAATACCATGTATCCAATTATCAATAAAGAAATTATTCTCGTTATCTCAATTCTTTAAACAAAACAGGTCCTTGCAAACCTGAACCTAAGGTCTTAAAATCCTTAACAATCCTAAAGGTCTTAAAATCCTTCAAAACAATATCAGGTCTCGACGAACCTGAACCTAAAGGTCTTAAAATCCTTCGGACAGTATCAGGTCTCGACCAACCTGAACCTAAGGTCTTAAAATCCTTAACAATCCTAAAGGTCTTAAAATCCTTCAAAGCAATGTCAGGTCTCGACGAACCTGAACCTAAGGTCTTAAAATCCTTCAGACAATATCAGGTCTCGACGGACCTGGACCTAAGGTCTTAAAATCCTTACCAAATCTTCAAGGTCTTAAAATCCTTGTCAATTCTCCAAGGTCTTAAAATCCTTATAAATCTTCGAGGTCTTAAAATCCTCATCAAATCACAAAGGTCTTAAAATCCTAAGCAAGTCTCAACGGGTCTTGAAATCCCACAAACAAGTTCAGGTTCCCAAGAACCCTCACCTAAGGTGTCCAGATTAAACTTAGGTCCATAAAAATCCTAAGCTAATCCCGATACTTCGAGAAATCCTCTTAAGGAACAAAAAGAAAAACGACCAAAGTCTTCCAGACTTATTGTAAGGATCGATTATGATTAAGCTGTCATATTTCACGACTAAAGCCAAAAACCAAAAACGAAACAAGAAAACCAAGTTTGAAATTAAACAAGGGTTTAAAAGCCTCCCCAGGCTAACCAAAGATTCAAAATGCAACAGATAAAGGTTTAAAAGCCTCCTCAGGCTATAAGTTTGAGAAACAAATGAAAACAAAGCCCATCGGGCAGAAATCCTAGAAAACACGAAAGAGCATCAGTTCTTAAACTTCCTTGTCATCCGAGCTCTTCTCAGCTCCCTTGCCAGCTGGATCTTCCTCTTCAGGAACCTCCTCCATCTCCTTGTCGCTACCTCCAGAGGCGGTTTCGACAGGGGCTGAGTAAGAACCCACCAATCCCAAATTAGAACCGAACTCTCCGGAAAAGGAGAGGTTAAACATATTAATCTCGAAAGTACCTGAACTCTCAGAGAGTTGGGGAAGAGGGAGCTTGCCAATCGAGAAGTCCGAAACCTGAGCCTTCTCGTACGCCGCAACAGCTTCCGGCATTAGCGCCACCAAGTTATCATACTCATCTTGAGTACTCTTAATCTCACTATCCAGTATGTCCTTCAGGAGCTCGGTGTTGGCTTGAATCTCTTGGGCATGAACCAGGAGGTCAACTTCGTCTTTCTTCTTGGAGAACTTCTCCTTGACAATAACCAGAATCTTGTTGTAGGCTTCAGCTACCTCCTTCTTTCCCCTCCGGACGGCTAGCCTGACCTCAGCTTTATATCCCGTCACGTCTTGGAAGTCGGAAATTGAAATTTAAACTCGCTTAAATCTAAAACCGTTGATTCGACTAGAGATGGATTACAGCCGTCCGATCGGATATGAATAAATACGGTTGAGATAGCTAGTAATCATGATCTCAACAAGAGAATCTAGCTTGGGCGGCTAGGTCTAGCTCCCGAGAATAACGAAACCTCATTTCGAGAGCTGGGGGCAACTGTTGGGCCCGAATATGGCCCGGTAACTGATTATTCAATAATAAAGATGATGATGGGCCACGACAAGCCCATCACGAGTCTGAAGTCTAAAAGAGAGCTAAGCACGAATCGGAGGCTGAAAGCTAAGGATCCTGACTAAGGAGGTCACGACGAAGAGGAAGCTCACGTCGCAACCAGAAGAAGCGCAGGACCCGGTCAAGGGGAAGCTGTTGCAGATTCCACCTCAAGCGGAGAGGATCTCGGAGATCAGTTGCAAACAACCTAAAGAAGTCCAAAGCTATAAAAAGAGAAGGTCGAAGACTAAAAAGAGGATCCGATCCTACTCAGATTTTACTCAACATTCATCAAAACATTCTTAGATATAATCCTTTTGTTATCTTTGTAATCATAAAAAGAAACATCTTTGTAACCATCCCATTTCTATTATATCAATACAAATCGAAGTTCATTCATCAAGTTCTTACGGGATTCAGCCCGCGATAATCTTTCCCTAACCTTTCCTAAACATAAAACCTGATCTAAAATCTAGGTGTGAGTTTTACCCCTCACAATTCCTACTTCAGCGTTTCTTCCACACAAAACGACACCTAGTTTAACTACACAAGCCCATTCTTTCGGACGCATTTCAAAGAGAAGACCCGTTAACTGCCCGAGTGAATATTAATGGGCCCAACTTTAGAGGAATGTTCTCGCAACTCGCAACTCGCAACTATACAACTTGGTTATATACAACCCCAATGAATAAGTTCCCCAGAATTTTTTTTTTTAATGTTCGTTTAAGAAAATCTAAAAACATATTACCATTTTTATTTGGGAAAATAAATTATATGAGATTTTAATTTGAAAACTACACCATTCTTAATTTATCTTGAGAACTACACTTTTGTATATGTATACTGACTAAGTTATCCAGTCTGGATATTTAAAATTAGTGTTGTATAATTTTGTCATAATAGTTATTTAAATATTTAAACTAAAATTTCACAAGAATAATATTTTTATTTATTTTATTTTTGGAAACAACACTATTAAATCTAAAGATTATTTTTTGAGTATATCTTAATTTCTTTTGAGAAAAAAAACAAAACCAAATAAGTGTCTTCTTCATCGTATCTTCTTCCTATTTCTTTTAGTACTCCATTTTTGTGAAACATATCTTCTACTTTCTGTTCTTTCCTTCATTTTCCATTTTTATGTTGTATATACTTTTCTTCTTATTGTTTTCTATTTTGAGTCATTCACATATTTTTTTATTCTAGCTGCTTTTACGAAATTTTAATTTTAAGAATGATAAATCTTGAAACACTCACAGATGCAATCGTAGAAGACGAAATAAATCCAAAAAAATCTAAGTTTAGAAAGAGAATAAAAACTTGTGGATAATCACCAAGAATCAGAAACTACCACTAAGAAACTACCTGAACATTACATGGAGCATAAAGTTTTCTTACAACATTCTTCCTATGAATGATTTGTCATAACAACACAATATCCAAGTATACAAAAATGATATCAGTTTGTTCTTGTATTTATAGTATGATCTACGTAAATATATTGGAAAACATTCATTAAACTAATAACTATAAAAACTAGCACTCACGAACAGTTGGTATTGTATTTTAGAAGAAAACAACTTAAACAGTCAGTTTTCATGAACGCCACAAGAACACCTTACAACATTCTATCTAAAAATGATTATATAAAAATCTTATTAACTTCTTCGGAGTCTTGAGTTTTTTTTATTAACTCTGTAAAACATCAGTTTTTTAGTCGTCAGTTTTTTGCTTTACAAACTAAACTTAAGTATAACAAAAAGTTTAAAATCTAATTCTTGATATAATATATAATGCTAAAAGGTTATGTGTATTATGATGAATAGAATTTTTGCTTACAACGTAATTGTGTAAGTTTTTATGTAGATTTTAAATTATTTTAGAAATTTATCTATTTGTTAAATCAGTAAAATGTATTTATCTCAAATATATGATTACTTCAAAACATAAATAATTTCAAATTTTAAGTTTTTTTAGGTTCTATATTAAATTAGGGTGAAAATATCTTTTCATATATAATAAAATGTAATTTTCAAAAATAAAAAAATAAGGTACATTTTTCAAATTTCAAATTTCAAATCACAAATAGGGTATTTTTCAAATTATCCCTTTTTATTTTTACAGATTGTTAATTTATATGCATCACCAATTTTTCATATACTAATATTCTCTGGGCTTTTGAAACATAAATGCCAGAAAAGCAAATAAAACATATAACCGAGAATTATAAAAGCTCATTTATAATATCTAATAAATTTCGAATATTGGACAAAACAAGATCCATCAGCCGAAAATGCTATTTTTACTCTTAAAATAACTGTAATCGGAGCATATACGTTCACCAGAAAATGAATCCTCCAGAGCCACTGTAAAGGTTGAAGGAAAAAGCAAACTAAAAAAATACCTTAACACATGTTTATTGGGAAAAACGCGACTTGAGAGAACCGAAGAAGAAATCAAAAATAAAGAAAAAAGAGACTAAGACAGGGAAAAATGTGACGACGGTACCAACCCAACCATCTCTTACCGTTGTTGTAGTCAGCCTTGTTCCCAGAATCCCCTTTCAAGACCTGTCGTCCTTTAAACGACAACCTTATTCATCTGACCCTTCAGTTCAAGCACCACCACCACCCCTCACCACAACCGCACCATAACGGTTCACTGCCTCCTCCTTCCACCACCGATTTACAGCCAAGAGAAAGCAAAATAAGGTCTTTTCCTCTAAAGATTCGACATGCATGACTGCTGCGCTGAAACTACCACCATGATTCCACCGGAAAACCAAAGAATTGAACACCGCTACATCAAACTAACGAGAGAACCAATTATCCACAAACAAAGCTCTGGTCCAAACAACAAGAACGAAATAATTAAAAAAACTGGTACCTCATAGCATGCAATAGAACTAGAGAGACCTGGATCTAAAAAAAAATTGTGCTAATTATGTATAGAAAAGTTGGAGAAATGAAGGTTTGAGAAAGAGTGTCTATGTATCATTAATTATAACAATTATTCTTATTAAAACAAATTTTTACAATGTTTTGCTCTTTAAACAAACAGAAAATGAACAGAATTAATATATAAATTTTAAATATAAAGATTTTTACCAATTTTTATATTTATTTCGATTTTCTTCTAAAATAATTAAGCGTTTTGAAATATCTAGCTTTATACATTTTTTAGAATTCACAATATGAAAATTTTGAGAGATTATCTATTTTATAATGCGGATAAAAATATATAATTTTAATATTTTATCAGATAATTCATAATTTTTAACTAATATGTCAATTTAACATTGGTTATTACTCCATTCGTTGTATAAAATGCATGTTTTAGAAGAAAAAAATGTTTAGTAAGATATACCTTTTGTAATTTCAGTGTATTTTCAAAACTAATAATGATTAATTGTATAACTTTAAAAAGTTAATTGCACATATTAAATTTTGATTAGTTTAAAATTATGGGAAATAGATAATCATAAAAGTAAATCTAGCTATTAACTTAATTTTTTTACACCAAAAAAAAACTTAATTTTTTTATATTTCGTATGCTTTTCAAAACATACAAATAAAGAAAATGATTGAAATACATTTATGTTTTTGATTACTTATACCTATTTAACCAATATGATTTAAGATAAACAAAACTATTTATAAGATCAATGCATTTTTTAATTAATACTAAGCTTAAACTAAATATAAATCACACTGAAATTCTTTTTTTTTTGATGAAATTTCAAATTTATTGATCAAAAGAGCAAATCATTTACAAAGAATATGCTAGCTAAGACTATTTTAGAATGAAAGAGTCAAAAAGAAAACTGTGCTAAGGTGATACTTCAAACCATCTCCGCATAAGCCCCTCAAGCTTGTGATTTCCTCTATACTTGAGTGAAGAAATGCGGTTTCTCATTGTTCTGTTATGGATCTCACAATCTGAACAGCAGTTGACCATGGCTTCTGGTGCCTCCTCCCATTGCGCTCCCTCCACACTCCATAAATGGTCATCTGAAAGAGCATTCGAAGCAGTATTACATCAAGTGATGAGAACCGGGCTTGCTGGATAACGATCAGAGTTGTAGACCAGTCGGGGTTTATCCTCCTGCCTAGTAAGCGACTAGCAACACTATCCCACACCGTGTAGCTGAACGGACATGCAAAAAATAGATGATCTCTTGTTTCATCAGGCTCTCCACAAAGTGTGCAGTGTGATCTTAGAATCACACTGAAATTCTAAGATCACACTCTTTGCATAACAAGAAAAATATGTTAAATAACACTCTTTGTACAATAAAAAGAGGTATGTTTTATTAATATGACTGGAAAATTTTAATATATACAGAGAGATGTCGTTTGACTTAAGTATTAAATTCTACATTTTGACTTTTTCTATGTTTATTGGTATATTGTTTGAATAAAAAAATAATTTCATATTGGCAATCCATAAAATTTAAAAATACTTTTCCTATTTTAATTTTAATTTTTTATTTTATGCCTTAATGATTTTCAATATTTTTTATTTTTGGGATTATTTTAAAATTTTCTGTTTTAAATTCTTTTAAGTAAAATATTTCAGCACAAAATAAAAATCTGTAAATAAAATTTGTGTTTGATCATACACATCATAATATCTTTTTAGAGTTAAGTGCTACTTTGGTTAACTTTCATTTAATGATAAAATACAATATATTTGTAACCATTGATGTTTTTTCATTTTACAAGTTTAGTAAATTGCAATTAGATAGAATTGTGAACAAAGCACAAAAAAAGAGATACAATGGTGAGTATTTTTTAGGCCAACCTGTTAGTTATTGCTGTTAAATATAATAGTAGTACCTTTATTGAATTTATGTTTCAAAAAAATTACATTGAACTTTAATAATGTGGTACTAGATTTTGATCAACGATTTCAAAACATTAGATATAAATATATTTTGAAAATCTGATAAAATGTATGTCTCATTCCAATCCGTTTCATTTGTATCATTTTATGTCAATCATTTCCGCTTAAAACCATCTCATAATTTATTAATATACTTTTGTATTAAATTATTAAAACTATAATATTTTATATATATATATATCACTTTAATTTATGTATACCACTCTAGTGAAAAATTTATCATGTAAAAGCTATTTTACAAAACAAAAATAACCAAATGTTATACGATCTTATATTTTTTTCATGTTATTATATTATAGATAGGAAAACCCAATAACCAAAATCTAAGTTTTCTTATAGTGTTTGCTGACTATGTTTTGTAAGAATATAAATAACCAGACCAGGTGGTTGTGGCCAGGACCGAATGTTAACACATTTTAGATTTGATCTATCTCTTATGTGAAATTAAGTCACGATTATTTTTGTTCATTTTATACAGATATAAATTCACACTTTAAGGCCATTTGAATATCCGGAGAAAAGTCTATCCATGGATTACACTTTCTCTTGGAGATTAGTTTCGATCTTTCCATAAACTACCCTCATATTAATAAAAATCTATCTTATTAAAACAGAAACATTCTATTGGACTTAACATTTATTTTGTAAGTTTTTAAATTAAATACATATTTATAGTTTATAGTTAAACCTACATTAATCACTAATATTCATTTTTTATACTACTATCCATGTTTCCAAACAATATACTTATTTCTTTATACTACTATCACTGTTTCCAAACAATATATTTTTTATACTATTATCAATGTTTCCAAACAATACAATAATTAATTTTAGTTATTTCATATCTATCATTTTCTCTTTAAAATTTTGTAAAAACGTCATAATTTCATAAATTGTAAAATAATGAACTTTAAAATTTGGATTATAAGATTACAAATTATGAAACTATTATAATTTAAATCAAATTAGATTACATATCGGTCATCCATCAGTTCAATCAGTTAGTCTCGGGTAGTAATTTTTTAATATGAATATTTTAAAAATCTAAATTGAATTGTCAGATCTTCGGATTAACCGGTGTAATCACAATCGAGTTGAATTTAAAACACTGATTTAAATGCAAAAATATTTTAAATACACACTCTTTAAAATTTACCAAAATATTTATTAAGTTATTAGTGAAATTTTTCATCGTAAAATATTCCGCGCTTCCAAAGCGCGGGTCAAGATCTAGTATATATATATAACCAATCAACTACAATATTATAATCTTTTTAATATTGATATGCAATGCAATAGGTATATCTTCGACATCTAATATTCCTATGTATGTATATGTACAGAATAACAGAATGATTTAATTCCAAAATTAATAGGCTAGTTTCCTTGAAAATTTCGGAGTAAATGTTGGAAGCTTTGTTTACCTTTATCGCACCATCTAGATTATAGAGACTACCTTTTTCCTCTCAAAGTCCAATTATTTTTCATTTGTAATTAAAATAAAGAAGACTAATTCGTAAAAATAGGATAAACTTTGAAGGTTAAAACTTAAAAGAGCCACAGTTATTTGTTGACTATTTGGACTTTTGATTTTCCCTTATTTTATTAATTGTAAAGTAATTTATGTTTTAGTTTTTAGTTTTTAGTTAAAAGAGCCACAATATAATTTGTTTATATTTCCTTGGCCGTCTACTATTTATTCACACTACAATCACTTGCTACATTTTCTTTTTCTTTTGGCTTCTCCTCTCTCTTTCTTCTTCCCCAAGAACCCTAAATATTTATGTTTACTTAGATGATTTTGATCGAAGAATTAGAAAAGTCTGCTCATCTGATCCATTGAAGGAATCCACCTTCTCATAACCAAATGAATCTGGTACAAACCCTTTATACATCTATATTTTTTTTCCAATTAATTTCATCTGTTTTTTTCATTTGTATATCAATTCATCATGAAAACCAATAAAGCTTCAAAATTTCTGCAGATCTCATCCTTTTCTTTGCTTATAAAACACTAGATTCGAGTGTTTGGTTTCATTAAAAATGATATATAAGAAAAAAATCTGCAGAATTCATCCTTTACAACAGTCTTATATATTTATTCATTTTAAATTTCAATTATCTTTCAAATTTCTTCGGATCCATCTATTTTTATTGTTGCAAACGAAACCCTCTAAATAAAATTTCGAATGATTGCATGTAAAATCATTTTATTTAAAATCAATAATATTTCTAAATTTCTACAGATTTGTTTTTAAAATTTGAAAATAAGTCGCCTTAAATTTTTCGTACTACCATAATTATAAGTCATTTACATCTTAGTCAACTTTCCAAATTTCTTCAAATATTCACAAGAAGTTATAACTTATTAGAAAAAAATTAGTTTCAGAGTGAGAAGAGAAGAGTTGATGAAGATTGGATTGCGACACTATTGAGCTTAGAGTTCTTTGGGATATGTATGGATCATAAGTATCTTCGAAAGAACGAGAAGAATGTCTTTTGCATTGACTGTAATGTCCAAATATGCAGACATTGTTGTGACACAGTTCACTTTCTCCATCGTCGTCTTCAGATTTGCAAATACGTTTATCAAGATGTTGTGCGTCTCCTCGATATTCAACACTGCTTTGATTGCTCCGAGATACAGGTTTTTTCTTGATATTAAATCATTATAAAATTAAATGAACTTTATTTGAGATACTACTTTTGTTTTCTAACTTGTGTTTTGCTCGAGCCTGTGAAATTCCAAATTAAATTGACATATTGCTTTTGCTTTTCTTTGAATTGGAATAATTTGTCTATGGGAAAAGACATATAAAATAAATGGAGAACAAGCTATACATTTGAATTCGAGGCCACAAGCAAAAGATGCAAGACCTTCAACAAAAGCCAAGAATGCAGCTTCATGCGTGACTTGTAAAAGATATATTCAAGATCGTCCTAATCGATTTTGCTCTATCTCTTGCAAGGTAATATATGTTATTTCAGTCTCTTTTATAGTTTTTTTCCCCTATGGATTGTTCTTTTCTTATAAGTCTATTGTTATCCTGTTAGTTATGCGTTGTTTTAGTAGTTTTTATAGATTAGTAGTTGGCAAAAGTATAGAAAATGTTCTGATGAGAAGGTACAAAATGTTTTACAGAACAATCTTGAAATTTCAAAAGAAAGTTAAGTCTTCAATGAGACATATCTCTGACATATGATGAATATGCGTGTTTTGAATTCTACACATTATAAATTATACAGTTCACACTTCATTTCTTGGTTTTAGAGTCAACAATATGCAATACTCGAGGTTCATTTTAGCTTTTTCTCTTAAAATAATTAGTCTTTTTGTTATATCAGTTGAGTCTTCACAACAGTCTAATATAATTTTAAACGTTGTCGTGAACACGTTTCAAAACGTGAAATTTGCACAATTCATTTGAAATCAAATACAGTAATTTATGTTAAATTATGGTCAAATAATTCAATGACATTTGCTTTGTTTCATTTGTTTTGCAGATTTCAGCTTGTCCAAAAAAGCACAATTTTTGTTTCTCTCCAGAAATAAACCAAAGTGCTTTGAGGAAAGAACATTATAATCAAGAAGAAAAAATAGAGGAGAAAAAAACATGCATATCATCACTCACCGATGTTTCAGAAGACTCGGAAGTTTTATTGAGTAATTTTTCATTGAGACCACTCATGAGGATACTCAAGAGAAAAGGAATTTCTAAAAGATCTCCTCTTAACTGATTTTATTTTCTGTGGATTTTGTTATCAAAAACCATACATTATTTATATTTCTATTTAAGAAGGATATTATATCGGGTTATGTTTAAAATAAAAACTTACGACGAAAAATAATGAATGTTTTGAGATAAAAGTATTAAAAGGATCAGAAAATACTGATGTGGAATGGTATGAGTGATTTATTTATTGTCCATCACAAAGAAAAAGAGGTATGGGACCAAAAAGTTTTCAGTGTTTTGGTGTGCATGAGTTGATTCACTGGAACCCACAAATAAAAAAATATGAATGTAATGCTAAGTGGGGTGTATTCAACTAAAGGTTTGAAGTGATTTGTATTAAAATGGCAAATCTACTGTTATTCAAATGTGGATTTTAAAAAACGCTTTAAAATCCAGTGTTATTGAACTTGGCATTTTATAAAACAATCTGAAATCCATTGTAATTGAACAAAATTTAAGTTAGAGATTTTAGAGTTCTTTAAGTGTTTTTAGAGTGTTTGAAAAGAGTTCCTTAGTTATAAAAATAAAAATACAAATCTCACTGTTTTAGATGAGATTCTAGAGTGTTTAAACAAAAGCACACCAAATTCTCTAATTCTCCGGCAATCATCTAAAAACTCATTAAAAATCAAATCAGTTCAAATTTCAGATTCAATACATCCCTCTAAGGCTTTCCTGGAAAAAAAGTTGATTGGTACATTCATCTACAGAATTGATGATGAAAAAAATAGAAATATATGTTACATTTTTTTGTCAACGAAATGTATATTACAAAAGCTTTGGTATATACCAGAAGGCAGAGAACTAATTATAAATCAATCTTTAGAAAAAATGAGAAAATACATGCGTACATTATAACAAATGATCATGTTAATGGTCTGCGGCAACCTGTTTTGTTTATTCACCATATCACAGAGTTTTATTTAATTAAAATATTATCACCCATCATTATCATTTATTTTATGATAATATATATTATTTAGATATAGTCATGTTAGGAATTCATAGCTAAAAAGATAGAAGCACCGACTGAGAAAAAGAAGAACGGAAGCATAACATAGGTCTGTTCGATTACGTGTAGCCGCGCCATCTACACCTTCAACTAAGATCGCGTTCGTTTATGTGTCGCGTGATTTGTGACTTACGACTAAATCTGCAATCTATGACTAAAATTATGTTTGTGAATATGTTACCTGATCTGCGATCTACAACTTACAATTAGTCGTGGGATTCAAATTTTCTTGATTTTTAGTCATTTTTCATGCGATTTGAATCGAGATATGCGATTGGTCGTGCGATCAGTCGCATAATATCAAAACAAACAATAACCTGCGATTTACGATCAGTCACATATCACAGATTATACGACAGTAAAATGAACAATAACCTACAATCGAGCACTGATTGCATGTCGCATGTCAGAGGTCGCATGACGCGCTATAGGTAGACAAACAGGGTCACAATCGTGATATATAATCTAGATTTAAAAAATATTTTTACATCTGTACTATTAAAATTCAAGTATTTTTAGGTTTCTTTGATTTTACAATAATATTATAAATTGTACCATTTACTTCCTTTTTAATAACATAAATAAGTAAATAAGAGAATATTTCAAAAGAAATCAAAAACTTTTTTTGCCTATTTATTTAACTGAAAAATTCCAAAATCATATACAATTAAAATTCGGGTAATAAGAAAAACAATAATCTATTCAAAGAATATTTCAAAAGAAAAAGAGAAAATAAATCATGTAATAATTGGTGTTCCACCCCATTTAAGGAAACCCACAAGCCTCACTAATCATTTAACATATATCTTATACTCTCTCTCTGTTCCTAAATATAAGATGTTTAGATAAAAACACACATATTAAAAAAAAATTTGTCTAGAAAGAAGTATTGAAACTTTAAACTAATGATATTCAACCAATTATTAAATAGATTATTAAATATGATTGGCTACACAGTTTTTATAAAAGTAAAAATTATCTAAAAAATGAAAACATCTTATATATTGGAACATCAAAGTTTTTTAAAACATCCTACATTTAACAACAGATGGAGTATAACTTATATCAGTTAATTTGGATATTCAAAGAAAATATATTTTAAATTATTTAATAATAAATTTGTAATAATTAACCAAACTATTTAAAAAATAAAGCTCTAATAATTTTGAAAAACTTAAAAATCACATAAATAATTATTTTCTAAACCAATAAAAACAATTTCTTAAATATATGCGGTTAACAATCATAATTTAACGAACATGCGACGCAAATACCTTTCAGGTTCGATTCTCCTACTATGCCAAACTAAGTTCCATTGTTTTATTCACTTAACGCGGATATGAGTCCATGCTTTATGATCCGTTTGGATGCCTTGGAGAAAGAGTCCATATGCGGGCTTGCGACTCCCCTACATTCAACAAGGTTAAAAAATAATTTAGCAAAAAAAAAAATCATAATTTAAAATAAAGCCTAATCAATAAATCTTAATTATTATTTAAATAAATATTTAATAAATTTAAAATATAATTGAATTTCTTAAACTAACCTACGATTAATAAATATTTTTGAAATTAAAGGTTTTTTACGGGATAATCTATGGAACAAACAAAATATTTATCAATTACAAAACATGTTGCATAAATAGATCAATATTATTAAAACAAAAAAAACCACTTTGACATATCTATATTTTGATAATAATGTTATATTGTGCCACATTTATATTTATGGTTTCCTTTTTAATATATCGTTTTCTAAATATTTGCATCATATATTTCCAACAAAATCAAAAGCAACAAAAATAAGACATGTTTCTAGTATATATTTATAAAAGTAATATGATGAAGACTTATTTATACTTTTTGATTACTGTATATCTATAATTTTTTCTTTTAAAATTTTGTACTAACGTTTTAATTACATAAAATTGCAAAAATGAACTTTAATATTTGGAATAAAAGATGACAAATTATGATACTATAAAAATTTGAATCAAACTGGATTGCATATTAGTCAACCATCGTTTCAATCGGTAATCTCATATTTTAGTAATTTTATGAGTTTATAAGGTTTTTAAATAATACTATTTTTTAAAACATAAACTGAATTACGTATCCGATTACCCATCTGACCGTGTGTCTAGATCAGATTTAAAAACACTGATTTAAATGGAAAAACAATTTAAATAAATAAAATTCTTATAAATTAACAAAATATTCATAAAGTTATAAGTAAAATTTTCATTATAAAATATTTCGCAATTTAAAAGAAAGAATCAAAATTTTGTGTTTTATTAAATTTGAACACAAACAACTGAAATAGCACAAATAGCTGAAATAGAAGGCAATTCAAAAAATTAGTGAAATGACACTCCCTAAAATATGAAGATAAATATATATGTAAATAAATTTAATTTTGAACATTTATTTTCTTTAAATTCTAAGAAATTTGTTAAATTTATATTTAAGCTATTTTGGTTATTAGGTTAACTAAATATGATAAAATATTTTAAAATGATAAAAACCACCTGGGCCTCACTAGTCGACATGGCGCGTTTGTTGGGCCAGAGACCTCTGTCTCGAACAAAATAAAATATACAAAAACTCGTCTATAAGTATCAGTTAAACCAACTCATTAGAATAAAAAAAAGAACTTTAATCATAGAGCATCCTCGTGTTGTGGCTGGAAGTGGAACACTGTTATTGATAATTTTATTGCTTAACTTATTAAAAGATATGTAATCAATGATAGAAGAAGAATGATGGTCATAATGTTTTGGCAGCAAAATCCACTTTAGAAATTTAAAAATTCAAAAGAAAAAGTAACAGGAAAACTATTAATTGGATATGATTATGGCGGACAAAAAGTAAAGAATGAACGAATGTTGTGTGCCAATTGGATATGACAGATTTAACCGAAAGAGTCTAGATATATTGGTGCAGTAGAGAATTATGCATGTGCTTATCTCAATGTTATGCATTTTCCGCATGTGCAGTAGAGAATAATGTCATGTATTCATCTTCAACATTGTAGGTCAAGCAAAAGCCGTTCCATAGCTAAGTGAAAGATTAACTGAACTCCTACATTTTTTGAGTTAATATATACTAGATGGTTGGCCCGCTTATGCGGGCTTAATAATTTTATAAATATTTATTGATACATATATTATTATTTTAATAATTATCATGATAAGTTTATATATATGACTATAATTGAAATTAATTTTTTAATCTTTATGATTAAAAATATTATTTTCAGATAACAATATAATATATATTAGAACTGTTTTATTTATTTTTGGCCAAAATTTGTATTATATTAATTTACGTTCAATTATCTAATCTAATAAATAAACATAAAATTATTAAAATAAAATTTTAATTATAGTACATATTATATATAACTATTTATTATATACATGATTGTATTATCTATATATATTCATGTTAATTAATAAACATGCATTTGTCACTAAAATCAACTTTTTATAAAACCAAATATATAAATGAGGTTAGACCATTATCTGATGTCGGCTCCTAATTGCTCTATCTGACGGGTTCCTAGGTGTTTCGTCCGTTTATGGGTACAAAAATATTTTCTAATTATTTATTAATATATGCATTACTAATGAAAATATTATAATTATAAATTATAATTTATTTATTTTTTTCATTTGAAAATTCTTACGTATTATAATTTTAAAAATGTTTCATTCATTATATTTATTGTTAATAAATAAATCTTAAAAATCACTTAATATTTTTTTGATTATATAAATTAAGAATTTTACTTGACTAATATATGTCTTTTTTTTTATTTTGAACTTTTTATTAAAAGTTTTTTTGGATTACAACACAATATATAAAAACAAATTTAAAATTAATAATTGTAAGAATTATCCAAAATCTTAAAATATAGATGTTAAACAAAAAAATAATTTATTTTAAATTTGTTTTTACTTTTAGCTAATATATATACTTTTTATTCATTAAGGGTACAATCGATATTAACCACTCCAACTTTTAACGTGAGAGCTCCATTGCGAAAAATCACTTCGCAAATAATAATATAGATATAGATATACATAGGCTTTCAAATTGTTTAAAACAAAAAAAAATTATAAAAATCTTATTACTAAACTACTTTTAACTTTTAAAATCCCAGGATCTGTTTTTAGTCAAGTTATTTTTTTGATACAATTATAGAATATATTTTTTTGAGAAAACAATTATAGAATATATTCTACGTACATATATGTGTTTCTAATGCAATTAAAGAAAACATCGATAAATGGTTTGAAAATTTTCACTTCGAAAATGCATGATGTTAATGCAATTCAAAATATTCGATAAAAGGCCATTGCAAACGGATTTTCTATCATCGGTTTGGAAATATTTGGTATGCAAATGCATGATGATAGAGTTCAATTTTTGGTTTTTCAAGAAAGTGTAAAAAGATATCTTAAGCTGTCTATGTCCTAAACACCTGCTACGGAAGTTTAGTTAGCTACCTAGGACTAGCGAATGGCGACACTGCGTTTCTTGTACGCCAAGCAATCTCAACACCTGTAGCAGAGAAACACCGAAGGCACATCTTCATCGTCTTCTATGGAATGACACTTAGTGTGGTGCCAAACCTTGCAAGCATCACAAGCCACCATTCTCTCACCGTCATCATCTATAGCTCCTCATCTGCAGTCAACGGTCCAGTTATCAAACCCACTTTCATACCTAAGCTCTGTCCATGTGTTTAGACCAAACCCTGTCACCAGAAACTCTCTCTTAATCTCACCACCTTCGGATTCTAGACCAGAGTTCTCATCTATCTTCTCAAGATATTTGTTTCTGATCTCCAACACTTCAAAACTCTCCATTACGCAGTAAGTGTCCCTCAGAGCTTTCTCTACAGCAGATTTCAACTCTCTGATGGTTGCGTTTTGAGAAACCATCACGAGCTCTCCAGGAGGTAACTTCCGGGTCAAGTCTCTGAGTAGCTCTTCGTGATTGGGCAGAACTTGGCAGCTTACTGTTATAAACTTCTGTTCCTGGTGAGACGGTAATGGCCACTCTTTGACAAAGCACTTGCAGTTCAAGATAACCTCAGACGCATCGATGTATACCTCTGAATAAGGATACGTTAACAAGAGTTTCCGATACAGATACATAATGTCTTGATACGGATCCAGTCCAGGAGTGGTTGATGATGCCTTTTGCTGCTTCGCTTCTTGATTGAGTTTGATGAGGGAGAATAGGAACATCTGTGATCCTGTAGTTTTGAACCTCTGAATGATTTGGTCTCCCATTAGCACTTTGTCAATGTGTTTGAGCAAGAAACTAATCTTTCCTCTATCACGACTGCTACCACTAATAATAGCTTGGAAAAGCTCTTGGCGAGTTAAGACGCTGTTTCGGTCTTTAAACGCATTGAGAGCCGCTTGTGCTGTCTCACTCAACCTCTCTCCAGACCATTTACAGCCTTCTCCCGCAGCCAGAGCATCGAACGAGTCATACAACTTAGTGGGGCGACTCGTATCTGAAGTGTCCTCATCATCATCTTCTCCAGGAACTGGACTTGAAGAGATTGCTGCTAGTGCTATTGCAGTCTTTCTTTGACTGGGAGCTTTGGACCTGAAGCCTGAAGGCAAGCATGAACTGAAGCAACTCAGAAAGGGTGACCAATGGGGTTTGACTGGATTCTCTGTAAAAACCGATGATCATCTTCATCGGTCTCTTTTCTTGTATCTTCCATGATGATCTTGTCAAGTTCCATAGAGATGAGAATGAGGATAGCTCGAGTATATTGATCTTTTCTGACCCCCAAAGTTTCCATGAGACAGCGTGTAATGCCGTTTCCCAAACCATGGGCGACCGTATGCAACACCATGGAGCAGCCTCAAATCCATTGATCTCTTCCTTGATGTATCGTCCAGTGAAATCTTCCTGAAGCCAATTTTTGGAGAGGCAAAATCACTGATGACAATTTCATAAACACTGTTAACTAAACTACGTAACATTTTTTGATAGAATATATCTAGTAATCATAAAATGGATAACAACATGCTTTTTGATAGGTTGGAAACCAAAAATAAAGTAGCGATTGGTTGTTAAAATTTATGTGATTCTATTTCAAAACTAACAGGTGTAATAAATTGATTATCATACTTCTTCAAAAATTAGTCTAGCATGAAAATGCCACAATGTCTTTTATAAATATGAAACTAATTCAAATATCAATTCAACAATGTCTCTGATAATATACAAAAAATTATTAGTCCAACGTGCACTAAAAACACTTCTACTAAAGGTTCTTTTATATATGTATAACTCATACAAACATAAATTATAATTTTACTAAATATCAAGAATTTCATCAGAAAAATATTGCGCTGGATGCTATAGTTGAAAACCTTTTCAAAATGCTCTAGTACCATAATCTTTTTATAGTTAGCAAAAAAATATTCATACCAACTTATTTTCGATGTGGAATTAATATTATTAACATCCTAAACAAATAAATAAATGTCGACAAAAAAACAAACAAATAAATATTATATTATATTATATATACACTTTAATATCAAATTCTTGTAAAAAAAAAGAGTTCTAGTCAATAAATGTAGAGAAAAGACTAGTAGTTGACCTGGTGTGAAGAGCTGATCAAAGGCGGTCCCAAAGATCCATGATTTGGTCGCCAGAGATGAAACTAGAAACACCATCACGGTTGATGCAGATCAAGTGACCAAAGCCATTGCAGTGAATCACACCATGTGCAGCAAATGACGAGAAGAAGAAGAAGACTTCACCTCCAAGCTATCTTTCTTTAACGGCTTCGTCCACTCATCACTCGCAGGGATTATCAAATGATACTTCCTCTTCGATACATAATGATGACTCCAACCTGTACATATATAATCAAAAGATCAAGAAAAGAAAAGTGTAATCGAAATCAAGAATCGAAGATGGGAAAGTCTTTTATACCGACGCATCTACAGAAATCGCAGAGAGGATTGGGAGGAGAGGAACCGACTGTGATTTGTTCTTCGATGACGAAGAGAGGGAAGCCCACGCCGGTTGCTTGGCTGGCAAGGAAGAGATGTGAGACGATGGTGTTGTTTCTGTCGAGGGTGTAATCTTGAGTCTCGGCGTAGTCTGTGAGAAACGATCTGATGTTGTCGCGGAAAGTCGTTGCGGGGAGGTTGACTAGGGGGGAAGAGTCGTTGATGATGAGGATCTTGGTGGCTTTTTGCCTCTCTGGTATTGCCATGATGGGAAAGGACTTTGCGAGGAAGAGAGCAAAAGAGAGGAGAGAGGTTTTGGTTTATATAGGAGTGTAATCATTTTTAATATAACACGTGACACAGGGGGATTTGTTGAGGGAGTGAAAAGACTCAGAGAGCAAAGGGGTCTCTATTTTCCGTTTTGAAGTGAATTGATTTGTGTTTCAAAGTAGTTTGCTAAAAGATATTAATTTTTTTTTTAGTTTAGTTTGAAAAATGTTGATGAACAAATCCTTTTTTAAGTTCAAAAAAACAAAAAAAAAAACAAATCCTTTTTTACAGGCATGTAAGAAAATAAAACTATAAAAATATCCTTTTCAAAAAAAGAAGAAGAAGTAAAACTGTAAACTAAAGTCTTGGTAGAAAATGTATATGATTTCTTAGAAGTTTTTATCTAGGCGTCTACCATTGTTTTTGTCGACTGCACCATTTCCGGGAGATAGCATATTCATCTTGCCGGATATGAATCTTTGGATTCGTGGACTACAAAGGTTGCTTTGCTATGACAGTTCACTTTTCTGATGGTTGGCGGGGAGAAAAGAAATGTATATTGTAAAGCCCAATTTTAAAAGAAAAGGTCATCATAAAATCTAACGAAAAACAATAAGTAGAATTGAACTCTATTCACGTAACAAATTAGGCCCAAAAATGAACTCGGAAGAATCATCTTGCAACATGCAATCAAGCGAGCAGGCAAACGGGGATCAGGTGGGAATACAAGGTATTTGCCGGAGACATCGATCTATGAAAGTTGAAACCATCGTCAGAGGAAATCTGAGGCCTTTTTAGAGCACTCCCAATAGGAGATTTTCTTTAAAGTATCTTAATATACATATATGCTATATGTGTATGTCTGTGTATATATATTAAGATACTTTGGAAGAGAATCCTCATTGGTATGAGCTGCTATAAGGTCATTATATAAGTTGATTCGTTTTTGTTTGGTTGGAGAGTTGATGATAATAAACTATAATGCGAAATATGTGTGGAGGATACTTTACATGGTTGGTTCCACGGTTATTCTTGAAAGGTTTCTATGTTAAAAATACTATAGAAACATTCAAACTGTTGTCCAACTTAGACTAAATCAACAAAGGGCACAACAAAATTTCTGAGTGGATAAAGAATTTAATAGGACAAAATTAAAATTCATCCACTCTGGTAGGTTAAGTTTTTTTATTGAGAAATGGACAAAAACTACGAATAAGTTTTAGAATTTTTGAAATGATATTTCAAAATTTAATCGAATTATAAAATCAGTTTTTAATGTGGAGTTTATCACTCAACAAATGAAAAGACTGTAAAAATATTAAAGAGAGCAAAAATCTAGCTTTTTAGAGCACCATTAACCCATATGCTTAATGGTTTTTTATTGATTTTTAATTTGAAAAAAAATAAATAAAAAAAAATTAGAGAAGAAACGGTGCTTAATTAAGCCTCAGAAGAAATTCGTTCCTTCTATTTGCTCAACAAAATAAAATTGACATATACTAATTAGATTTTTACTTGTTTTTTAATAAGCTTGACTCTCAACAAAATGAACTGAATGGAATTGGAATGGTTTTCTCTTATACTTTAGTTAATGTTATATTTAATTATATTACAATTATCTTATAAACCGTAGAAATTTGGATAATCTGTTCTTATATGGTTTATGTCACATGAGAATTTGAATGTTCTAATGATCTCGACTCTACTCAGAAAAGGTAGACAAGAAATGCATAAAAGTTCGTGAATTGGAGCGTTGCATATGACTTCATATGAATAACATTTTTCTCATCCGTTATTCTTTTGCAGACTTGTGCACTATAATCTATAAAGATTTATAGGCTTGTAGCTTTCTCATGTAACTTTAAAAAGAAAGTTTCCTTTGTCCACTCCACGTAGAAAAAGTATCGTGGTTTCATGTGGCCAACACGCGCACATTCACCTGAGTTCTGATCAAAACTAAAAACCCTTTCCCCTTGTCCCCATAGAACTTGTGTTGAACGCGTAGGATCTAATCGGTGAATACAGTTTTGGAGACGAAGTCAAAAGACTTTAGTGTTAGCTCGTGTTGGTGTTTCATCGCATATTATGTTCTCTTACGGT
This sequence comes from Raphanus sativus, assembly GCF_000801105.2. Lineage (NCBI taxonomy): Eukaryota > Viridiplantae > Streptophyta > Magnoliopsida > Brassicales > Brassicaceae > Raphanus > Raphanus sativus. The sequence continues at coordinate 19,009,068 of NC_079516.1, forward strand.
CCACTAAAAGATATTGCCAATATCGACATCAACACACCGTTAGGTGGATGATCGACATCAACATACCGTTAGGTGGATGATCCACCGTGGATCCCAAAGTATTATGTCTAACACTTTTATGGGGATGTGATTTATGTGATCATTATTTTTAGATTTTTACTTCCTTTTCTAATAAATAACATACGAAGTATTTTTATGGGAATGTGATTATTATATTCAAGCTAGTTATTTTTCAGTTTTTATATGTGAATATGTCATATGATGAGTTTTTAAAATCTTGTTAAACCCAAAAAAATAACTAAAGCTAAACCCATATTTTTATATTAAGACTTAGTAAGTGAGATAAGATTTACAACTATATATATTGCAAACTTAGCTCATACATGTACATAATTCTTTTACCGAATATCAATAAAGTTAAAATTTCATTAAAAAAACTTATGATAACTATTTTTAATAGATTTTTTACAAGTGGTAACAAATATGTAACTACAGTGAAACCTCTATAAATTAATAATGTTGGAACTACACGAAACCTATAATTTATAATTAATTTATAAAATATTAATTTATCGATATACTAATTAAGCCAAAAACTCAATTTGGGACTATAAAATTATATTATTTTATAGAGATTTTTAGTGCATATTAATTTATAGAGTATTAATTTAAAGATTTTTTTCTTCCAAATTTTATTAAAAAAGGCTGAAGCCCATATATTTATGCAAATCCTAAATGCCCAAACTAACGAAGTCCATGTAAAAGAAAACCATACAAATTGGGCCCAGGCCCATGACGCTAAACTCGCCACCGACAAACGTGTCTTGCCCTCAATATGTGTCACGAGACCGTTTCATCGCCACCGCCAGAAGAAACTGCGCCGATACTGGGACGCGTCTCACCGGACACACCAAGGGCATGCATACACGCCGCATACCACTTTATCACCATCGCTTCTTCCAATGGAAAGCATCAATCCATCTAGATCGAGATCTTATCCTTAAACCATTCGAAGCTACCACACTCAGATCCATCTTCAGTCCGTCGGAGAGCGTCATCAAACGAATCGAGATCTCATCCGACCACCAAGCAAACAAGAAAAGTGAAATAAAACCGGAAGCCCTTGAACCACCACCTCCATCTCATGGAACATCCCGAACCGACTACACCGACTCCCGCAGAGCCAAAACCACCAAACGGCTTCATAGACAAAGACCACGGATGCCGACAACGCAGAGCTAAGAGAGCCTCCATCCCCCGGGGACAAGAACCGGCGACAGCGGAGCTATACAAGTTTCCACCTCCCGGAAACTAAGCTAAAGGAGAAAAACACTTTCTACCTCTTTAAAACAAGCACATCAAATCGAGCAAAGAATCCAAAACAGACAAGGAAACACAACGCCGGACCGACGGTGGCTGTGGAAGCCCCTCAGTCGGCCAGAAACTCAGATCTCTCTTTATAATATAAAGAGGTTATACTGTACAAGAATGATAATATATTTAAATGAAACTAGATTTTGATCTGCACGTCCGTGCGGCTGTATATTTCAAAAATATATTGCTAATTATTTTTCATGTCAATATCAAATCTGGATAAAAAAATTCAAATCTGAAGAACAGAACCGATCACAATCTGAAAGAGTAATACCAAACCCGAACCAAAATTGATTAAAAATCCAAATTATTCAAAATTTTGATATTTAGATAACAAAAACCATAATCAATTCGAACCAATGTATTTTGGATATCAAAATGTATCCGAAAAGGATTTATATAATTATATATATATATATATATATATTAATTATTTTAGTTTTAATGTATATAAAAACATCCATAATATATATGATACTTTTAGGTTGGTTTAAATACTTGAAATATATAAAAATAGTCAAATTTAAATATCTAACATAGTGGAAGTACACTCAAAACACCAAAAATATTTAAAATAATTATTGATTTTTGATCCAAAATTTAAACCAAACCAATTTATATGTCAAGTTTAGGTATTCTGACATATGTTATTTAGATTTATATACAATATATTATTTTATTTATAGATTTAAAAATTCAAAATATATAATGAATTTAAAAATAATTTAAATGGGTTATTCGAACCTGAACTGAACCCGCAAAGATCCGAATATAATTCGAACTGAAATTTATAAATATCTGAATGGGGCTGAAATCTTTGACCTCGAAAACCTAAAACCCAAGCAGATCTGAAACAAACTCGAATGGATACCTGAACGCCCAACCCTAGTCATAATTTGAACTGAAATTTAGAAATATATGAATGGGGCTGAAATCTTTGAATCTGGAAACCCGAAACCCAAACAGATCCGGAACGAACCGGAATAGATACTTGAACGTCCAGCCCTAATCACTATTATGTATCATATATATGTCATCATATAATTAATGGTATTGGTCTATCATATAAATAATCATATAAGTAATAGTATTTTATATGTATCATCTTATAAATAATCATACATATAATATTCTTAAAGTTTAATGTGAAATATAAAAAACAATGATTTAAGTTGGTATATAAATTAATATTTTTGTTGTATTTTTATATATATTGAAAACATTTTTAATAATGGTTATTGGAAAATATTTTAGTAAAAAATAATTTTTTGAATATATGCATATTTTAAATCAATTTTTGATATAAATCAACTTTAAATTATTATTTTAATTTGAAATACGAACATAAAATTTAGATTTTATTTTATGATTATTTTAGACAAAAATGGTTTTAGGTAATTAGATTAGTCTATTTTGTATATTTTAAAACTGATATAATGGATTTCTAATTTTTATTAATAACATAAGGCATTACTTTTTTCGTGACATACTTTTATCCATGTTTCAAAGTTTTAATTTTATGCATTAATATTCTATGAATTATTATTAATTTTATGATATTTGTTTTGAAAATTGAACTCTTGAAATTTTTTTATTTGACTAAACTAAATAAGGTAATAATAATGTTTTAAAATTGTTTTATATAATATACTATTTATATTTCAGTTTGTGTTTTTATTTTCACTATGAAGAATTGTAAATAAAAAAAATTGTAAATATAGTGACAGAATTATAAATAAAAAGAAATATAGAAAGAATGTTGTTTAATTTATTATAAAAACAATGGCTAAATGTTTGAATTAAAAAAAAGTACTAAATATGTTATTCATGTTTTTAAGCAATTCTTATTTGTTATTAATTTATTGAAAATACAATGTCTAAATGTGTAAATAAAAGAAAGTACACATCTTTGCTATCCATGTTGCCAAACATATCTCATTTATTCTACTATTTTTGTTTCCAAACAATTAGTGTACTTCAACTTTAATAATATAGATAAAAAAAATAAAATGGGAAAATAAAAATATACATAATGATATATCATGTTAGATATTTTCCTCGTTCTTCGCGTATAAATACACCACAAAAAGAATTATACACACTATTTTGACTAGAATCTTTAACTATTCAAAAAAAAAATTACTAAACTAATCATAAAGACTAAGAAGTAGTCCACCACTGTGGATGTTCTTCGCGTATAAATACACCACAAACATATCTCATGTTTCCACAACTCAACACTTGAAGAAAATAAAAAAGATTCGATCTTCAAATGGCTTCGGACAAAGATATGATCACGAGAATCTCTATTGAGCCTGAGAATCAATCACTTCTCGATCATCACACGGAGAATCACTTCACCGCTGGAGAAGTCGTTCGTGACATCATCATCGGCGTCTCCGACGGTTTAACCGTTCCTTTTGCACTCGCCGCCGGGCTCTCCGGTGCTAATGCCTCTTCTTCTATCGTACTCACCGCTGGTTTGGCTGAAGTCGCTGCAGGCGCTATCTCCATGGGACTCGGCGGGTTGGTTAATTTTGATCTAATTACATTTATTTTTATTCGGCTTAAATCAACTATCATGCACTACCTACGAAATTACGAAACAATGGGTACAATTTTGGGTTTATTGATATCACACACGTTATTGAGAAAACGAATCCTACATCAACATGCAATGTTGTTTGAATCCTTGCTACTAATCATATAATTATAAGAAAAATGAATCCTGCTTCTTGTGGCAGAACCGTATTAAAAACTAGTTACATATGATTACTTGTCGATCGATCGGTAACTCTTACGGAGTCTTTTAGCAAAAAAAAAAAAAAACTCTTACGGAGTCTTGAATTGATGGTTGTCATATGCTTTTATTAATTCACCATCAAAAAGTAGTCCTATTTTTGGATTTGACCTACATTTAAATCTTATACACATTTTGGTCTGGTTCGGATTCAAATAAACTTTATACTTTTTTAAAAAAAAAATGGTTGTATTCGGAAACTATTTGACCATATCTGTTTAAATATTTTTATAACTTTGATCGGGTATGGATTCGGGTTTTCAGCTCAGGTTCTGTTCAGATTTAGTTACAAATGCCCTAGTCATGCATTCCTGTTCATGCAACATGCAATTATGATTTATACTTCTGTTTATGCATGCAACCATATGTTATCACTTGTTAATTATAACATAAGGTCTAGTTAATAAATTATATGTGATTTGAAGAAAAAGTAATATTTGGAAAAATTTGAAATGCAACTATTGTGTTTGATATAACTTTAAAAGTTTGAACTACAAAGAGAAGTATAACAAAATATTTGAACTACACACGTTTAGGTACTTAGCTGCCAAGAGTGAAGCAGATCACTACGCGAGAGAGATGAAACGAGAACAAGAAGAGATCGTGGCCGTTCCTGAGACTGGTAAGACCATAGATTAACTCAATCTAAACCGTCCACCGGATGAATAATCTTGTGTAACGCAATTTACGATATGGACTTTACAGAGGCAGCTGAGGTGGAAGAGATTCTGGCACAGTATGGTGTAGAGCCACATGAATCTTCACCGGTTGTTAATGCTCTTCGTAAGAATCCTCAAGCATGGCTTGATTTTATGATGAGGTTAGTCCAAAATCACCTTAGTTACGTTACTCGTTTATAACTTATCATTATTATTACCTTGTTTGTATTGGGTTATTAAACTATTAAGTAAAATCGAGGGGAACTTTTTGTTTTCTGCAAAAGCTGGGCTTATACTTTCCAGGTGTGGGCAAGATTCTATATGGTCCGACTTCCAATTTGAATCTTATAAAAACTTTATGTAAATATAATGTACACTTTTCAAAAAGAAAAATAAACAACATAAGTGTAGCTGAACTATTACAGTTAGTTAGTTTAGTATGGTTTATACATTTATTTGAATTAAACACTCTTTAGCTATCAATATAGGTTTCACATTCTGACGAAAACACACACATTATAGAGGTTAAGACTTGATTCTTTAAGTTAGTCTTTTCACACAGGTTTGAGCTGGGATTAGAGAAGCCGGATCCAAAGAGAGCTTTGCAAAGCGCGTTCACGATTGCAATCGCTTATGTTCTTGGAGGTTTAGTACCGCTATTTCCCTACATGTTCATACCGCAAGCCTTAAATGCGGTAGTGGCGTCTGCGGTTATAACTCTGATCGCTCTCTTCATATTTGGCTATGGAAAAGGACATTTCACGGGCAGCAGACCCTTTAGGAGTGCGTTTGAAACCACTTTTATAGGAGCGATAGCCTCAGCAGCTGCTTTCTGTTTGGCTAAAGTGGTGCAACATTAACGATAACAAAAACTAATGTTGCATTTAATGTTTTAAATTGACTTGTTTGTTGCATGCAATGTGTGGTGGTTGTCACGGTAAAAGTAAAACTTATTGTGACAAAGAAAACCCCAAAAATAAAATAAAAAGCTTTATGTGACAGAAGCCTGCGTTTCTAGAAAGGCGTTGGTGTTTGCCTTCGCGATTACAAAGTAAAATAGAAATTTTATAAACTAAATAAATTAATAACTACTATATAGTAAACAATTCATCAATTATAAATTGAACCGGTTCAAAATATCATATAAATTAATAAAGACACAATAATTTAAAGATTTATGTAAATATATAGTTTTACTAAAATAATAAATTAATAATTTATATACATTTTATATAATTAAAAATATATTAAATTAATAATCATAAATTGCATTATTTGTTTATATTCACAATATAGTTTATTTCTATTTTTCTTAAGATTTGATAATATTTTGATGATATTTAATAAAGCCATTCCTATTACATATTTAAATTATATGATACATATTTCATGTACATCAAAAAATATAATAAGAATAATTTAAAAATCGAATTTATAAAAGAATGAATATATAAAAAGTGAAATCAATTCTTTTTCTTATTTATAAAAAATATATTCTAAAAAAGAAAAATAGAAAAAAAAATTATAAATAATAATTCTATAAATTAATATCATACTATAGTCTCATGATTATTAAATTATAGAGTTTGCACTGTAGTATGTATATTATTTCTGCCTCCTAAAATACGACAAAACAAACATTGAAGGGGTAACCAGTCATTATATTTTTTTTGGTAACCTAAACTAGTCATTATATTGATTCAAACAATCTTGAGATTGTTTTGTTGTCCATATTATGTCTTACTCTTCCGCACAATCGTTTAACTCTCTTTAGTACAATGACAAACAGAACATACATTCTTCTGCCATCAATCAATGTAAGCTTCGAAAATGCATGTATTTGCATAAGTGTTAATAGTCTCAATAAGTATCTCAGGAACTGCATCAAACATATTATTGTATTGCCCATATTAGACATCTTGTTTCAAGAAGAGTTGTAGCACTGAAAATTGCTGCATATCAATGTAAAGTCTCTCTCTCATTGAAAGCCTTTTAGCAAAAAAAAAGTCTCTCTTTTATTGTCCAGCCAGCTCCAACTATTTGATTTTCTTTCTGTACTCAAAGTTTTTGTTAAAGCATTCCAACAGTTATTTTTTCTTAGGGTTCTCAAAAATTTTAAATATTAAAATAATAACATAAGTAGAGAGTGTGAGGTAAAGTTCTCCGCATAGGATTTTCAGAAACCATTTTAATATTTGTGTTGCCATATGTCATGATATAAATAACTCTATTACAAACAAAATTAATTTCAATCAGAAGATTTTATTCTGTTATAATATTAATATTTTAATTCACGCTTTTGAAGCACGAGTTTTACGGTTAATAACAATATTTTATATAGATTAGTGTTTTGGTTTTGATATATACATTAGTAAATTAAATAGTTGTATTATGTCAGAAAATAAAATTATTTTATATGCGAATGGGATTAGATACTCCAGTAGTCCTAGCCGTAAACGATGGATACTAGGCGCTGTGCGTATCGATCCGTGTCTGGATGCTTTCAAAGAAAATTTTGCTTTATAGATAATCTTTTCAGGGGTACAAACAATTAATAAATTAACCCGTATCGACCAAGATCTATTGTTGAACCAGTAAATTTAGAGACCCGTATATAATCATGTTCAGAATTAGTTAAATTTATGTATGTAAAAATCTTATAAAACCTGATACAAACCCAAAAACTCATAATTAACCCGTGATTTGCTAATGGTTGATCCTATAAAAACCAAATTAAATATGATGGTTTTAAAAAGATGATTCAAACTTTCTTATACTTTTAATTAATACATAAATTTGAATCAATTATTTGATTTGTGATTTTTTATTCTTAATAAAAAATTTCTATATCATTTAAAGAACATGGAAAAAGTAGTGACAAAATAAACTACAATTTATTGTTATAATATAAATTTGTATATTTTTATTTTAGATTTAAAATTGATTTATTATAATTTTATATACTTGTAACTTAATTTTTAGCCAAAGCCTAATTTTGTAAAACAATTAGTTAAACAATTTGTTTTTCATGGCAAAACTAAATTGAATAAAAATAAAAATAATGATATTAAATTATACTTTGTAAAAACATGAGTTTTTTATATTAATTTATCATTTTCAATAGTGTATAGAATTATATTATTATATTTTATATATCAAAATTACTAATCTATTGATTCTCGGTTCAACTAACCTAGTGAGTTATCCAATTTAATATCTGGATCGGGTTTTAAAATATTCCTTTTTAGAATGGTCCCGAGTTTGTAATGAATTTCTTATAATTTAAAATGTTGTGAAATTATATGTCAAAATACTTCAAATTTCAAAAAGGGTAATATGTTAGATGTATATCCTTTTCTTTATTTGGTATAATATGTGGTACAATATGTGATTAAAATTCTAAAGCACAAAACAAAATTGACATAGGATTTTTTGTTTAATTCTAATTTTAATGTTTAAAATGATTAGTTAAAAAGTGAGTATGAAGTTAATATTTATTTTATTATGTGAACTGGAAATAAGATTAATTAGTATTCAAAAATGGTCAAATAAAATTATATTTGAGAATTTATCACGTTAAAGTACAAATCTAGGATACTCAATTAAGATACGAAGCATAATTTGGAATAAATCTCTAGTATATTTACAAAAAAAATTGAATAGATAAATATTTTGGGATTGTCATTAATTATTTTCTATTAATTAGTAAAAATATAGGACAAAATCTTGTTAAAATGTAAGTTAAAGATTTATACCTTAAAAGAGAATCATTCTAAAAATTTACTATAAAAAGGTTATTTGACCAATGTTTAACTATTTATTATTTTTGATCCTACCATTAATTAATCTAATATACAAAAGTATAAGTATTTAAATGAATCCTATTATTATTTCTTATTTCATGTGATAGACTTCTTTTCTAAAATATTTTATTACCTAACATTATGTTTGTTATGCAATATTGTTATACACAATTTTATGTTCAGAATAGACTTACAACATTTACACATTAATTATAAAAATGATTGTATTATCCAAAGTATAATTTAAAATTTTTGAAATTTTACCGAAATCTGAAACTATAACCAAAAACTCAAATCCAAAACTTAAAATAATATTTAAAATACTGAAAACATATTTAAATACCCAAATATACATAATATATACAAAACATTTTAGATACTTTTGGTACCTGGACTCAAACAGAGATTCATGGATCCAAAAACAAATCCAACATATATTTTGATCCATCCATCCATGACCCGAACCTGTGTTTTAGATGATGATTGTTTATTTTATTTTTAGATTTTAGTTTTTAATTTTTGGCTTTTAGTTTTTGGTTTTTGAATTTTATTTTTAGTTTTTGGTTTTTGATTTTGTTTTAGATTTTAGTTTTTTTCAAAACTTGAATGGTAATTTTAGATTTTCTTTTTTTTTAAGATTAAAATTAGGGCTTATTGCAAAAGTGACTCAAAACTTGAATTCAAACAGAAAACTAACCTTTTCTTTTGACTCATTTTTTTTTTTGAGTTTTTAACCCCACATCTGCATTTTATCTACGAAAATGCCATTAACCCTTTTTTTTTTTTTTTTTTTCGAAAATGGCTTCTTTACTGTCTCAACCTCATTTTCTTCAAGTATTTACAATATTGCCACTGCCATGAATAGTGGGAACAACCTTGTACGAACTGTTTGGAGCTTTTAATGCCCTTTAATGCACGTAAATCTCTTTACACTCTCTCTGTTTCAATTGTTATGAACTAAAAACAACATTTCTTTCACTTTCTCTCCATATTCATCCAAAAAACTGAAGCTTTTGATTCAAAATTGTTTGGAGCCATATTTCTTTCGTTTTGACTTACGGTTGCTTTCGTTTGAGGTTCTGGGTGGTTGGAGAAGACCCTGTGTGCAAACAAAGTCATCTCACCTAGTTGAAGGTACGAATTTGAATTTTTTTCAAAATCTGTTCGCGTAGAAGACTTACAAGTAAGTCATCTGTATGTAGAAGACTTACTGATGAGTCTTCTGGTCAAACGGACGACTTAAACTAAGTCGTCCAGCTTTGTTTGGTGAAAAAAAACAGTCCAGACGACTTATATATAAGTCGTCTACGAGAAACAGGCTAGTTTTGCATTTGACCGAATCGTGTCAGATCTTTGACTATTTCTGGACGACTTATAATTCAGTCGTCTCTCGGAAAGTTAAAATTTCAATATTTTATTAAACTAGACGTCTTAGGTTAGTTTTGTAGTTGAAAAATAAAACTTCATAATTTAATTTTTACCAGACGACATAATATAAAGTCGTCCCGTCAGAAGACTTAATTTAAAGTCGTCCGGGGAAAGCAAAGTCGTCCAGAATTTTTCCCAATTAAGTCGTCCAAACCTTGCTTATCCCGGACGACCTTAAATTAAGTCGTCTAGCTGGACGACTTTTAGTTAAGTCGTCTGGAGAAAGTTAAATTTCAAGTTTTAGTTTTCAATTACAAAACTAACCTGGGACGACTTACGTGTAAGTCGTCTAGTTTGAATAAAATATTGAAATTTTTACTTTCCAGAGACGACTGATTTATAAGTCGTCCAGAAATAGTCAAAGATCTGACACGATTCGGTCAAATGCAAAACTAGCCCGTTTTTCGTAGACGACTTATATATAAGTCGTCTGAATTTTTTTTTTTAACAAACAAAGCCGGACGACTTAGAATTAAGTCGTCCCTTTTAATTTTCAATTGCAAAAGTGACCTCTTTAGACGACTTACCTTTAAGTCTTCTGGACGACTTAAATCTAAGTCGTCTGCGATAATGTTTGTTGAACTTCTTCATTTTCTCTATGTTTACTAATGTGTTTTATTTTGAATATTTGCAGATGATTTTTAAGTTACATGCAGTGTATGGAGAATGGTTGTTGAGAGATTTCCGTTGGGATTTTGTGGTTGATGATCTCAAAGGAGCAAGATTGTTTTTATTGAATGAAGATTCAACACATGCTGAACTTGTTGCAATGGCTCAAGAAGATTATAACCTGGACATGAGATCAGTGACTGTGGAGATTAGCTACTCATTACCAGCAGAAATGATGATGACTCCAAGCAGTCCTCCCATTCATGTTACAAGTGATAGACAAGTTCGAAACTTGCTCGAGATATTGAGGAACGAGAATGCTTTCCTCCAAACGTAAAGCGTGGTCCGGGGAGACAGAAGAAATCAAGATGGCAATCTTGGTTGGAGCTATCTAGGATGAGGGGACACAAACCCAGGAAGAAACACAGGGCACGGAGATGCTCAAACTGCAAGGAAACTGGCCATACGAAACCACAATGTACACAACCAGTTGACTAGTTGTCCAGACGACCTAAATATAAGTCGTCCAGTCTTGATTACCCGTCCAGACGACTAATTTCTAAGTCGTCCAGTGTTTCGTCTACCTTCTACGAGTCGTCCAGTGTATTAGACTACCTTCTACTATCCCTTCAAGTGTATTTTTTTAGACGACCTTTTACGAAGTCGTCCAGTGTATTTAAGTCGTCCAGTGTATTTAAGTCGTCCAGTGTTTAGACTACCTTCTACTATCCCTTCAAGTGTATTTTTTTTTAGACGACCTTTTACGAAGTCGTCCAGTGTATTTTATTTTAGACTACCTTATTTTTTTTAGACGACCTTATTTGTAAGTCGTCCAGTGTATTTTATTTTTAGACTACCTTATTTTTTTTAGACGACCTTATTTGTAAGTCGTCCAGCTGGAAAACCTTCCAGACGACTTATTTGTAAGTCGTCCAGCTGGAAAACCTTCCAGACGACTTATTTGTAAGTCGTCCAGCTGGAAAACCTTCCAGACGACTTATTTGTAAGTCGTCCAGCTGGAAAACCTTCCAGACGACTTATTTGTAAGTTAGAAAATCTATACAAGTTAGAAAATCAAATAAATCATACATGCCCACAAACATACAAATAGATTTGTGTAAACAAATAGTTCAAATATACAAATAGATTTGTGTATACAAATAGTTCAAATATACAAATTGATTTGTGTATCTATACAAGTTAAAAATCTATACAAGTTAAAAAATCTATACAAGTTAAAAAATCTATACAAATTGATTTGTGTATCTAATCATACATGCCTACAAACATACCACCATCCTCATTATCTTTCAGATGCTGATCAACAAGCTCCGTCCATATAGCCAAAGCCATAGTATCCCTCATAGTCTTCGCATTGGACCTAGCAAAGTCTTTAGGGCTAAAGGGGACCCCAAGAGCATGACATTCAATGTACTTTGCAGCGTACACGCCACAATCACCATTGTTGGCCGTGGGTACATCTTTGAGGAGTCTCTCATAAGTGTATCGCTCCAACCCATGCATCTGGTCTCCGCACTCCACAATCAGATAAGGGACCATCTCGAGAAAAGGCTCCATTATCTCATCCCATCTTTCTGGTATGGTAGTTGAAGGTATGCTGTCCCAGACGACTATGTGCCTCTTAGGGATCGATATCCAAATAGCCACCCAATGTTTGTTGTCCAAGTTCAGTGGCGCATAGATATCATCAATGTCCTCCCCCACTTCTTGTTTGATTGGCAAAATGAAGGCATTGATCCGTCATACAAACTCGCCGCCCCACTAGGTAGCATTTTTCCTAAACCATTGTGATCAGACGACGATGTTTTGAAGACCAGATACTGTTCTCTCCAAGACTGGGTAAAGTTGTGATCCAGGAAGCACATTCGCTCGCTCCGGAAACATTGTGGGTTCTCCTTATACCTCTGCCTCAGCACATTCATCCAAGCATCTATATGCTGCATATAAAATAATACAAGTTAGAACCTTCCAGACGACTTACAAATAAGTCGTCTGGAAGGTTTTCCAGCTGGACGACTTACAAATAAGTCGTCTGGAAGGTTTTCCAGCTCGAAAAACCTTCCAGACGACTTATTTGTAAGTCGTCCAGCTGGAAAACCTTCCAGACGACTTATATATTTACAAATCTATACAAAGACAAGTTACCAGACGACTTATTTGTAAGTCTTCTGGAAGGTTTTCCAGCTGGACGACTTACAAATAAGTCGTCCAGCTGGAAAACCTTCCAGACGACTTATAATTTACAAATCTATACAAAGACAAGTTACCAGACCGACTTAAAGATAAGCAGAAGACTTACTACGTCTTCCAGCCATGCTTTGGATGTCCGGAGTTTTTGATACCACCAAGTTGGTGATGTACGTGGTTTGTCCTCTTCCTTAGTGAAATAATCACTGCAAACAAAAAAGCAATCAGTTTTGGTAGACTAAATCAAGCTATTATGGGTAAAGCAATCACTTACGGATCAGTTTTCAACCAATCAGCGAGCTCCTTCATCTTAGGTCTGTTTAGTGTGGGAAATGGATTATACTTTCCCACTCTAAGGAGTTTCCTTCTCTCTGCCGTATAAGGAGATATCTGCGTGGGAGCAGGTTTCTTCGTTCGTTCACTCCTTGCACGCACAGAAGCAGTGGGAGCTGTTTGGTCCAATACAACCAGGCTCGGTTCTGAAGCTGAAGCTGGATCGGTGGAAGCGAAGCTCGGTTGTTGATCGTTGGAAGCGAAGCTCGGTTGGTCAGTGGAAGTGAGAGGAACAATCTCTTTGGAGGTGACACCATCTGCTTTATCCTCCGGCAAGATCTTATATACCGAGATCGCCTCATCTGCTGTATCCTCCGGCAACAATCTCTGCAATAAAAGAGAACAAGTTAACCCTGGACGACTTAAATAAAAGTTGGGAGAGGATTTGGTTCCTGCTGGAGTTCAGACGACTTATTTGTAAGTCTTCTGGAAGGTTTTCCAGCTGGACGACTTACAAATAAGTCGTCTGGAAGGTTTTCCAGCTGGAAAACCTTCCAGACGACTTATTTGTAAGTCGTCCAGCTGGAAAACCTTCCAGACGACTTATATATTTACAAATCTATACAAAGACCAGACGACTTAAAGATTTGATATTAACCTCTTTGGGCAGAGGAGAAGGCTGTTTCTTTTGTGGAGAAGGCTTTTTCGTTTTGAGGAGCAGGCTGTTTCGTCTGAGGAGCAGGCTGTTTAGTTTGAGGAGCAGGCTGTTTCGTTTGAGGAGCAGGCTGTTTAGTTTGAGGAGCAGGCTGTTTAGTTTGAGGAGCAGGCTGTTTCGCCTTTTGAGGAGTAGGCTTTGCCTTTTGAGGAGCAGGCTGTCTGGTGGGAGGAGTAGGATGATTGGTTTGAAGTGGAGGCTGATCCTTTTGAGGAGTAGTCTGTTTGTTACTAGCCCCGGTTTCTGGGGCTTGTGGGGTAGGGTGTTTTTTACTAACCCCGGTTTCTGGGGCTTGAGGGGTAGCCTGATTGGTGACACCAACCTTCTTCTCCACAGCTTCCAATCTATCGGAGATCTTCCTAATCTCCCTGATGCACTTCTTAAACCCCTCTTTCATCATGTCACCTAAGTCCTTGAACATGTTTTCTAACTCCTCTCTGGTCACCCAACTAGCCTCTTCTCTAGCCTCTTCTGTAGCCTCTTCTGTAGCCTCTGTAGGAGCCTCTTCTCTAGCCTCTTTAGGAGCCTCTTTAGGAGCCTCTTTACGAGCTTTCTTCCGAGGTCTCTGATTGTCTTCCTCCACCTCCTCCACAACCATCTCTTTGGCTCTTTTCGATGGAGTCACAAACTTGGGTTTTGTACCAGTGACTTCCCAGCAATCCATGGTCCACTTCCACGGTCTCCGATCATACATCACTTTAATGATGTTCTCCGCGGGCACGTCATCAACCTCAGAGTCCCATTTTGGCCACATTTCACTAATGTCCTTCTCAACAAAGTTGATCACGCGGGTCTGCAGTAAATAGAAGAAGAATCGAGTTAGATATTTGAAACAAAATACTAAATAGACGACTTAATTATAAGTCGTCAACTAAGTCGTCCAGCTGGACGACCTTCCAGACGACTTATTATAAGTCGTCTACTAAGTCGTCCAGCTGGACGACCTTCCAGACGACTTATAATAAGTCGTCTACTAAGTCGTCCAGCTGGAAGACCTTCCAGACGACTTATAATAAGTCGTCTACTAAGTCGTCCAGCTGGAAGACCTTCCAGACGACTTATAATAGTCGTCTACTAGTCGTCCAGCTGGAAGACCTTCCAGACGACTTATAATAAGTCGTCTACTAAGTCGTCCAGCTGGAAGACCTTCCAGACGACTTATAATAAGTCGTCTACTAAGTCGTCCAGCTGGAAGACCTTCCAGACGACTTATAATAAGTCGTCTACTAAGTCGTCCAGCTGGAAGACCTTCAGACGACTTATAATAAGTCGTCTACTAAGTCGTCCAGCTGGAAGACCTTCCGGACGACTTAATTAAGTGAAGATGGAAAGGTACCTGACTCAAGATAGCAGCTTTCATGAATCTGCGGCCTCTGCTGCCGTCGTAAGCCAGAATCGGTGGAGACGGACTGTTTGCTCTGGGTAGACCAATACTAGCACCCAATCCCGGAATAGCTTCGTACGCCCAGACCTGAAGAACTTGTATAAAGCCATCCACGGTGTAACAGCCAGTAATATCTTTGTTCCACAAAGAGTCCATCAGCACCTTAAACGCGACTCTCCCCCATGGATAATTCTCAAACCTTTCTAAATCCATCACTAGCCTTGCGAGAGTAGCTCGTGTAGCGCTTGAGAACTTTTTCCCTTCAATGAATCCAGTGAAGATGGAAAGGTACGCGAGTCGCTTGCGATCTTCCCTGGACCAATCCCCGCATCTCTTCAGTGCTGCTATTATCTGATCAGTACTTGGCCCAGCTTCCCGATGAACTCCCATCATCTCCCAGAAAGAAACCATCTGTGGGGTAACTTCACATTCTGGTGTCTCAAGGTCCTCGATGTAGTCGCAGTTTAGACCAGTGATGTTTTCAAACTCTAACAGTGAAAACCTCGCAGGTTCTGGACCAACGAGACACCACATCTCGTACTTCTTCTTAATGTCCAGCTTTAAACCGAGCAAGTGGTGAACCAGCCTTGAAGCCCAACCAAATCCCTGCTCCTTGAACTTGATGAAAACTCCCAATCTCGACTCCTTGAGCTCTTCAAATTCAGCATCAGTGAGAGCTTCCCTAAGAGCAGTATGCAACTTCGTGTTATCCGTATGATACGAAATGCTATTGTGGGGTTCTGGCTCTTCCCCTAATGTGTATAACCTACGGGGGAGTTCTGGAATATCCATCCTTTTTGTCTGCAAAATAATCAAAGACAACAATAGAAGTCAGAACACAAGCTAAATCAATCACGCCTTAATTGTTACTCCAGACGACTTAGTAGACGACTTAAATATAAGTCGTCTAGAAAGTCGTCCAACTGGACGACTTAGTTGACGACTTATATTTAAGTCGTCTGGAAGTCTTCCAAATGGACGTACTAAGTCGTCCAGGTTGAAGACTTTCCAGACGACTTACTTACAAGTCTTCCAGTAGAAAAATTTCAAGCGGACCTGATTAGTCGCAGAAGGAGTTCGAGTACTCGTCATTGTGGTTATAGATCTGAAAAAATAAACGTGAAACGGTGAGAATGAGTAAATTGAAAGAGACAACGTTTTATGTTCATCTTTTCCACGAGTTTGATGACTTACCGGCGTTAGGGTTTACAGAGAAACGGCGCTACGGTTTTACAGAGAAGAAGCGGCGGCGCTAGGGTTTAGAAGAAGCGGCGGCGCTAGGGTTTAGAAGAAACGGCGGTGCTAGCTAGTGTTTAGAGTAAGCGGCGGTGAGAACGTTGGTGAGCACGGTGGCGAGGGGCGACGGTTTGTTCGGAAATAGTGGAAGCGGGGGCGCTAGGGTTTAGAGGAATCGGCGGCGCTAGGGTTAGAAGAAGCTGCGGCGACAACGGTGAGAATGAAGTGAGATAGATAGCCGACGTTGAGAACGATGGTTGTTCGGAAATAGTGGGATTCGAATCGCCTTTGATATCGCCGGTGAGAGAGAACTGTTAGGGTTTCTGTTCGCCGGAAAATGAAAAAAAAAAAAAAAATCACCTTATATTGGGGTAAATAATCCGGTTAGCTTAAAAGTACATTGGTAAACTTTAAGGTTTGGTCCGGTTTAGACGACTTATTCTGGCTGATAATGTACATCAGACGACCTAATATTTAGTCGTCTGGGAACAGAAGACTAAATATTAAGTCGTCCAATACCCTAAATGAACCCCTAAACTAAAATGACTAAATTAACTTACTAACCACGTTATAAATCAAATTATACTTCAATAGTGTTTACTATACACAGAAACGAACACGCCTAGGTAATTTTAAAAATTTTTCAAAAACGGTTTTAATGCTTTCCAAAATCTAACCCTAAGAACACATACAATACTACAACATAGTTGATGAAACATAAACTAAAGAATATCATGACTCACTACTTTCACTCATCTTGGGCTGAAAACAATTGAAATTTGTTATATATTAATTTATATCTCTTAAGACATATGTTAATTACATAATTCCAATTTTCACTTATCAAAATATTTTTTACAAAATTTTTAAATTATTTTAGAATAACTGTCCAGACGACTTAACTTAAAGTCGTCTGGACGACTTTATTTTCAAGTCGTCTG